>NC_136486.1:62072406-62147406 GCF_053919585.1 Euprymna scolopes | reverse complement strand
TAATACTAAGAATGTAATTTCGAATTAATCAACATTTTCCTAGTAATGGAAAGAAGTGTGTTAAAAGTTAACAGAATAAATAATATAAAACGTTGGTTCTGAATTACGAGCATGTTTCCGATTTTGAAGAACAAGTGTCTTGAGTTTCACATTAGGAATCAGAAGGCAGCCAAACTTTATATCAGCCGAACTCATATTAGAAGACAATACAATATGATTCATGCAGGACAAATAATTCAAATAATGAAAGTGTCAAGCTTATTTATTGAAATATTCGGAAGATTTCTATTAGCTTTGGGGAAGACAAAAAATGATGTTTAGAGTCAAGGACATTCGAGTAGCCGTTCCCCTACATCCTAATTATCTCATTTTTGTAAGGAAACCCACATCACAAGCTTGAGATTCCGCTATGACCACAATGAAAATAGTAGTAAAACATCACATTGCTATAATTTACATAATTACTATCTTAATAATGAAGTTATAATTCTTTTAAAACAAAAGTGTTTATCTGATATTTATAATATTTTAAACGTAAGTAAAAGACCAATGAAAAACGTCCTTTTTTCTCTCCTTTCAGATTTTATAAGCAAAACAGATTTTATGAAAACAGAGAGTAAGTATTTTTTGACGAAGTTTCCCTTCAATAATCTATCCAAATTCAAGTAATTGTACAATCAATACCAAATTGTCACCGATTCTTAAGTAAAATATGAACTTTATAATGGTGTATTTTTCATTATCGATGTTTATATATACATTTTGTCTACAAAATCACATTTCTTGATTTGTGCTTAACAAAAGGTTTAAAATAATCAGACGAAACTGAGCAAACTGGAATATGTTCTAATTTTGTTACTTTGCGTTTTGAAGTGTGAACTTCGTTAAATATGTTTATAATATTTATCTTTCAGATTACTATATACATATATATATATATATACATATTATATATATATGTGTGTGTGTGTGTGTGTGTGTGTGTGTGACTTTTGATTATTTCAGGAAAAACACTAGATTTAAATCTTGGAAAAATAAATCAATAAATGTCTTTTAGTAAACCCAATATTACTAATATACCATTAGATAAGAAAATTCTTGAAGAATCGTTGCAAAAAAATCAAAAAATAACTGCGAATTTTGTGTAAAATACGATCATTTCTTTCAGTAATTACTTGTTAGTTGATATGTAGTCACCTACAGTCGACCATACGCGATAAAATAGTTGCTCTGTATTTGCAAACAATTGCTCCCATAACAATCTCCTTAAATTATGAATTATGTCATGTATAAACTTCCGTAGATTCATATGAACGTGACATTTTAGATTTTAGAGATTCGACATGGATTCTTCAACATATTGAGATGAAAGTGGAACATTTTAAAAAATTAATGTTATAATATGTTTGCATATTCTTATAACAAATCATCGTAAATCTTATTTAGACAAAGAGAGTAATAGATTAAAAAAGGTTTGTAAACAATGAGTTACTCTTTCGGTAACAAAATTGCGGTGAATAGTGTTGCGTTTATTCTTAATTTAAAATTCTGTTAAAAATAAGAAAAACACGTTTTATATTATCCTGTTTACATATGATTACATGCAGACTTTTATTTTTTCGCAAAATTGTTGATCTAGGGTAGTGGATTTTAATAGATTTATATTCGTTAAAAAAACTTGGTTTTTCTTTCAGCTTTTGGTCGTGCCTCAGATTTTTGATACAATACACAACCACACCCCACACACACGCATATATATATATATATATATATATATATATATATATATATATATATATATATATATATATATATATATATATAATACACATCTTCAAGCTTTAAAGACAAAATCAAAGCAAAATCTTTTTCGATAAATAAACATATTTATTTATTAAAATTAAATTCGGCATTTCGATTCATAACAGTATATTTATTAGAAATATCTAGTGTTTTATTTGTTTTACTTTTTTATATTGCGAGCCACGGTCTTCAGATTTAAGGTAAATATAAAGTGTAATGTGGTAATTTGCATTAGAGAATAACTCACCCGTAATTAAAGTTCTGAATTTTTAAGATAGGGATTGATTTTTTATATAACTTGTGTTAAGGTGACTATTGTTCGATTGTTTATATTACTTGTATGCTTCAGTATTATTTGTTTAATGCTTAGGTCGGATTGCCTTTCTACGGGTCTCTAGGTTTTGTGGTCGTTCTTTGACAAAGAAAAGAGAAAACATACTGACTGAATAGAAATGTTCGTATTCTGTGAGTTCTCTCTATTTTATGTTTATAGTTTCGAATTTCTGGAATAATTGGCTTGCCGCCCGACAAGAAAAATGCAATCAATATGACATCAGAACCATATTCAAGAGTGAGTTGATTCTCAAAAACCACTTAGTATCACCGGAACGTTTGCACGGAATTTTAATGATAAAAAAATGTGCTATTTTATGCAAATGCGGAAAATATAACAAAAGTGAGATATGTCTTTCTCTAAAGGTAATTCTAAATGGGCACCGTAAACCTATATTACGGGGAGAGGTAGAACAGTCGAGATTAGCTAATCAAATAAGGAAAGAAAAAAAAGCACTGCCCTTTGTTGAACGATTTCCAAGCAATTGACAGGGATGCAAAGTTAAAATAAAATAGTTACAACAACATCCTATAAACCGCCGAAACAAAAACGTTTCACAAATAACACACAAGCTGAGAACAATACTCCGTAATTAATATATAATAAAATTATCCAATCAATGTATCTAGTTACTTGAAAACTGATATCAACACACTGATTAAATAAGAAAATAATAATTACAATTAATAGAAATATATTAGCTGGGTTTATGTAATCGTATATCACAATTAATTCCAAATGAGCAAAATACATTAAGATAAAACGGAACACGCTCCACATTATTAAACTTCTAATCTATTCTTTTACATTAAATTTACGAAAGAAAATGAGATTTTTAACATATATAAGCAAGAACAAAACTCTATGCCATGTATTTGAAACTACGCTGAGCACATTATTGATAGATACTTTATTGTAGTCAATATGTGCTTGCATACAAATATGTGCGTGCATACAAATATATTTGATGGATAAATTTGCAAATGAAATGAAAATATTGTAAAAACGAGAGTAGACTGTAAAAAAGTTACTTTAAAATATTATTCTCCCTCGCACGTCCTTTGTCTGTGTATATGAGTTCGTTTCCTCGGCAGTGGTCTTGGAAAGGTTTTTTTATCGGAAAATTTTTCAACAAATGTCGATACCTGCTGATTAAATTAATCTAATGAAAGTAGTTATGTGCCAATATAACGTTGTACACAACCTCATATCACAAGTGAATCTGCGAAGTTTTATTATCACATAAGTGTAGAGTCTCGAGATAAAATGAGCGGTAAGTTGTTTGATATGCTAGGACCGCAGTCGAAGTAAATGTTTCTGTTTTAAACACAATTGCGTCATGATATAAAACCTTTTTTTTATTTTAAACGAAAATTAAAGTAATTATCACCGCACATCTAGAAAATAAGGGCATATAAAAGCAACAGTACGTTTTTTTACATGGCGGCGCGTTCGAAAGTGTTGTTTTTTTTGGGGGGGCACAATTTAAGTATGATGGTATGGCATGTTATGTAAAGCTTAAAAATACACCATTATATAAAAGCTAATTTTACAACATCTCTAGAAGGCTCTCTTCACCGCAATTTCGGCTCCAACCTATTGATACAAAAGTCACGGTGCGATGGGTCTCGAACTAGATATGGCGATCAGTTGATTTGATTAACAAAAATAGAAGATCTCAACGATTATGAGCACGTTAGGTATATGAGCCTATACAGTTCTGTTGATCATCATTCTATCCCAAGAAACGTCTGGTTTTGGCTTGCTAGTCGTTTAATAGTAATAAACAGCTATCAGAAAAAATATGCATATTATATTATATATACTCGATTTATTTCGACTCCAAAATGGTTATTTACCTCTTACAATACATATATATTTTTTCTTTGTTCCAGACAGAAATGAATTCGTAAATCCAATGATGTAAGAATATTTCCGATGAATTTTCATTGTTTGCTGAACAACCAGGAGTCTGACGACACCCAAAATGTAAATATATTACAAAATTATACATTACAAAATTATAAATATATATCTGCTTGTCTGTCCCGCTCTCTCTCTCCCTCTCTCTCTCTCTCTCTCTCTCCATATATATATATATATATATATATATATATATATATATATATATATATATATATTCCTCAGAATAAAGTATACAGCAGTGCAATAGATGTACTGGTATGGAAATCCAGTGATTACTGGTCTTACAAAATATTATGGCTATAATATTTTATAAAGCCAATCCCAGCTAAATAAAAATATCTCTATATACAAGATAGAGCAAATAAATAAAAAAAATAGTAAGTTTAATTTTATAATATGCAATACTAAGAATACATTTCAATGAGTATATCTCCTTAACCTATAGGTTTACTTTAGAAATACACTATGTATTATCTGTCTTGCATATAATAAACATTCTAGATTTGAAAATTCACTATTTCTACGTTATTAATTTCAAATTACTAAATTCGTATATATATATATATATATATATATATATATATATATATATATATGTGTGTGTATAACTTTAATTATTATATTTCTGTATCCTCTTACATATATGTATATATATAGTCGCAGATCTCTCTCTCTCTCTCTCTCTCTATATATATATATATATATATATATATATATATATATATATATATATATATATATATATATATATATATATATAGTCGCAGATCTATCGACCAGGGTTAATTGTGACACCCTGCACTGATCATTATTGAAAGGATGAAAAACTAGTGTATGTAGGTATTTAATTGTTATTATCGTAAATAATTACGTCAGCCCCATTACAGAAACACGTTTAGTGTCATTTTGCACTTTCAGTTGAAATGATGTTGGTCAAATTGACGCATATGCTCAGATCATCATATAATGTTTAGATCACTCTTACATACATTAAACAAACATTTAAAAATAAGTGTTTAAATTTCAACAATATTTCTTTAACCGTGAGCGAATGGATCAGGTATTTGCTAATAAAGCCAGAGATAGCTTCTGTTGCTAGGTTCGATTCTATCGACTGGTGTTAATCGTGACACTCTGCACTGATGATTACCGAAGGGAAGAAACACTAGTGCATGTGGGTCTTCAAAAATTGATTTAGTAAATAATTATATCAGCTCCTTTAAGAAACTCGTTTCGTATCGTTTAGCATTTTCAGTTGAAATAATTTCGGTCAAATTAGCGGATATGAGCAGACCATTATATAATAATAAGATATCTCTAACGGACGTTAAATAACATTTAAAAATAAATCTTTACATTTCAACAGTATTTCTCACGGTTACCGGTGGCCCAATGAATTAAGTATTTGCTAATGAATCCAAAGATGGATTCTGTTGCCGGGTTCGAGTCTATCGATCGGTGTTAATCGTGATACCCTGCACTGATGATTCCTGAAAGGATAAAACGCTAGTTGCTGTAGTTATTTAATAATTATTATAGTAAATAATTATGTCCGCGCCTGTAAGAAACACGTTTCTTATCGCATCCATATCAGCCCTTTTAAGACACTTGTTTTTGTTTTTTGTTTTTTTTTTATCGCTAAACCAGTAATACAGTTATACTCGTAACTTAAAATCTTGCGTCCTGTTTGCGATGAAGTCACTCAAAGCATTTGTGATATCACAAAGAGTTTTAAATTATTTCACACACAGAATGTTTTAGAGATGCTTTAAAGTAGTAGTCGGTAAGAGAAGGTCTGGAAAGTTTGATGGATGAGGCGGTTTATTAACCCATTTTGTTTTATTTCTGTAGGGTCGGTTAAGCAACATTCGATCACCCATTGTCGTCAAAGAGAATTGAGCCTTAACTATTGACGAGGGCTGCGTAATATTGTCGAATTTTCGAATGCATTTCATCCATTTACCCTCATTATTCGTTGAACACATCTGACTTGGGATTCGGATCCAGAGGTCGAATGTGCTCAAATAAAGACAAAATACTACACACACACACACACCCACACACACACACACACACACACACACACACACACACACATATATATATATATATATATATATATATATAGATGTTTGTTTTTTATTCAATTTTCACCCCAAACAAGGCACAGTGCCACTTGGAAGCAGGGGGCTACTACCAGGGACTTAATTAGCGGGGTCATTATGAAGGGAGATGAGAAGAAAGATGTTTGTTAACATTACACTTGAACTTGTGCATATCATTGCAGTTGGGAAAGCAGAATTCTGGAAGGGAGTTCCAAAGTCCCGCAGTTGTGGGGAAGAAACTATTGGAGTAAAAGGCTTTCTTGCATCTAGGGATCTCTACTGTAAAGGGATGAGACTTAGTAGCTTGTCGGGTTTGTCGGGGGTAGTTACGTCTGGGAGGTACAAGTGTTTGCAGTTCGTAAGAGCATTCACCATTAAAGTATTTGTAGAACAGGCAGAGGGATGCAACATCTCGTCGATTGGACAGAGGCTGAAGCCTAAATGACAGTTCGGTACCTATCAGGTTAGCGACTCTCTTTTGAACCCTGTCCAGGAGCGAGAGACAAGCAGCAGATGCACCAGCCCAGATATGACAACAGTACGCCATACATGGGCAAATGGTTGCCTTATAGAGGTATAGGATACTGTCAGGCGTAAGAAGTTTTCGAGCACGGTAGGGGGAGCCAACCTTTCTTGCAGCAACCTTGTCAATGATCTCAATGTATCTACTCCAGTTCATATTCCCTGTAAACATTAGGCCGAGGAGTTTAAAAGAAGTACTTTCAGGCAATGTGTTCTTGCCCATTGCTATTGGTGGTAGAGAAGGTTTCTTGTAGTTATTGAAGAAAACAAGCTTAGTCTTAGCAGCATTGAATGTGACCAACCATTTTTGCCCCCTTTCCACTACGGATTGGATGTCATCCTCTAGTGTTTTTGCCAATTTCTTGGATATGTGTTCATTTGTTTTCCCCTCATATCTGTTATAGAGAGTGGTGTCATCGGCAAATGTACCCATCTCCGAAACAATTTTATCAGGGAGGTCGTTTATGAATATCAGGAATAATAGAGGTCCAAGGATAGACCCCTGAGGTACTCCCGCATTTATGTCATATTGTTTGGATGTACGACCATCGAGGGCAACTTTGATTTTTCTATTACTTAAGAAGGATTTAATTACATTATGAATTCTTCCAGTGATTCCATATGATCTAATTTTCCTTAGAAGACCATCGTGCCATACCCTGTCAAAATCCTTATATATATCAAGGGTCACCGCTCTACCCTCCCCTGTTTTATCCAATGAACAGTATATACGTTCAGAAACTACAATTAAGTTATCTGCTGTTGAACGGGCTTGCCTGAATCCATATTGTTTGTCAGTCAGGAATTTAGCAGCTGTTAGGCGCTGGACTAGGGCTTGATTTACAAAGGACTTAAATATTTTAGCGAAAAGCGGGAGGAGGCTAATGGGGCGATAATTTAGTGGGTCAGTTCTTTCACCAGGATTCTTGAAGACTGGTACCACAGAGGCGGTTTTCCAGCAGTCGGGAAAACAAGAGTCGTTAAGGCATTTATTGTAAAGTTTGGACAGAATTGGAGCAACCTCGGCAGAGCATTTTTTTTAATAGCACAGCCGGGATGAGATCTGGTCCACATGCTTTTGAGGTGTCTAGGTTTTTATAATAGCATGCACTTGAGAAGGGGTGATTTTCAAATCGTCTAGTGTGGCGTCTGTTCGCAGAGGAAAATCAGGGAGTGAGTGGTGTACCGAGTTTAGTATGGAGTTTGAGGCAAACCGACTGGCAAGCAGATTAGGCTGCTCAGTTGCCGTGCAAGCAACCTCATGATTGTTTGATAGTGAAGGAATAGTTGACTGTCCATTATTTACTACGCTGTTGTAGATTTTCCAAAAATCCCGGGTTCCTAATTTCTGTGCTTCGATGCGTTTTCTGGTGGTTTCAGAATAATCTGTCTTTGCTGTCCCTATCACTCTCTTACAATTATTTATAGCTTCTATATACTTCTGTTTATTTGAGCTGGACATATGTCGGTTGAATGCTGCCTTTGACAAATGGCAGCTGCACAAACAGAAGTAAAACATTGGGGAGAGTGGGGATTGCTATAGAATCTCCGTGCGGGAACATGTGCTTCAATAGCAGTTTTGAACCATTCAGTGGTCTCATTTGCACACTGTTCCGCTGGAAGAGTAAAGATATTTTGCCATTGGGTATCTCTGATGAGCTCCCTGGTGGCTTCCCAATCAGCCTTCTCGTAATACCTCGTTGTTTTGAGTAGTGAGTCTTCAGTTTTAAGGCGAGAATTTAGGCTGGTTTCTACCATTATCACAGCGTGATCATTATTCCCGAGTGGGATCTGGGCATTTGTTGTACGGTCATCGGGAACCGTTATCAGAAAGAGATCTAGAAGTGAGGCATGTTGATCTTGCTGGTCTGGGAAACGTGTCGGAAATGTTACCAACTGAGATAGGGAATGGGATATAGAGAAGCTATGTGTTGCGCTACCAGCTACGTCTGTGTGATTAGAGAATCCTAGCCAATTACTGTGGTGGGCATTGAAGTCACCAAATACATGTATTTCTGCGCTAGTATCGAGGGAGAGTGCTATATCTATGCTGTCTACGACTTTTTTTTATTAGGGTGCAGTCTTAGTTTGAGGGAGAGCGTTAGAGAAAATACAAGTAGCTAATATTGTGTTGCATATTTTATCTGAAACACATAAAGGCCTGGTCCTCTGATTCTAGTTTCATTTATCTAGTCAGGGGGAGTCCATGCATATGTCTGTCCGAGTCCTTACGGTAGAGTTGGAGATAATCAGGCATATTAAAGTGGTTAGAGGGAATGGAGGAGTGAAGGTTAGTTTCACTTAATGCTAAGATATCCGGGGTGTTTACAAGGAGAAATGACTCAACATCATCTAAGTTAGTTCTAAGCCCGCGGATATTAGTAAATGCAAGCCTCAAGGGAGGAGGCACGTTGGTTTCCTTTGAGTTTGATCCTGGTTTAAACGTAACTTTTGCTTGAGCTGTCATTTTATTTTATTTTATTTACAAGTTTCAGTTAGGGTGACTGAGTTAGGGGTGCTGGACAAGTAGTTGTGCAGAATACCAGACATGCAATACAAGTAGACCATCAGCTGTCCTCACCCACCGGATTGTAGCCTCAAGACAGCCCACCGGGGATGAGTGCAGAGTCCCTTTCCATGCGCTACATGGCACTACAAACATCCCGATATTTTACAACTGTTGATTGAGCAGCCGCTCTAAGCGCTACCAAAGAGTTAGGGCTCCTGTACTATCAGTCGGAAACAGCAGCCAGGAACTGTCAATCCGGTACCCTCAATCCGTTAGACAAAGCCAGCCCAGTCCAACTGCACCGATATATATGGCACTGAAGCACCCCGCTGTGTCCAGTTTAGGGGGATGGGATGTGGCGGGAGCGGGGAAAAAGCGGCGTTCATTGCCCTAGTCAGGAAACAAGGCTAACCACTGGGTGAATCAGACGAGTCCCTGTGATAGTACCTCTACGCCTGGCCAATAGGCAAAGAAGGAGTATGATAGCCGGGCGATAGACAGAACCTATCTCCTCCTTCAGCAGTTTAGGTTTGCCAACCGGTGATTTGTTTGAGTCACCAGCTCTAGGAAGGTTGTCGTCCAGGACTAAAAAGGCCTCCCTCCCCTAGGTTTAGTTTCAGAGTTTTCCTTCTCCTAGAGGGATGGCATGGGAAGACCTACGGGTCCATCTGCTCCGAGGAGGTTCGCCCCGAGCCTGGGTCCTAATCCAGGTATTTCTGCGACCCTGCATGGGTAGTTAATATTTATTGGTTATTTAGGTTAATATCTCCTGAAAAAAATCGGGCATTTAGATTACCTTCTACAGAAAATGTTCACTCCTCAAACGTGGTTATAAAAGGGCATTACTATGCTTCCATTTTCATTTTTACTGGGAGAGGGTATAGGTTAAAATTCATGTAGTGGAAGCAGCTAAATTTGCTACAGTATTGGATTGAGAGAGACGAGTTAATGTATGAATAGATATAGTTTTGTAAGTTTAGGAATGTATGGTTAGATATGGTTTAGTAGGTTTAGGATTAGGATAAAGTGTTAGGGTATGATTTACTTGCTATTAGAAATTCTGATTTGGTTCCCAAACCGAATATTTAGTAAGACTGAAAGATAAGATATGCTCAGTATAGATACAAGAGAACATTTGATATGGAGTAGAGTTATACCTGATAGATATAGGTTATTGCATATTCTGTAAGTATTGTTAAATATAGATGGATGGATAAGTAGTATTGTATACAAATGCATGGAATTTTAGACAATTTTAGTAAGTTGCCTTTAGACTACAACGAAGGAGAATGACTCCGCCTTTCTCTTAATATCCGGAAGTTTTTTTTATTTCAATGAGTACCTGTTTAGTTTGTGTAATAATTATTGCCATACTATTCCTATATCTATCTATATGAATGGTTGCTGTTCATTATAGATTACTTTAACTCTGTGTATAGGACTATGGCTAGTAAGTATTTACTTAGAAGCTTGGTTATGGTTAGGCGTTATAATCAGCAGCATGCCTAGGAAATTTTAGGTGTTAATGGGTATCGATTTACGAGTCTGTTAGGGTCAAGGGCGGAGAGCAAGGATCCCTATAAGTTACGTGAAACGGATTAAGTTTAGTAGCAACTTGGGAAATAGAGCAGTTTGATTTGTTAGTGATCATGAGAAAGAGAATTTAAGTAAAAAATAAAAAGGTTTGTCATGCAAAACAGACAAGGCAGTCATTTTGGAGGTAAAGTATCTATAGGAGGTACTTAGTATACAAGCAGCAGTATTGTGTAGTTTTGAGAGGAATTTTAGGTACAATAGTTTCATGGTTTATTGTACAAGTCCGTAGTCTAGGTCAGGGACGAAGCACTTCTAATATTGCAAGTGGGTTTATCTAATTTTAAAAAAGTAGTTCAATAGAGTATTATGAGGTGTTCTACTTAGCTTAGGGATAGAATGAAAATTTAAGGTAATATTCAGAGTGATATAAGCAATTTCATGAGGATTAGATATATGATCACTGGCTTTTGAACTGCTCAGGAGAATTCTTGTATCTATTCAGAAGAATGGCTTGGTGATATAAGATTTGAGAAATTAAGAGTCTGGGGATACAGAGAGTTGTGAGCTGATGAGGATTCAGTATAGGCGATTATATATAGGTAGCAAAGGTGGTTTAGTTTAGTACGCACGTATTGTAAATGTTAAGTATACTGCTTCAGTTCTATCCTCTATCGTAAAGGAAAATCCGTTTGTATTTCGGTTGGCAATTTTGTCAAGAGAGGAAATTTAAAACAGTTCATCTATTTTTTGATGATATCAGTTTTTAGACAATTGTACAGACTGCTAAATTGTTGTGTAAGACATAGGAGCCCCTCATCTTCGTATTTTGATGAAATGATGGATCAAGACAATAGGTTCGGAACAGGTGTCCGGAAAGGAAATGGCAGTGTACAAGGAAGTGGGGCCACTGATATCTTATTAACGTTATTTTTTGTTCTTATTAAAAAAAAAATCCTTTCGATGGCTGATTATATTAAGTATCGTACTTAAATAAAGTTTTCATGTCCTCTAAATAAATTAGCATAATTTCTTCTTTTTTTACCGAGTTTGTCTTTACTATAGCATTGACTTATTATTTAAGTAAGATGTGATTGTAAACTGCGAAATGGTCTCTTTAAGTGGAGAAACATTATCGGTTACAATATGCCTGGAAATGTAAAGAATATTTGCTCTAATTACATGCGAAACAGTTAAGGATTTTACTTAGCTTTGTTTTTTTTTTCTTGGACACTCGAGGCTAAAATCACAGTGGCCGTTACCCTTGGCCCCGCACGGTCGAATGGCATTTGTGGTACCAAGATGCTATCTATTCAGTAGGGAGTGATTGGGTTGATTTAGGGGGAGGGGTCACTTAGTGAAAAGTGTTCCATTGTTCGGCGCGACAATATTTCTTTGCATGGGTATCGTTTTCAGAGATATTAATGTTAACAATTGAATACGCGTTTCAAACAAATATGATGGAAATAAAATAATACCATATATAACGTAAAATAATAGCATATATAACGTACAAGGTGAAAAGCGGAAAAACTGAAAAGGAAATGTACAGTTGTGAGTACAGCTTTGGGAAAGAATTTAAGTCATATTCACCGGAAGGATTTGTTGAAATAAGTTTAACCGCCGTGAAGGAAAACAATCAATAAATTAACGAATGGTAGAGTTTCAGGTTTAATTCAATAAATCTAATTATTTATATGTTTTTTTTTCATATATATGCAATAATTGGACATGCAATAAGTCTGGATTTATAAAACGGTGGAAATGATTTTGAAAAGTTTTCATGTCCTCTAAATAAATTAGAATAATTTCTTCTTTTTTTACCGAGTTTGTCTTTACTGTAGCATTGACTTATTATTTAAGTGAGATGGGATTGTAAACTGCGAAATGATCTATTTAAGTGGAGAAAAAATATCGGTTACAATATGCCTGGAAATGTAAAGATTTGATCTAATTACATGCGAAACAGTTAAGGGTTTTACTTAGCTTTGTTTTTTTTCTTGGACACTCGAGGCTAAAATCACGGTGGCCGCTACCTTTGGCCCCGCACGGTCGAATGGCATTTATGGTACCAAGATGCTATCTATTCAGTAGATGTGTGGGGGGGTTGTGTGTGTTTTGTTTATTTAGCTACTTGGAGCAGTAATTTTAGATGAAAGCGTAGTCAAAAATATATTTTAAATAGATCAACAGTGCAATATTTTTGCTATAAATATTGTTTCTTTAAAGATACCCTGTTATTAGGGATTGATTTAACAGTAGTTTACTTATTTTCCTAATTTTTTTTGCCAGCATTACGTACAATTAATTCAACTCTTTTAATGAGTAGAGGGATAACACGCTGAGAATGTTAATGTTTGAATTAGAATATCATGTTTATTTAGTCGGAAAGCGCCAGTATCGTAAAATGTAAAAAAAAAAAAAGCGAAGTTGCATTAATGGAAAGAAACGCATAAAATGACGAGCATTTAAATTCGAAAATAAACAAATCTAGCAAATAGAAATAATAATTAACTAAAATTATTAAATTATAATAGTTAAAAGTATACTGATTAGTATCAATGTAAACCACCTAAAAACGTGATTAATACATTTTCTGTTATCTTAAAAATAACTTGGTTCCACGACTCTAAAAATGTAGTTTAGCCTATGAAAAGAACTGTGAACATGAACTTCAGGTATAAAATATGTGATTTTAAAATATGGAAACTAAAATAATACACATGGTTGAAAATATCATCTAAATAATGAATTGAAAAATAATAAATAGAAAAAAATAAACATAATAATCTTTGTGCAACTACTTAATTTAGCTCATATAAACCGAAGTAAGAAACGCACGCAAAAAGGAAAAAAACGCGCAAGAGATTGAGATTGTCGAACTGATTTCATCATCTTGGTTTTTATAGTCACAACGTTTCGGCCGTTTTGCCCTCCGGTTTCATAGGTTTAACATTAAAAAAAAAACAACTAAGAATTGTCCTAGTTACATATGACCGAGTGGTCCTAGACGTTGTGTTAAAGTTTACCCAAATGTGCTGAGTTCAATGCTGAAAGAAGGCAGTGAAAAGTAACATTCAAAACGAAGAATCAGCAAACTATGTTCCAGAGTCTAGCTGGAGTCCGAACAGGTACCCCCGTAATAATATTAATAAAGGGTTGGGTTCGAGACTCCTAACAAACGGTTCCCCAGTTTGATACAAAACACCTGATGAAGGCCGGAGGGCAAAACGGCCGAAATGGTGTGACTATAACAACCAAGATGAAGAAGTCAGTCTGACAATCTCAATCAATGAAAACACCTCATCTCCAAAATACAGCAAAATTGCAACATGCAAGAGTTTTAATGAAGACATAATCACCCTTTTTACCGCGTATTTCTATTACACTGATAAAGCCAAAGCATGCACAAGTTATAATTTGATGAACAGTTATATCGTAATATGCTAACACTGTGCTGAAACAATCTACCCAATGCTGTGACAACTAAAGAAAAAACTTTCAGAATTGAGTATTACTGCCATATCTACTCTTTTAATATAGTAACTTCGATATATATATATATATATATATATATATATATATATATATATATATATATATATATATATATATACATACATCGAAGTTACTATATTAGAAGACTTTCGACGGATATTCTTGGCCTGAAGACGTAATCCCCCAACGCGGGTGATTACAGAAACATGTATGCACATATGTAGCCATTAATGTTTGTATAAATAAAATTAATATATATATATGTATGTATATATATATATATATATATATATATATATATATATATATATATATATATATATATATATATATGGGGGTGGTGTATACATAATCTATATATACATAAAATGTATCAAATACCTACATCTATATATATATATATATATATATATATATATATATATATATATATATATATATATATGTATATAAATAGTAGCGTTCGTGTGCGTGTGTGTCTATGTGTACAACTACCAATCACCGAAGAAATATAAAGCCCATATGTGAGCACGCCTCTCCTGGTCAAGAAATATTAATGTCCATATAAGGATACGTCTGTCAAAGGAGACATTATATTGTATACGGACTTTCAATATTAAATATATAATATTAAAGAATGCTATAGCATTCTTTAACCCTCTTTTTCATTGCTGATTTACGGTAATTAACATATCACATTAAATGCAATCTATTTAAATAATTACGTTGGTGACATTACTTATGCTTCATGATAGCTTTGTACTAATTACAAAATGTTTAAGTATTTAGTTTATTTAAATTTCAAGTTATGTTTGATTTCATTTATTTTATCTGAAATCTAAAACCGTTTTATTTTAAAACCAAAAACCAGAAAACTAAAATGGGAAATAACTGTGATTGCTTAATTGAAAAATTGTTTTAAACGGAGCACGTTATTAAATATTTCCTGTTTTTGTTGTCATTTCGAAATATTATTCTAAGCTGAATTATTTTTTTTGTTTTAATTCGGAGGATTTTTTCACTTATTCTTACTTTTTAAGTAACTACTTTTATTTATTAGAGAAAAATAATTAAAACTAATGTCCTCGTGTACTTGCAACTTCAGGAGGGCAAGGTTAGTTACAGAGACACATGTGAACAAAATCCATCATCCCCTGCTCTTTTGTTTTTGTTTATAAAATTTAATCCGTGTTTCCCAAGATTTATTATAATAATTATACCACATCAAGTGGGTTTAATTGCCTGCGAAACAGATTTTCTTTATAATTTATTTAATATCTTAAATTAAAAATGGTCAATTTTTATGACGTAACCTAGCGTCGTTTAACCCCTAGAAAAATGGTCAATGTAAAGTTTCTTTCGAACTTCTCAAAAAACTTGAAAATGACGACTTTTAATGGTTTTCGATAGTGCTTAAAATATCACATTTAAATTTGGGGCAGATAAGTAGTTTTATAAGTATAAAATTTACTTTTGCATAAAGTGGGGGATCACTTTCCTATATAAATGTAGCATAAAATGGACACCCGCTTCACTAACCACCTTATAATTTCTTCATATAATGAAACAAATTTAACTGTGATATTCGTTTTCAGCAGTACCGAAAACCAGCGCTGTTTTTATTAAGATATTCGTTTAATTTTCATAATTACTGCGCTCACTTTGAAAGGACAGCTCTTAATATGGGCTGGACGAAGGAATGCTGGACCATGCTACTACCAACGACACTGTATGAGAAAGCACCGAGGTCTTACGCGGCGCTCCCAGCAGAGGACTGCACAGATTATTAAACCGTCAAGGCGGCGATTTTAAAGGCGTATGCACTAGTCCCAAGAGCATGCCAACAAAAAATCCGGGGGTTAAAGGTAAGCGAAGGACATACCAATATAGAGTTGGAAATCGAAAAGAAGAACTCATCAACTGTTGGTGTAGCTCTAAAGGTGTGGAGGGAGCAACCACCCCGACTCAGCTTCATACCGGTCCGTAACAATATATATATATATATATATATATATATATATATATATATATATATATATATATATATATATATATATATAAAACTAACATTTATATTCCAAAATTCCCGAATTTAACAAGCTTATAGTGTATTCCTTTAAATAAGTTGATTTATACAATTCTTGAATAAACTATGAATCAACTGATTTAAAGGAATAAATTATAAGATGGTTAACATCATGAATTTTGGAATAGAAGTGTTTGTCATTTATTTTATATATTGCTCTGTAATCAGATTGAACTTCTTATATGAGGATTGATATATAATAGGTAAATTATATTTCTACAGAAATGTATATATGCATATATAAATATATATATATACATTGATTGAGATTGTCGGACTGACTTCCTCATCTTGGTTTTTATCGCCGCAACGTTACGGCCGTTTTTCCCTCCGGCCTTCATCAGCTGTTTTGTATCGAACTGGGGAACCGTTTGTAAGGAGTCTCGAACCCAACCCTTTATTATTATTACGGGGGTACCGTGTTTGGACTCCAGCTAGGCTCTGGGACATAGTTGATGACTCTCTGTTTTGAATGTTACTTTTCACTGCCTTCATTCAGGATTAAACTCAGTCCGACAATCTCAATCAATGAAAACACCTCATCTCAAAATACAGACAATTAATATATATATATATATATATATATATATATATATATATATATATATATATATATATATATGTATAAATCATATATCTCTCTCTCTCTCTGTATATATACACACATTATGTATAAGCTTCAACATTTTTATTATCTACTGTACTTTATATATATATATATATGCATATATAACTTTTTATATGCATATTGTAATACAATTCTATATATATCTAGATATAGATATAGATATAAATGGCATCATCAGTTTAAAACTAATAAATATCCAAGACTCAGTGAAGTAGTAACCCTACGAGGCTCGATTGACATTGATGTAAGTGATATTTTTGTGTTCGATGATAAAATGATAAATAAGAATTATTTTAATGAAATCCAATCTTCTTAACAAATTTAACGGAAATTAGGTTGATATGTTCAGACAGTTTCTTTGAACCCTGTGATACAATGTTATAGTATTTATGATCAATCAAATATTTTTATTTACGCTTATGTGATGAAAAGCGTCGCTTAAGAAATCAGACAAGATCGACTAAGAAAATATCAGGAAAAATCAATAACATTCCAGTCTTGCTTTTAGAGTATTAATATCTCGTGCAGAATCAATGCTTGTGAAAGAGGTTAAAAAGAACTATCTACGTAATAACTAGTGCTGTGACAACATAATATACTTTTCATTCTTTTGACTCTCATGTACATATCCGACACACTTAGACACACTTAATCAACACAGAAAAACATTCATCTATATAAAAACATATAGGATCTTAACGGATATATACTCAAACGTCAAAACAATGAAAAGAATATGCTGCTGTCACAGCACTTGTTATTACACACATCTATAAATACGAACTATTGAAGGTTAAAAAGAAAAATGAAAAGTGAAATTTATTTGCTTTTTGTTTTAATATTTATTGATAGTTTGTTACACGATGTATCGTATATTTTACAATTTTTCATTTTTTGATATTTACTAGTAACGTAAAGATTTTCGACTGTGGTTTGTAAATTATGAAAAAAAGCAAAGTCCGATTGCATCAAACAAAAAGTAATGTACATACTTTAAATAAAAATGATATTTAAAATCTTTAACACAGAAAATAAAGGACAAGTTGTTAAAACTGTAAAAGAAAAGAACAATATATTCTAGTAAAAATATAATGCATTCATAACTTAAAAGATTGCAGCATTAAGAATTGGTTGTATAATGTTATACATTGATTTTTTGTATTCTTAATGCTGCAAAATTAAAATTATAAATTTAGTATATTTTTTGTTAGAGTATCTTGTCAGTTCTTATCCAGTTTTTACAACTAGCCCTTTATTTTTCCAAATTTAAGCTTACCCATATTATATTTCATGCTCGCATAATTTTTATTGTATCTCATGGTTTATTCAGGCTTCCAATACATTAACTTGCTTTTTGATTAATTCCAGTCATTCAAATCTTCGCTCACGTCCATATTTTTTGTACGATTTTGAACACTAGAAATTCATCATAACTTTTGTTCACTAAAGGAAAATTGAATTATTTTTTCACAATATCGCTGAGAAGGTGATCTAGAAACTGTACTAATTGTTTGATAATTGGTCAAAAAAGGAGGGAGTGGCAATGTTGTAAAGCAGTTTTAAATGACTAGAACTGCCACTTAACCATCCAGTCAAACATTCCAGGTTTTTTAGTATATCTATATATCTATAAAGGTGAAAGTGTCTGTGTGTCTGTGTGTCTGTCTGTGTACATTTCTCTACGCAATAACTCTATCAATTTTTAGTCTACACACTCGAAATTTGATATACAGGGTACTGAGGTTCGGAAAATTCTATATTATCGGATTTCGGCCAGAGATAAGTCTGTTAAGGGATCAAAGTTCCACTCTACAAACCTCCTCCGACAATTTGGGGGCTAAACACTTGAAGTTTTAGATAAAGGTTCCTTGGATATTGATCTAACTTAATAACTTTATTTGACCCAAAACAGTAAATGTTAAGTGGTCATAATACGGGTCAAATTAAATAAACATTTACCACTTTTTTCTTTTTTTTATTTTGCTGAGCATACACCTCAAAACACCCGGGCATCGCCGGACACCCATGCTAGTATATATATATATATATATATATATATATATATATATATATATATTCCGGTACCTTTTGGGTAAGAGTAGGCTATATCTAGCTATGGATTAATGAGTATACAACATTACTGTATACAAGTGAAAGTGAATATACAGCATTAATATATAAACGAGCAATAACTGCATACCCGCACACGGGAAAATGAATTTGGCGACCAATAAAAACATAAGACAATTTCGCGCACGCGCAAATAACGAATGCGCTTGCGCGCGCGAAAACAAACCTTGTCACCATGGAAAACAATAATGAATGCATTCCATAAAAAAAAAACATTGAGATCATTACCGTTAAGTTATTGGGAAAATCCTTTATATGAGAAGGGTGTAATCTGCTGGATAAATTGACAAAAACAAAAACGAAAAGTGTGCATGGTGACCTTAGTTTTTGTTCCTGTGTTAGGGAAACTGTCTTAAAAATATCAGAAAGCAATATATAACTGATGAATTAATCTGTAAACAGTGAGACCTTTTCAAAGAAAATCTGCAATAAAATGAAAATTCCCCAACACACGTTTTAAAATGTCTCTGCATTTTTACAATGTTTTGAAATTACGACCCGCCCCACCACCTTCTCTCTTTCCACCCACATTCCCGCGATTATACTTGAAAAAATCCAACGATTTCATGGCTCGCTTCGTTACCAAGAAGTTGGCTCACATTTTACGTTAAATTTTATATAAAGCAGTTTTCCCTCCCGATAAAATGTACACATTTAATTATTTTTTTAAAAATGCAATTCTTTTATATTTGTAAGGCTGCTGAAACTTATTAGCGCACAAAAGTAGGGTTTGATTTTTTTTTTATTTAGGCGGTAAACCACGCTGGGTTAGGTCATGAGAAAAACTTCTTTTTTTTTAATATATGAATTGATCAAGTAGTTATTTTTTGTTTTTTTTTATTTACATGAAAACACATTTGCTTTGATTTTTCATTTTAAACAATTGAAATTTTCCATGAAAAATACACATAGAATAATCGCAAATAAATAATTTTAAACACGAAAACATGTTTTTTTTTTATTTTAAGTCAATCTCTAGTTTAAATCACGCGCAATTTGAGTAAAGAACATATTTTTTTTAATGCATAGGCCACCTGAACAATTGGCAGCACCATTACAAGTTTTTTTTTTTCATTTTCGTCTATTTTTCAATTATTTCAGCGAATGTTTCTACATTAAGCAGCATGATCATAAAAAAAAATCGATAGTAAACGATGTAAAATGGGCGTTCAGTTTACGTACAAAGTAATAGTAAATTGAACCCAGATTTTCAGAACCGATTTATAGCCCTGATTTGACGTTGGCTTTTTAAGACCATCCCCCGCTAACATTATTATTTTGTTTTCTTGCTTTTTTTGTTTTTTTTTGTTTGTTTTTTGCAACTTTTCACTTTGAGAAAGTTCGCCCCCGCCCCGCGTCAATGCTTTTATTTATTTATTTACGACTGTTTAAAAGGTGGGTTCTAGTAAACGACCCGCACTACTTTTAAGTTGTATTTTCCGATGATATCTTGTTTTAGGAAAAATTTTCGTGGAAGTACAGAAAAGTTACAAAACACTATAGCCTCCCTAAATTAATTAATAGGTTTCTAGATAATGACGTTGTTATTCTAACACGGGTCGTTAAATGAATAGTACTTTTTTCACTTTTCGTTACGTGTTGTTAATGGATAAATCCCGCTTATATCGTTCGTGTGTACCAAGTGTTTGCGTGAAACCAGAAACCCGAAACAAGAAGTGTGTTCCAATCACGCACAAATATATATTGGACAAATAATATATTTTTTTAATCACGTAAATTGATTGTTTTTTTTTATTTAATTATTTTCATCAATTATCTTAGGTGTATCTAATGTTAATTAATAAAGCTCGCCCATATCGTCTGTCTGTATCAAATATTTCGGCGAAATCGGGGATCTTATATCGGACGCTTAAACCTGAACCGGAAAGAGGGTTTGAATAGCGAAGCAAGCTAGCAAGCAAGACGATTTGAGGTTTATTAGTATTATATATATATATATATATATATATATATATATATATATATATATATATATATATATATATATAACTACCTAGAGTTGATGAAACGCGGAATATTCAGTGTAGCTTAATCGCAATATACATTTTATAACTTACTATATATATGTGTATGCATATATATATATATTATATATATATATATATATATATATATATATATATATATGCGTAAATTCAACTATTCATAATTCTACATTTTTTTTTTATTCACAGCGATTGGTAAAGCTATGAGATTGAATGTGTGTTTTAGCTCTATTTAATATATACATTAGATTCCAAATCGCTTAAATTTCCAGTCAGATAATTTGTTATGTATGGTTTCGTATTCAGCAACCAGCGTATTCAACAAAGTTTCCACTCACCTCTAATTTATCCTTTCCTTGTCCACATTTATTATTGTGTAGTAAAATATGAGTCATGGATGAGGTTAATTTTTTTGGTTTATATTTTTGCTTATATTATTATTTATATGAATTAATTATTTTATTATTTTCATTTAATTTTACGTACAATTTTCTTAGTGTTGTTATTGTTATATTTTTGTAATCGTTAGATAACATTTTTTGTAGGAATGCGTTGCTATTTACATTCTGCAGTTGAATAAACGTCGTGGCATTTGATAATTTTGAATAGCTCATTTCTCATTCAGATATAATCCACATCAGATGTGTAAATTCCTAAACGCATCAGCTTTTCACATTTCCCACATAATAATTTGTTAGCGCACCTCACTTTAAGCCCCCGCTTTAGTGAGCCATTTGTGCTGTTTTTTATTTGGCGCGTTTTTTTTTAAATTGTTGAAGCTTCTTCTGTTGTTGTAAAATATTGTTGTAATATTAACGAAAGTCAACTCTACGTAATATTTATTTGTATTTGGGTTAGCTTTGGGCCTGTGAAATGATGGTTTTGGTTAGATTTTCTTTTTGTTGGTAATGAATTAGGCGAGTTCGACACTTACTACGCCTCTCTTAATTGATTTACATTGTGTTTATAGTGTAATCTCTCTATTTATCAAAGATACTATAGAACAATATTGGAATATTTTATGGAATATTACGATAAAGTGACATATAATGCAAAAGTTTGACAAATCATAGAAAATAATAAAACGGATAGAATTTTGCGTTGCTAATGATCATTTATTTATTTATAAATTAATACCTCGGTATATTTTTTCTTTATTACATTTTTTATTACATTTTCACCTTAAACAAGGCATATTGACACTTTGGTGTAGGAGGCTACTATCAGCGGCATAAGCTACTTGGGTGCTATATAGGTAGTTGGGCAGCAAGATGTCGGTTCACGTTACACTTGAACTTCTATGCCAGTACCGTTAGGGAAGTAGGGACCCGGAATGGTATTCCAATGTCTGGCGGTTATGCGGGAAAGAACTACTGCAGTAGAAATCTCTCTTACATCTAGGGATCGCTACTTTGTAGGGATGGGACTTAGCTGCTTATCAGGCTTGTCAGGTGTATTTATGTCGTAGGGCACAAGTGCTTGCAGTTTGTCAGAACATTCACCATTAAAATACTTGTAGAACAGGCAGAGGGATGCAACATTTAGTTGGTGGAGCAGAGGCTGAAGCTTAGATGACAGTTTAGGACCTCTCAGGTTGGAGACTCTCTTTTTAAAATTGTGTAGGAGCAAGAGACTAGTAGGAAATGTAACAGCGCAAATATGACAACAATATCCCATACATAACGAAAGGGGCCGTAAAGTATACTTTCGGGCATTAGTAGTTTTCTAGCACAGTAGACAGAGCCTACCTTCCTCGCAGCGGTCCTAGAAATGATCTCAGTATAATTGTTCCAACTACTCTTTCCTTTGAACGTTAGGCCGAGGAGTTTTAAACGAAGTAGTTTCAGAAAATGAATTTTTGGCCTTTGCTATTGGTGGTAGAATAGAGTTCTTGTAATGATTGAAGGAAACAAGTTTAGTCTTGCCAGCATTGAATGTGACCATCCATTGTGCCCTCATTCCACCACAGATTGGAGGTCATCCGTGGGTTTGCCATTTCCCTAGATATGTATTCATTTGTTTTCCTGTCGGGCTTGTTATAGAGCGTGGTGTGAGATACCCATCTCAAAGCAATTTGGTTGGGGATGCTATTTATCAATATTAGAAATAATAAAGCTCCAAGTACAGACCCCTGAGGCCGTCCTCCATTTATATCATATTATTTAGCTGTACAACCGTCGATGACAACCTTGATGTTTTTCTCATCTAAGAAAGATTTAATTCGTCGAGTGATATCGTAATCACATATTTAGCCCTATTTACATAAATGGACAATAGGTTCATAAAATTTCATATAGCTATATATAAAATATTATCTCCATTACTTAGTCGTCCCTTTCTTTCTATCTCTGTTTCTCTCTCTCTCTGTCTCTCTCACTCTCTGTCTCTTTCTCTCTCTATATATATATACTACATAATCTACCCGCACAAACACACACACGCGTATATATATATATATATATATATATATATATATATATATATATATATATATATATATATATATATATATAAAGTTAGAAAAGCATTCCATGTGAGGCATGAAAATTGTTTAAATAAATGTTTTTACTATAGGCTTTAAAAGTAAAGGTAAAACACTCAATTTGAAATTTATTTATCTTCAATGTGCACTTTTATATATTTTAAAAATTTAAGTATAAAAATTTAATTTAAATGGAATAAAAAATACTTTGGATTTAATTTATGTAATGTACATTCTGTTGCACTTTTAAAACATCATTGAAAATTTGATATCTATATCATTAATTGCTAGATGAAACATAATGTTTTTAAATTCCAACAAAATGTGCATTACATAAAATAAAGCCAAGATTATTTTTTGATTCATATATATATATATATATATATATATATATATATATATATATATATATATATATACATATATATACATTTTTAGTGATATATATATACATATATATATATACATTTTAGTGATATATATATATATATACATATATATATATATATATATATGTATACATTTTTGGAGGGAAAAATAATATGTTTCTGTTTTCTATAAGTAAGCCTAATGAGTTGTCTAGAAAAAACATCGTTTTATAAGGGATAGTTTAAGGAGAATTCATCACAATATCACAATATTGATACATTTCGATACTTTATGATTATATTAAAACATTTCAATAATTTTCGCTTTGTAATAATTTATACACAAACAAATGTATTAGTCCCGACTTTTTTTTTTTTTAATTCTGATGTAAACTATTAAAATAAAGAATATTTATTACCAACCTGTTGAAGTGTTTTATTTTCCCAGGAGCCGGAAATTACCGGACACCTTCAAATTTATGTACTTCAATATGAATACATATTTGCGTATACATAATTCTTACGTGACAGATTACAGATATGTAGCAAACTTTCACTAAGTAGGTATTTACTCGCTAAAGATGTATCGCATTAAAGTAGTAATTATTTTCTGTTCTCTTAGTGACGCATTGTAAAAACTTGGAGTAGATTTTTTTTAGCCAGGATTTAACCACATATGCATACATAAATATCGCCAGTATTCGGTAAGTGTTTATATAATTGGTTATCAACATGCGACCATCGAATATATTATATGTGATTATAGTACAAATGTACTGTTAAGGGCGGTTGTTGATATTTGTATTTTCTTACTTCTACCAATATTTTCCTTAATATAAAGAGTAAATAATTCTCCTTAAGTAACGCCCATTTAAGCCCGTAAATCTTTATAGATGTAATTATTAAGCAATACACATATTTGTCTTTAAGATGTCTCGTTTATCATGTGTTCTTATTTACGTATAAGCATTACCCTATCTTTATGTTGAAGTAGAAACAATTAAATTCCGCATTATATTTGACAAACTGAGTGTATCTATATGTTAAATAAGCTTTAGCTATTCATGATATAGTGTAGTAGAGTCAAGTCGTTGCTGTTGGGTAATATTATAAATTGGGAAATTTATTGCTTCAGTGTAGCTCTCGAGTGTGTATGTTGTAAGAAATTTAATTCCTACACACTCAATTCCCTCCCTGCAGTAGCAAATGAATTCCACAAACAAAAGCCACACGTTTAAACTCAAAATTTATTCACAAATACCAGCAATGAAAGTTATTTCGTTCTAGTACATTCCTTTTGCAAAACGGTGTCCCGATGTGTTACCATACGCATGGAGCCTATTGTTGGAATTTTAGGTCGCTGTTCATTTGTTCAATGAAGATTATGGAGGGCACGGCGGGAATAATACCGCCTATAATCTGGCGTAATGTGGGCCCATTGGGACTCAAGAAGAAATAAGATAAGATCCAATAATTGGATAATAACATGGCGAACAGTAATAGAATATCCTCTTTGATTTGACTAGGTTCAGCAAAATAAGCTGTCTCTGCTTGCAGAGATGTGTCCTTTGTTCACCGACTATTTGGTGTCCACGATGGATTGTCTTGGACCCCTAGTGAGGGAACCGCTGGATTGAGTCTATACCGTTCCGTGTTCTTTCTTAGATGAAAAATAAAAGCATGAATACACAAAAGGCGCCAAGTCAAATCAGCTGACACATTAAAATATAACCAATCACAGACCGGCTACTATAGCTGTATGGCCGGCATAAAGAAAGATGGCGGTTGTATGTGGAATTTCTCACAATGATATATATCTAGCTGTTCTTTCTAAATAGGTGTGCAGTTGGCTGATATGATACTGTCGTTAAAATGCACCAATGAATCGAAAACACGTATTAGAGTTTGCGGAATTTTGTACGTTTCTAAATAACCTATTGTAGCGTTTAGTACTTGTAACACATCCGTTCTGGTTGAGAACTTGTTGGAATAGTTAAGATATACGGATTTCTTTTTAATTTTTGCGTCCATTTTCTACAGATGTAGTTCGTCATAGCCGTAGCGTACTTTTTATTGACTCAGAACGGGAACGTTCATCTGTAAGTTAGTAAAAAATTGTAGGCAGCCCTGCCTTGACCGATCGTGAGGTACGCTTAAATATGATATTTTAATATGTGCAGATTACGTATCTATTGTTATAGAGACAGTTCTCGACCGATTATTAGAGCAAACCCAATATATATTGTAGTGCGACAAATACTATATTTTTCCCCGTGGAAATATGTCCTTTTAAAAAATATTTCAATAAGATTTCACATTTAATTAATGCCAATCTTTAATTTATAAATCTCAGTTTTAATACAGAGCATATAATATATATATATATATATATATATATATATATATATATATATATATATACACAAATATATGTATATTAATCAAAGAAAAATAACACTTAGAAAAAAACAAAGCATCCCGAATTCTTTTTAAAATAGCCTTTCTAAATGCGTATTTTTTCCGATATAAAAACTAAATTTGATAACGTTATAAAAATAACTAGCTGACAACAAATAACATAATATATCTAACTATATAATTTATTTTGTAAAAATTAGTAGTTACATGTTCTTAAAAAGCGAAAGATTATAACTCTAAACAGACAGTGATTTTTTTCGCTTGAACATATTTCGTTACTTTTTATAGAGAATTAAAAAAAAACACACAAAATAATTCGAAGTTTGCTACAGGATGAAAATGTTCGGAACATTACCTTTACAGTAGTAATCGTATTCCACAAATTTCTTCAACTCATGTATATTTTTAGAACTTCCCCCTACAGAGGCTTTTTCCGTATGTCTGGTTCCCAATTGTGCAAAATGATATATATATATATATATATATATATATATATATATGTATATATATATATATATATATATATATATATATATATATATACTAGCAAAAGTACCCGTCGTTGACTGGGTGTAAAACAGTCTACAGAAAATCGACTCTGATTTATGAAAGTATGATAGGTTATGAAAAGGAAGGATTGTAAACAGATGGCTTCAAATTTGGGGGTTTCAAAACCAAAGCAAAATATGATGAAAGTAAAAATAAAATTGATAAACCCCATAATTTATTATACCATACCTGTTAACACTGAAATACTTATCACAATGTTCTATGGATCTATATTAAAAAAAAACTTGTTAAACTTTGTGACATATTTCCATTCTATGGAGGTCAGGTGCGAACGAACACCCCATGATTTTAATATACTATATTTCTTCAAACTGAAACATAATTAGCTAAATATACTTACGCAGATAGATATGAAAAGTCTTTGTTAAAGTCTGTGCTTATTCTATGGAGGTCAGACGCGAATGCAGACGCCGCAATTTTATTATACCATCCCTAATTAAGTTAAAACATACTTAACAAAGAATTATTTTGTACATCTATATCAAAAACACTTGTAAACTTTTTTTTTTAACTTTTAATTTTTTTATTTCCATACTTTGTGGACCAGGCGCGAACGCAGACCCTACAAATTTAATTAACCAACGATCTGCCAGATCCAACAGACCCATTCCTGTGTCTCGATACATCTTCTACCATTATATGTAATCATTTTTTTTTGGAATGGCAACCATATAGAAGCCTATTCGGTACCATACACACACACATAAACACACACACACATTCAGCTTTTTTATTATATATATATATATATGTATATATATATATGTATATATGTGCGTGTATGTATGTATGTGTATACATGTATATATATATATGTGTGTGTGCGTGTGTGGGTGCGTATGTGTATTTTTATCTGTTCTGTTGTTAGTAAAGAGAGACTCGCCCGATTGCAGACAAGATGCAAGGAAATCAAGCAAGGTCTACAGTGTTTTATAAATATATAGATTTATTTTGTCGGGTTTTAAGTGTTCTGTTTTAATTTTGATGCGCAGGATAATGCATAATATTGTGAAGTATACGAATTAATAGTATTGTTACAGAAATGTTTTTAGGCAAGCTGGGAATAAATTAATACTCATGGAAAAAAGGCATAATAAAACATGGAATAATCAGAGTGAAATAACATTTTTATCGAATAATAACATAGGTAAAGCACATGGATACACCCAGATTACACATTCTAATTATATTTATATGTGCGTGTATAATCAAATCTCAGCGTATATACGTTGGTCGTAGATATAATCACTTATATCTGGTGTTTATGTAAGCCGACAGAAGGATATTATCTTGATAATGAAAAGATATATATTTTTTAAAACATAAATTAAGGAGAACATAATGAAAACAAGCGACAATACTTAGTTCAATTTATTTAATAATTCGATTGCCGTTCATCGATGCTGATAAGGATTTTCACTAAGCTCTATTTCCATTACACCCGCTTCACGCCATCTATTTCGTATATAAGTATGAATACAACTAAAATACATGTAAGAGATTTATATCGATGGTCATAGAAATACAATAATTTATTTTTCTTCTTATTATACTATAAAATAATTTAATAATATCAAGCATAATTAACAGTAAATATGTTCGCAATAACTTAATTAGATTCTGTAAATCAATGCATTTTATGACTTTTCACTCCTGGTAAAAATGCACCCTTATCTATGATGTACAATAGATGTTCACGTTATATTTGGGTTAAAATATATGTAACCTTCAGCAGAGGACGGCAGTAATCTTTGTTAGCGCTAATCAGCTCTATTACGAAAATTAATTAATAATATCTATATTGTCAAGGCGTACACATATATTTTGAACCTATTGAATTGTCTCTCCATGAAAAAAGTGTGCGGTACGATTTCCCACAGAACGTGCATATTTTATCGGGAGGGGGGTAAGTATTGCTTCAGCCAAAATGTTAGCTTCATGATGGTAGAAAAAAGATTAAGCCTTGCATCAGAAACAATGCCAACCTTTCCTCTACAAAATAAAGAACAAGGCTTTCGTTTGACTGGGAGAAAATGATCATATTTGTTCAGCTGCTGGCTTTATATTTTACTACTATTAACAGAACACTTTTTTAGTATCCCTCAAGATGTTTTTTGTTTTATGAGTTGTGGTTTCAAAACCGGCCTTCTCTCTATCCCCCCTCTCTCTCTCAATTTATCTATCTTTCCCCCCACACGCATTCAAATACACACACGCACATACACCATTTCTCTTTTCGATTTTTTTTTTTCATTTTGCAAAGGGTGTGGCGGGATAATGATTTAAGACACACACGCACATAATAAATATTAAAATTATTACATAATTACCTTCTATTTTAAACAGATCAGAAAGAATTAAGAAATCGGACGTCAGGAGTAACCTGGTCAAGATGGGTGGCGCCTTATGCTGTTTTACACAGAATGGCAAACGCGAATTGGATATGCTTAGCACAACCCACCACATTGCATCCCACTCTCCAGTGACCGACGACAGTCAATGTATCAGCTCTACATCTCAGAAGTGTGATGGTATTTGCCATAATAATGAATGTTTGATAGAAAAAAAGACTGAAGGCGTTAATTTCCACGACAACATCGATACTGGACATTGCATGGCATACGGCGCTATAAAGGAAACTGTAGTGGAATTTATTAAAAACGCATAAATTAATGAGTCGTTGTTTTCCTTTACTCCTGTTTAACGGTTACACTGATTTGTTAACTAGTTTCAGACTTTTAACATAGACGAATAATATTAACGGAAATACATGGGACACATGGGTCGTTTGTTTTTACATTATTTGTTAGCGACCGTCCGCGTCAAGAGACGACACTGTATTGTAGAGATAAATACCATGGGGAGATATGGGCGGATAGTTGTTATCCGTGCAGCAGTCTCCTCTCTCCGTGAAGTCAGAAGATCCAAGGGAAATACAGAGTCGATGCTGCTTAACTGTAACTGCGACGCTGGAGTTGTCTTCGGATTTTCTGTTATGCGTTTGCTTCCTTAGATTTTTATCGGGTAATCCTGCAAGAAAGAGGACGTTTTCAATCAGAGGTGTTTTATCCTAAATGAGTTATCATTAAAAAGTGAAGAGCGCCTCATGAGAGAAGTGACTGATCTTAAGGCGCGAGTTCGCCGTATTTGGTTCTACTCTCAGTATAAACAGTTTCGCTGAGCATATTAGCCAAATCACAGGAGAAGGCCAGGTTTTCAAAAACTATTGGAGATGAACAACGTAAAATGGGATAAGCAGTTATCTACACTACTAGACTCGATGTGACAACATTTGAAACGGCTTACAATATTAGATTATGGCTAATTACCTTATAACAGAGCCTGCACACGATTGCTTCAAATAGGTTTATGATTGGGAAACCAATTATCCCTAGGAGCCGAACTAATATCACAGAATATTTTGAAGTATTTCCCTCGATGCACATGCGAACAAAACAAAAGTATGCACTTTTATTACTAGTTTTAAAGTTTTATTTTTATTATTAGTTTTACTGTTTTTATTTTTATTATAAGTTTTAATGTTTTATTTTAATTATTAACTTTACTGTTTTAATTTTTATAATAAGTTTTACTGTTTTTATATTTATTATTAGTTTTACTGATTTTATATTTATTATTAGTTTTACTGTTTTATATTTATTATTAGTTGTACTGTTTTTATATTTATTATTAGATTACTGTTTTTCTATTTATTATTAGTTTTACTGTTTTTATATTTATTATTAGTTTTACTGTTTTTATATTTATTATTAGGTTTACTGCTTTTATATTCATTATTATTTTATATTTTATATTTATTATTAGTTTTACCGTTTTAATATTTATAATTAGTCTTACAGTTTTTATATTAATAATTAGTTTTACTGTTTTATATTTATTATTAGTTTTACAGTTTTATTACTGTGTTCATATTAATTATAAGTATTACTGTTTTATATTTATTATTATTTTTACTGTTTGTATATTTATTATTAGTTTGACTGCTTTTATATTTATTATCAGCTTTACTGTTTGTATATTTATATCAGTTTTAAAATTTTTATATTTATGATTAGGTTTACTGTTTTATATTTATTTGTAGTTTTACTGTTTTTATATTTATTATTAGATTTACTGTTATTATATTTTTATAACTGTTACTGTTTTATATCTATTATGTGTTTTACTGTTTTATATTTATAATTAGTTTTACTGTTATTATATTCATTATTAGTTTTACCGTTTGTATATTTGATATTAGTTTCACTTTTTTATATTTATTATTTGTTATACTGTTTGATACTTATATTTAGTGTTACTGTTTTATATTCATTATTAGTTTTACTGTTTTTATTTTATTATTAGTTTTAAAATTTTTATATTTAGTATTAGCTTTACTGTTTTTGTATTTATTATTAGTTTTACTGTTTTTTATGTTTATTATTAGTTTTACTGTTATTATATTTTTATACCTTTTACTGTTTTATATATATTATTTGTTTTACTGTTTTATATTTACAATTAGTTTTACTGCTATTATATTTATTATTAGTGTTACTGTTTGTACATTTGATATTAGTTTTACTTTTTTATATTTATTATTAGTTTACGGTTTTATAGTTATTATTATATTTATTGTTTTTTATATTTATTATTAGTTTTGCTGTTTTTATTTTTATTATAAGTTTTATTGATTTTATATTTATTATTAATTTTACTGTTTTTATATTTATTATTAGTTTTAGGGTTTTTATATTTATTATTAGTTTCACTGTTTTTATTTTTATTATTAGTTTACTATTTTAAAATGTATTATGATTTTACTGTTTTTATATTTATTTTTATTTTTACCGTGATTATATTTTTTATTAGTCTTACTGTTTTTATATTTTTATAAGTTTTACTGTTTTTGTTTTTATTATTAGGTTTACTGCTTTTAAATTCATTATTAGTTTTACTATTTTTATATGTATTATTAGATTTACAATTTTTATATTTATTAAAAGTTTTACAGTTTTTATATTTATTATTAGTTTTACTGTTTTTATATTTGTTATAAGTTCAACTTTTTTATATTTATTATTATTTTTACTGCTTTTATCTTTATTTTTAGTTTTACTGCTTTGATAGTTATTATTAGCTTTACTGTTTGTATATTTAATATTAGTTCTACTATTTTTATATTTATTATTAGTTTTACTGGTGTTATATTTATTATAAGTTTTAACGCTTTAATATTAATTATTAGTTTTACTGTTTGTATATTTATTATTAGTTTTACAGTTTTTATATTGATTTTTAGTTTTACTGTTTTAATATTTATTATTAGTTTTACTGTTTGTATAGTTATTATTAGTTTTACGTCTTTTATATTTATTATTAGTGCTGTGGTTGCAAGGTTGAACAATAATTAGTAAGGAAATACAATGAAGACGCAAACAACAATATAACGCAATAATAAGTGTATTAAAGAAAAGGTATATTTACAATATGTACAAATGACGGTGTCGAGTCAGAGAGTCTTGGTGGGAGGACATGTACGCTCTTCGGCGTCACTTCTGGTGGCATTTGAGTAAGGCACACCAAGGCCAACCTAGGCTTGCCATTTATAGTGTTATGTTATTCGCATATGCAAATAAGTGGTTGCCACCACAACCCCCCTCCCAAGATTTGAAGTCACACAGATTTCAATATCTTTTTCTTTTTCTTTACGTATATGGTTGGGGCTGCCCACTCGCTGTGTTCTATTTTTGATAGAATTCCCGTCCGTTCCAATCTATTTAATTCTTTATCAGTCTTTTCCAACCCAGCGAACGGAACATTTTGTCTTTTTCCTAAAAATTGGGCTGGTGTTTTCTTATAGTTCAAACGAGGCCTTCAATTTATTGCAGCGACCTAAGTTAGTCGTGAATGTCTCAGGAAATAATTCTTTTAAATCGTCTTTTATATTTACTGTTGTTGGAGAAGAACATTCTATTTTTTTACAGAATGTATTGATTGGCTTATCCCATAGTCCGAATTTCTCAATTAAATCTATTCCAAACAGATTTTCACTATTTTTTAGTACGAATATTTTTAATTTCTTCGAAATCCCTTTTAATTTTATCGGGAGGACAACTTCTCCTTCAAATTTTATACCACCACCAGTTACCGTCCGGGCTGCTTTACTAGTTTTCATCATGGCCGGTTTTCCCAACTTTTTCCACGTATTCAGGTTTATTATAGAAACATCGGAGCCGGAGTCGAGTTGTAACTTTATTGATGTTTTAAATATTTCCACTTTTACGTATTTTCGCCGATCTTTGTCTAATTTTGTATTTGATTTAGTTTGCTGTACTCTCTTTCTGGTGTAATCTTTATATCTGCAGCAATCGCTTTTGTGTCCCACCTTCTTACAAATGTAGCATTTTTTCTTCTTATAAGGACAATATCTAGGAAGAGGCTTGTTATATTGTGTACTATATTTATGTTTATTATCTTTGGAATATCCCGCTCCATTGCTTTTCTTTGTAAAGTTCTTTGTTGGTGCGTATGGTTTTCTAACTTGTCTTACATATGCCACTCCGGATTCTTCTATATTTTTTTAATCCTTTTTTAGTGTAATGACCCTTTCACAGTCCTCTGCTAGTTTCTGGAGGGTTAAATCTTGCTCAGATTCCAGCTTAGACAACACTCGTCTGTGTTTTTCTGCATTTTTCTGTGGAAACTAACCTTTGAGCGAAGATTAGACATTTAAAATCTTTTACCGTTAGTTCCGCAAGCTTAAAATTATCGCAGTTTTTATTGACAACTGATGCGTATGTCAAATAATCTTGGTTGTCCATCTTTCTTAGATTAATGAAAAAGAGATATATTTGGATTAAATAATTCTTTTAGTAATTTTACAGCTTCCATGAACTCTAATGCCGCAGTTTTTTTTAGGTAATATGTAATCTACGAATTTGCTGTGTTCTGATGTACCCAATTTTCTGAGTAAGAGGCTCACTTTCTGACTATTTGGCCAATTTTTACAGTCCAGTTGAAAAAAATCCTCGTATCTTCTGTATTATTCTTCAAAATTCTTCTCTTCCTTAGGCATATAATGAAATGTGTCCATGCTATTAAAAATAGTTGTATGGGAGAAATTAACACTATCGACATTTTCTCGATTACTCTTTAGTAGTTCCAGTGTTTTAGCAAAACGTTCCTCTTGTCTTTCTTCCTGTTGCAATTGCAGTTTTTTCTGCTTTAATTGCGCCATTTTCTGCTTTTCTTCTTGTTCCTGCTGCGATTTCAATAATCTGTCCTCTCTCTTTTCCTCGCGGTCAGCCTGTGCCTGTATTTGTGTTTGCAAAAGCTCGTTTTGTGGCGCTTTAGCTTGTAAAAATTGCATGAATATTTTAGATAAGTCTTCCATGTTTTTTTTTGTTTTTTTTAGTGTGTAGTTAAATAAAAAATATTGTACCATGTACCATATACACCGGTTTGGGTTACAACAAAAAAGCAAATTGCTGTAAGCTCCTGTTTTCAATAATAATATCGCTGCTTGCAATAATATAATCTTTTTGCGAGTCACGCTGCAAAAAAAATAAAACAGGTTTATCTGTAATCACGAAATGGAATTGACTTTCCGTTTTTAGGCACTTAATAAGTAACTCTTTCCACAAAATAAAAGTTGTTTTTTTTTGTTTTTTTTTAATCGAGTCACAATTGAATAAATGTATGCAGTACATTTAGTTCTTTGAGTTTTTTTTCTCTAGTATTTTAGTAATTAAAATACCTCTTAAATTGAGATTACTTTTTTCCCGTGACGTTTTACTGTATTCAGTGACAACTTCAAGAAAAAAAATCCTTTCCTTGAATTTTAGTTTTAGCTGTGGTATTTCCTTTTAGTACCGACGTCAACCAAAACATTAATTAAACAGTCCTTTAGTTGTTGTTTTGTTTACGGAGAACAGTAATTAGAATCCACTGGTAAACTTTTGTCGTAGGTTACTTCCTTGCTTTTCGTAATACGGGCCTGACCTGTCGTTTTTGCGACAGAACAAAGTTCTCTTTTCGTTTGCAAGTTGGTCCTTTAGTAAGATTTGTCGTGTAGCGACAAACAAAAATTCACTTTTACATTCGTTTGCAAGTCGGATTCCCAGAAAACGGCGTAAATTGTCGCTATTGCCACGTTAGAGTTTTGTTTTTCACTTGAGTTGAAACTTCTCATTAGCGTAAAATCCGTTTGCTCGTCAACGCTTTGCATTCCTTAAAAAAATGGTCAACCTTTGCGTTGTACTTTTTTTTTAATAGTTCTTCGTCAAACTGTTATATTTGACGTTTCATATCTCGTCGCCAACTGTTGTGGTTGCAAGGTTAAACAATAATTAGTAAGGAAATACAATGAAGACGCAAACAACAAGATAACGCAATAATAAGTGTATTAAAGAAAAGGTATATTTACAATATGTAAAATGACGGTGTCGAGTCAGAGAGTCTTCGTGGGAGGACATGTACGCTCTTCGGCGTCACTTCTGGTGGCATTTGAGTAAAACACACCAAGGCCAACTTAGGCTTGCCATTTATAGTGTTATGTTATTCGCATATGCAAATAAGTGTTTGCAACCACAACAATTAGTTTTACATTTTTTTTAGATTTATTATTAGTTTACTGTTTTTATATTTATCATAATTTTTACTGTTTTTGTATTTATTATTATTTTTACTGTTTTTATATTTATTATTACATTTACTATTAGTATATTTAAGATTTGTTTTACTGTCATTATATTTACTATTAGTTTTACTGCGTTTATATTTATTAAAAGTGTTACTGTTTTTGTAATTATTATTAGTTTTACTGATTTTATATTTAATATTAGAATTACTATTTTGTATTTATTATTAGTTATAACATTTGTATATTTATTATTAGTTTACTGCTTTTATATTCATTATTAATTTATTGTTTTTTATCATTAGTTTCAATGTTTCTTTTATTTTACATTAGTTTTACTGGTTTTGTACTGTTTATTAGTTTTACTGTTTTTATATGTATTATTAGTTTGACTGTTTTTATATTTATTATTAGTTTTACTGTTTTTATATTTATTATTTGTTTTACTACTTGTATATTTATTATTAATTTTACTATTTCATATTTATTATTGCTTTTCCTGTTTGTATATTTCTTTTTAGTTTTACTGTTTTTATATTTATTATTATTTTTACTGCTTTTTATGTATTATTAGTTTTACTGTTTTTATATTTATTTTTAGTGTTACTGTTTTTATATTTATTATTAGTTTTACTGTTTTTATATTTATTAATTGTTTTACTGTTCTATATTTATTATTAGTTTTACTGTATGTATATATATTATTATTTTTACTGTTTTTATATTTATTATTACTTTTACTGCTTTTCTTTTTATTATTTGATTTACTATTTTATATTTATAATTTTACTGTGTTTATATTGATCATTAGTTTTAATGTTTTTATATTTATTATTAGTTTTACTGCTTTTATATTTATTAATAGATTTACTGTTCTTATATATATTAATAGTTTTACAATTTATATTTATTATTAGTTTTGCTGTCTTTATAATTATTATTAGTTTTACGGGTGTTATATGTATTATAAGTTTTACTGTTTTATACTTATTATTAGTTTACTGTTTTTATATTTATTATTAATTTTACTGATTTTATATTTATTATTAGTTTTACTATTGTATATTATCATTATTTTTACTGTTGTCATATTTATTATTAGTTTTACTCTTTTACTGTTATTATATTTATTCCTTGTTTTAATTCTTTATAGTTTTATTATTTTATATTTGTTATTAGTTTTCCTGTCTGTATATTTACTATTAGTTTAACTACCATTATATGTAATATTTGTTTTACTGTTTTATATTTATTATTAGTTTTACTGGTTTATGTTTATTAGTAGTATTACTGTTTTTATATTTATTATTAGTTTTACCGTCTATATATTTGTTATTATTTTTACTGTATTTATAATTAATATTAGTTTTACTGTTTGTATATTGATTATTAGTTTTACGGTTTTTATATTTATTCTTAGTTTTACTGTTGTTATATTTATTATTAATTTTACTGTTCTGATTTTTAGTTTTAATGTGTTTATATAATATTATTCGTGTTACTGTTTTATATTTATAATTAGTTTTACTGATCGTAGATATATTATTAATTTTACTGTCTAAATTTTTATTATTAGTGTACTGTTTTAAATTTTTTAATTATTTTGACTGTTTTAAGATTTATTATTAGTTTTACTATTTTATATTTATTATAATTTTAACTGTTTTTATATTTAATATTAGTTTTACTGTTTTTATATTTATTATTAGTTTTACTGCTTTTATATTTATTATTAGTTTTACTGTTTTTATATGAATTATTAGTTTTACTGTTTGTATATTTATTATCAGATTTACTGTTTTTATATTTATTATTAGTTTTACTTTTTTATATTTATTATTAGTTATACTGTTTTTGTATATATTATTACTTTTACTGTGTTTATATTTATTATTAATTTTACTGCATTTATATTTATTATTAGATGTACTGTTTTACATTTTTTATTATTTTTACTGTGTTTATATTATCATTAGTTTTTAGGTTTTTATATTTATTTATAGTTGTACTGCTTTTATATTTACTATTAGTGTTCTTGTTGTTATATTTATTATTAGTTTAGTATTTATATTTATTATTAGTTTTACTGTTTTTATAATTATTATTAGTGTCACTGTTTTTATATTCATTATAAGTGTTGCTGTTTATACTTTTTATTTGTTTTACTGTTTTTATATTTATTATTAGTTTTACTGTGTTTGTATTTAATATTTGTTTTAATATTTTATATTTATCATTATTTTTACTGTTTTTATATTTATTATTAGTTTTACTGTTTATATTCATAATTAGTTTTACTGTTATTATATTTAATATTTGTTTTACTTTTCTATATGTATTATCAGTTTTACTGTTTTTATATTTATTATTGGTTTTACTGTTTTTATATTAATTATTAGTTTGTCTGTTTTATATATATGATTAGTTTTACTGTTTTTATATTTATTACTAGTTTTACTGTTTTATATATATTATCTGTTTCTGTTTTTATATATAATTAGTTTTACTGTTTTTATATGTATTATTATTTTTACTGTTTTTATATTTAATATATTATTTACTGTGTCGTAATTATTTTCAGTTTTGATGTTATTATATTCATTATTTTTTAAGTGTGTTTATTTGTAATTTTAGTGTTCCTGTTTGTATATTGATGTTTAGTTTACTGTTTGAATATTTGTTATTAGTTTTTCTGTGTTTCGATGTATTTTTAATTTTACTGTTTGCACATTTAATGTAATTGTCTTACTCTTTGTATATTTATTATTATTTTTCCTTTTTTATATTTGTTTTTATTATTACTGTTTGTATATTTTATTTTGTTACTGCTTTTATATTTATTATTAGTTTTACGATTTTATATGTATTATCACTTTGCTGTTTTATATTTATAATTAGTTTTACTGTTCTTATATTTATGATATGTTTTACTTTTTTATATTTAGTATCAGTTTTACTGTTTATATGTTTATTATTGGTTTTACAGTTTTTTAATTTATATAAGTTTGTCTGTTTTATATATATGATTATTTTTACTGTTTTTATATTTGTTACTAGTTTTACTGTTTTTTATTTATTATTTTTTATGTTTCTATATATAATTTGTTTTACGGTTTTTATTTTTAATATTTTCTTTGTTAATATTTCTTATCAGTTTTTCTGTTATTATATTCATTATTATTTTAAGTGTTTTCTATGTATTATTAGTAGAATATGTATTATTAGTTTTACTATTTTTATATTTATTATTTTTCCTTTTGTATATTTATTATTAGTTGTACTGTGTGTATATTAATTATTTTGTTACTGCTTTCATATTTATTATTAGTTTAACGATTTATATGTGTTATTACTTTACTGTTGGTATATTTACAAGTAGTTCAACTGTTTTAAATTCATTATTAGGGTATCTGTATTTATAGTTTTTATATATTTTACTGTTTTTATATTTGTTACAAATTTTACTGATTTTATATTTATTATTCGTTTTACTTATTGTTAGGTTTACTGTTTGTTTCTTATTACTAGTTTTACTATTTTATGTTTAATATTAGTTTGACTTGTTTATATTTATTATTAGTTTTACTGTGTTTATATTTACTATTAGGTTTACCGTTGTATATTAATTATTAGTTTTACTGTTTTTATATTTATTGTATGTTATCTGTTTATGCATATAGTATTAGATTTACTGTTTTTATATTTATTATTAGTTTTACTGTTGTTATATTTATTATTATTGATACTGTTTTTATATTTATTATTTGTTTTCCTGTTTTTTATGTATTATTTGTTCTATTGTGACTAGATTTATTATTAGTTTGACTGGTTGTATATTTATTTTTATCGGTTCCTGTTTATATTTATTATTATTTTTACGGTTTGTATATTTATTATTATGTTTACTGTTTTCATATGTATTATTGGTTTTACTGTTTGCATATTTATTATTGGTCCCACTGTTTTTATAATTATTATCAGTTAAATTTTTTGTATATGTAATATTAGTTTTACTTTTTTTTTATATTAAATATTAGTTCTCCTGCTCTTATATTTGTTATTAGTTTTACTGGTTGTATATTTATAATTAGTGTTACTGTTTTATATGTATTATTAGTTTTACTGTTTTTATATTTATTATTAGTTTTACTGTTTTAATATTTATTATTTGTTATACTGTTTTATATTTATTATTAGTTTTACTGTTTTTATATTTATTATTAGTTTTATTGCTTCTATATATATTATTAGATTTACTATTTAATATTTATTATTATTTTACGGTGTGTATATTGATTATTAGTTTTAATGTTTTTTCTATTTATTATTAGCTTTACTGCATTTATATTTATTATTATTTTTACTGTGTTTTTTGTATTTTTAGTTTTACTGTGTGTATATTCATTATAAGTTCTATTGTGTTATACTTATTATTTGTTTTACTGTTTTTATATTTATTATTAGTTTTACTGTTTTTATATTTATTATTAGTTTTACTATTTTATATTCATCATTATTTTTACTGTTTTTATATGTATTATTAGTTTTACTGTTTTGATATTGATTATTAATTGTACTGTTATTATATGTATTATTTGTTTTACTTTTTTATATTTATTATTTGTTTTACTATTTTGTATTTATTATTAGATTTACTCTTTGAATATTTTTGTTAGTATAGTGTTTTTATATTTATTATTATTTTTACTGTTTGTATATTTATTATTAGTTTTACTTTTTATATATTTATTATAATTTTTACTATTTGTATATTTATTATTAGTTTTACTGTTTTCATGTTTATTATTCGTTTTACTGTTTTAAAATTATTACTTTTACGGTTATATCTTTCTTATTAGTTTTTCTGTTTTTATATTTATTACTAATTTTATTATTTTTATTACTTGGTTTACGATTTTATATTTATTATCAGTGTTATTGTTTATATATTTTAATTGGGTTTACTGATTTTATATTCACAATTAGTTTGTCTGTTTTATATATATTATTCGTTTTACTGTTTTTTACTAGTTTTACTGTGTGTATATTCATTATTTGTTTTCTGTTTGTATATATATAATTAGTTTTACTATTCCTATACGTATTATTAGTGTTATTGTTTTATATTTATTATTTTCTTTACTGTTTGCCTATTTTTTATCAGTTTTTCTGTCATTATATTTAATGTTATTTTAAGTGTATTTATTTATTATTAGTTTTCCCGTTTGTATATTTTTTTAGGTTTACTAATTGAATGTTTGTTATTAGTGTAACTGCTTGTATATTTATTATTAGTTTTACTGTTTGCATATTTATTATTAGTTTTACTGTTTGTATATTTATTATTTTTTTCCTATGTAATCTTTATTATTAGTTTTACTGTTTGTATGTTTATGATTTTTTACTTCTTTTATATTTATTATTAGTTTTACTATTGTATAGTTATGATGACTTAACTGTTGTTATATTTAATAGTAGTTTTACTGTTGTTATATTTATTATAATTTTACTGTTTTTATATTTATTATTTGTTTTACTGTTTTATATTTGTTATTAGTTTTAGTTATTTTATATTTATTATTTGTGTTACTATATTAGTTTATTATATATTAGTGTTACCATTTTATAATTATTATTATTTTTACTGTGTTTACAATCACTATTATTTTTACCGTTTGTATATTAGTTTTTAGTTTTAGTGTTTATATATTTATAACAATCTTTACTGTTTTTATATCTATTGTTAGTTATGTTTTTATACATATAGTATTAGATTTACTGTGTTTATATTTAATCTTAGTTTTACTGTTATTATATTTATTATTATTTTTACTGTTTTTATTTTTATTATTAATTTTCCAGTTTTTTAATTTATTATTAGTTTTATTGTTGGTATATTTATTATTAGTTTTACTGTTTGTATATTTGTTTTTATTGGTTCCTTTTTATATTTATTATTATTTGTACTGTTTGTATATTAATATGATGTTTACTGTTTTTCTATGTATTATTGTTATTACTGCTCGCATATTTATTATTGGTTTCACAGTTTTTATTTTTATTAGTAGTTTTACTGTTTGAATCTTATTATTAGTGTTACTGTTTGTATATTAATTATTAGTTTTACTGTTTTTTATTTATTCTTTGTTTTACTGTTGTATATTTATTTTTAGTCTTACTGTTTGTATATAAATAAATAGTTTTTCGTTTTTAAATTTTTTATTAGTTTTACTTTTTTATATTTATTATTAATTTTACTGTTTGTATATTTCTCATTACCTTTACTGTTTTTATATTTATTAATATTTTTACTGTTTTAACATTTATTATTATGTTTGCTTTTGTATATAATCTTATATGTTTTACTGTTTCTATATTTATTAATTATTTTAATGTTTGTATATTTATTATTAGTGTTACGCTTTTATATTCATCATTAGTTTTAATGTCTTAGTTTTACTGTTTGTATATGTATTATTAGTTTGTCTGTTTGTATCTTTATTAATAGTTGTACTGTGTGTATAGTTATTATAGGTTTTACTGTTTTGAAATGTATATTTGGTTTTACTGTTTGTGTATAATAAGTTTTACTACTGTGTATAATTATTAATAGTTTTACTGGTTTTTATAATTATTATTAGTTTATTTTTTATTTATAATTAGTTTTACTGTTTTTTAATAATTATTAGTTTTACTGTTATTTTATTTATTATTAGTTGTACTGTTTGTATATTTATTATTAGTTTTACTGTTTGTATATTTGTTATTAGTTTACTGTTATTATATGGCTTATTTGTTTTACTGTTTTATATTTATTATTAGTTTAACTTTTCTATATTTACGATTAGTTTTACTGTTTGTATATGTACTATAAGTTTTACTGTTTTTATATTCATTATCAGTGATACTGTGTTTATATTTTTTATTAGTTTTACTGTTGGTATATATATATATATATATTATAAGTTTTACTGTTCTATATTAATTATTAGTTTTACTGCTTTTATATTTATTATAAGATTTACTTTTTTATATTTGTTATTAGTTTTACTGTTTTATATCAATTATTAATGTTACTTGTTTTTATTCATTATTAGTTATACTGTTTTTGTATTTATCATTAGTTTTACAGTTTGTAAATGTATTAATTGTGCTTCTGTGTCTATATTTCTGATTAGTTTTAATTTTTTTATTATTAGTTATACTGTTTTATTATTTTTTGGGTTTTACTGTTCGTATATTTGTTTTAAGTTTTACTTTTTTATATTTATTATTAGTTTTACTGCTTTTATATTTCTTATTAGTTTTACTGTTTGTAAATTTATTATTGGTTTTACTGTTTGTATATTTATTTTTAGTATAACTGTTTGCATATTTATTATTAGGTTTACTGCTTTCATATTTATTATTAGTTTTACATTTATATCTATTATTAGTTTTTCTTTTTGTATAGTTACGATCAGTTTACTATTTTTATATTTACTATTAATTTACTGCTTTTATATTTATGATTAGTTTTACTGTTAGTATATTTATCATGAGTTTTAGTTTTTTATATTTATTATTAGTTTTATTGCTTTTATATTTATTATAAGATATATGTTTGATGTTTACTATGAGTTTTACTGCCTTCATATGAATTATTGTGTTTACTGCCTTTATGTGTATTATTAGTTTTATGTTTTACTATTTATTATAATTTTTACAGTTTTTATAATTATTAATAACATTTCTGTGTTAATATTTACTGTTTTTATGTTTATTATTAGTTTAACCGTTTTTACATTTCTTATTCATTTTACTTTGTTTATATTTAATATTAGTTTTACTGTTTTATTTTTGTAATTGGTTTACTATTTAATGGGTAAAGTTACTTTTCCTGTTGGGTTATCTACTATTAGTGTTACTGTTGTATATTTATTTTAAATTTTTACTGTTTTTGTATGTTTTATTAGTTTTAGTATTTTTATATTTATTATTAGTTTTACTGTTTGTATATTTACTATTAGTTTTACTGTTTTTATATTTATTACAATTCTTACTATTTTATAATTATTATTAGATTTACTATTTCTTATTTAATATTAGTTTTACTGTTTGTATATTTATTATTAGTGTTAATTTTTTATATCTTTTTTAGTTTTTCGGTTTTTATAACTGTGATCAGTTTTACCGTATATATATTATTTATTTTTTTATTGCTGGTATATTTATTGTTAGTTTTACTGCGTGTATATTTATTATTAGTTTTACTGCTTTTGTATTTTTATTAGTTTTACTGTTAGAATATTTATTAATATTCTCGCTTTTTATATTTATTATTAGTTTTTCTGTTTGTATATCTATTATTAGTGTTACTGTCTATATAGTTACTATTAGTTTTTCTGTTTTTATATTTATTATTGGTTTTACTACTTATATTTATTTTTATTAGTTTTACTAGTTTATATTTTGTATTAGTTTACTTTTTTTCATTAATTAAAGTTTAACCGTTTTATATTTATTACTAGTTTTACTGTTTTAATAATTATTATTAGTTACACTGTGTGTATATTGGTCATTAGTGTGACTGTTTGTATATTTTAAATAGCTTTACTCTTTTATATTTATCTAAAGTTTTCTGTTTATATATGTACATATATAGTGCTAGTTTTACTGTTGTCATATTTTATCTTAGTTTTACTGGTATTATATTTTGTGTATTATTACTGTTTTTATATTTATTATTAATTATCCCGTTTTGTTAATTCATCATTAATTTTACTGTTTTTGTATTTATTATTACTTTTACTGTTTGTATATTCATTATAATTTGTCCTTTTGTATATTTATTATTAGTTGTACCGTTTGTATATTTATTATGTGTTTTACCCTTTTTATATTTATTATTGGTTTTCCTGTAGATATATTTATTATAACTTTGACTAGTTTTATATTTATTATTAGTTTTACCGCTTGTGTATATTTATTTTGCGTTTTACTTCTTTTGTATTTATTATTTGTTTTACTGTTTGTATATTTTTATACGTTTCACTGTTTTGTTAGTTTTTATTAGTTTTTCTGTTTGTATATATACTATTAGTTTTACTGTTCGTATATGTATTATTAGTTTTTCTGTTTTTATATATATTATTAGCTTTAATGTTTGTATATTTATTATTATTTTCACTGTTTTTATATATATTATTAGTTTTACTGTTTGTATATTAATTATTTCTTTTACTGTGTTCATATTTATTTTTTACTGTTCGTATATTTATTATTAGTGTATCTGTTTTTATATTTATTATTATGTGTTCTTTTTATATTTATATTAGTTGTAGCGTGTGTATAATCGTTTGTAGTTTTTCCGTTTTTATATTTGCTATAAGTTTTACTGTTTTTAAATTTAATATTTGTGTTACTGTTTGTATATGTATTATTACTTTTACTGTTTTTATATTTATTATGGGGTTTCTGTTCTGTTTGTATATCTCTTATTAGTTGTTCTGTTTGTATATTCATTATTAATTTTACTTGTGTATATTTTGTATGAGTTTTACTGTTTTAATATTTATGATTAGTACTGCTTTTATATTTATTATTAGTTTGACTGTTTGTATATTTACTATTAATTTTACTGTTTGTATATATATTATTATTTTCGCTGTTTGTATATTTATTAATTCTTTTACTCTTTTTATATTTAGTTTTACTGTTTTTATAATGGTAATCAGTTTGTCATTTTGTATATTTATTATTTGTTTTACTGCTTTTATATTTATTATTAGTTTGACTGTTTGTATATTCACTATTAATTTTACTGTTTGTATATATATTATTATTTTCGCTGTTTGTATATTTATTAATTCTTTTACTCTTTTTATATTTAGTTTTACTGTTTTTATAATGGTAATAAGTTTGTCATTTTGTATATTTGCTATTTGTTTTACTGCTTTTATATTTATTATTATTTTTACTACTTTTTATTTATTATTAGTTTTACTCTTTTCATATTTATTATTAGTACTACTGAGTTTATATTTATTATTAGTTTTACTTTTTGTATATTTATTTTTATTTTTATAGTTTTTATATTCATTACTAGTTTTAATATTTTATATTGATTATTAGTGTTACTATTTTATATTTTTTATAGTTTTACTGTTTTATATGTATTATACGTTTTACTGTTTTTATATGTATTACTAGTTTTACTGTTTTTATATTTATTATTAATTGTACTGTTTGTATATTTATTATAAGATTTACTGTGTGTATTTTTATTGGTAGTTTTACTGTTTTTATATTTATTATATGCTGCATTGTATGTATATTTATTATTAGTATTACTGTGCGTATATAAATTATTTTTTTACTGTTTTTATATGTAATTTTAGTTTTACCTTTTATATATGTATTATAATGTTTACTGTTTTATATTTATTATTAGCTTTAGTATTTTTTATATTTATTATTTGTTTTACTGTTTTAAATTTATTATCAGGGTTGCTGTTTGTATATTTATTATTAGTGTTACTGTGTGTATATTTATGATTGGTTTTACTGTTTTTTTATTTTTGTTAGTGTTACTGTTTGTATATATATTATTAGTTTTACTGTTTTTATAGTTATTATAAGTTTTACTGGTTTTATATTTATCATTATTTTTTCTGTGTTTACATTCATTATACGTTTTACTGTTTGTATATTTATTATTAGTTTTACTGTTTGTATATTTATTATTGGTTTTACTGTTTTTATTTTTGTTAGTTTAACTGTTTTTATATTTATTATTAGTTTTACTGTCTTTGTATTTATTATTAATTTGACTGTTTTTATATTCATTATAAGTTTTACTGGTTTTATATTTATTATTATTTTTACTGTGTTTACATTTAATATCAGTTTTACTGTGTGTATATTTATTATTAGTTTTACTGATTTCATATTTATTATTAGTTTTACTGATTTAAAATTTTTATTAGTTTTACTGTTTGTAAATTTATTATTAGTTTTACTGGTTTTATGTTTATCAAATTTTTTACTGATGTAATATTTATTATTTGTTTAATGGTGCATATTTATTATTGGGTTAACTGTTTTTATCTTTATAATTTGTTTTACTGTGTGTATAGTTATTAGAATTTTTACTGTTTGTATATTTATTATTAGTTTTACTGTGTGTATAGTTGTAATTAGTTTTACTGTTTGGTTAGTTATAATTAGTGTTACTGTTTGTATAATTGTTTGTAGTTTTATTGTTTGTATATTTATTATTACTTTTACTTGTTTATATTCTTTATTAGTTTTACTGTTTGTATATTTATTATTAGTGTTACTGTTTGTATATTTCTATTAGTTTTACTTTTTATATGTATTATTAGTTTTACTGTTCGTATACTTATTATTAGTGTTACTATTATCATATTTATTATTAGGTTTACTGTTTTTATATTTATTTTTATTTTTAATGGTTGTATAGTTATTATTAGTTTTACTGTTTTTGTATTTATTAGTAGTTTTACTGTTAGTGTATTTATTGTTAGTTTTACTGTTTGTATATTTTTTATTAGTTTTACTGTTTGTATATTTATTATTAGTTTTACTGTTTGTATATTTATTGTAAGTTTTACGGTTTTTATATTTATTATTAGGTGTACTCTTTGTATGTTTATTCTTAGTTTTAATGTTTATATATTTATTATTAGTTTTACTGGTTGTATATTTATTATTAGTTTTACTGGTTGTATATTTATTATTAGTTTTACTGTTTTGTATTTATTACTAATGTCACTGTTGTTATATTTATTATTTGTTTTTGTGTTTTTATATTTATTAATAATTTTACTGTTTGTATATTTATTATTAGCTTTACTGTTTGTATATTCCTTATTAGTTTTACAGTTTTTTTTATGTATTATTAATTTTGTGTTCATTCCTTTTTTTATATTTCCATATGTCAGGTGTTACAATACAGACTATTTTTAATGCTACGTCAAACTTTTTACCCCGATTTAATGTTTAACAATTATCCTACTATTTGGAAATTTTCTCAGGCGGAATTCATAAAGAATTTTACAAATGTGAAAAACATAAATTGTTGTAAATTTCTTGAATACAATTCAGGATCTATTTGATAGACAGGAATGTCGGATAAAAATAGAAATCCGAACAAATAATCTGTGCCCTGATTTGCAGGGAATACAATTGCCTGTTAAATTTAATGTAAGAAAAATTACACGCAGAAAAAAAAGTATTCTCCCATTGTTTTAAAAATAGACTTTTTAAGTGCGTATGTTTTCCGATATAAGAATAAAATTTAATTATGTACAAGATGAACACAAACAAATAATATATTTAACTGTGTAATTTATTCTGAAAAAAATATTAGTTACATGTTTTTAAAATGCAAGAGTAAATAACGTTAAACATGCATTGTGAGTTTTCGCTTGAACATATTTCCTAAATTAAAATCGAGATAAAAAACGAATTCGAAGTTTGCTAAAGAAAGAAAATGTTTTAAACATTACATGTCCAGTAATAAATGCATCCAATGCATGTTTATGTTTCTCTTTTAGAACTACCCCATACAACCTTATACCGCATACATGTTGTCTTTTCTACACTATATATGTGCATATACACACACAGATACATATATATATATATATATATATATATATATATATATATATATATATGAAATAGGGACGAAAGTTTAATTCACATTTTTTTATAAATTCCTGATTTTTCTTTTACAAATAGTTATATATATATATATATATATATATATATATATATATATATATATATATATATATATTATATTTTACCAACTTTCTTTGGGTCTGCATTTTCGGATTTTACCGCCATTGGATAGTCTACCATTCATTAGACTATCCATTCAGGGAAATCACCTTCTTCTTCACCATATGCCTTCTGCTTCAGTTTTTGTTATCAAGTAAGCTTTATGACTTACTTGTAGTTTCATTAAGTACTTTTGCAAGCAAAACCCGATCCCGCATTTTGCTAAATATTGCCCTCTAATGAGAAGGAATGTATTTCTTCGAAACTCCGCGGATTTAGGACTAGCCACTTATTTAGTGTTTCCTTTTAAAAATAAATATGTTTTTAACTCTTTTTCTAAGTGTTTTAACATGTTTTATTTACTATTTGCTGCTATATATTTTTCAAAATTTTTTAACGTTTTATTAACTACTTGTTCTCATTCTATCTCTCTCTCCCTCTCCATCTCCCTCTCTCTCCCTCTCTTTATATATATATATATATATATATATATATAATCTACATCCTGTTTTTTTTAAAGAGAGCATCACCCGATTTCCGACAACAAGCTGCAAGCAAGCGAGAAATCAAGCAAGGTGCACAGTGTTTTATAAATAGATAAATTTATTTAAGTTTTTAAGTGTTTTGTTTTAATTCTAAAATGAGGGATTACTGTATAACATTGTGTAACATACGAATAAATATTATTGCTAGAGAAATGCTTTTAAGCAAGCTGAGACCTTAGTAATTCACGCGGACAAATATAACCAAAATATACAATAGATCAGAGTGCAATAACACATTTATCGTATAATAACACAGGATATACACATGGACGAACGCAGATTATACATTCTATTAATATGTATATCTGTGTGTGTGTGTGTGTGTGATTAAATCTCAGCGTGATGTCCTGCTTACTAAAATGCGGTGATATTCAAACTGAATATTAACAAGACGTGCTGGAAATGTCCTCGAAAATAACCTTATTCCCTAAATTTCTTTTCAGTATACAAAATTAAGTGTCTGTACAGACCACATGTAACCTAATAAGTGGTGACACTCTAGTCTTTATGTAATCCTCCTTCCCTGTGGAATATACCAGTTTCACAATTCACGATCAATTAAAATCAAGTAGAACTATTAAATATTTCTTAAATAGTTTTATTAATAATAAAGAAAGAAATATTAATTTTTCTGTTATCGATCTTGGCCACAAATTTAGCTTTGAAAAATGTGTTTGCCAAACATTTTATCTGTGCCGATATGAGAACTTACTAGATATGACGATATGAAAGATAAATGGTATCTTTATTATGATATTTCTAAAATTCAGCAATATACACTGCGCCGTTATTACGCTTTATGATCATATATATGCAGATAACTCATATTAAAATGCATTATTCCTCTATACAACAAAGAGATAATACTGAAAACGTTTGACTTAGTATCGCTATTCGACCTTCATTCAAATTATGCAATGCACTTCTGTCACCATTCCACGACAACAATATAAAGGTGCTAATTTATTTACTTTCTTCACCCTCAATACACATAAGATTAGTGAGTACCTTAAACTATTATCTTTTTAAATTACATACGTGCAATTACGCACAGAATTAGTTTCGTAATTCAAAATTAATTGATATGTATCCAAAGTTTGTTTGTATTAGACATATATAATGCAGAATTTATCAACTAAACCCGTAATGTTTTTAGTAATTAATTAACGGTCTTTTTTAGGTTAAATACCTCGACACTACTAACGGATCTATTACAAAAGTACTTCCGCTGTCCGATTGTGATTCACTTATTAAAATATAATTGGTGGCATGTCCAAGGCATCTTCAATACAAAATCTGAACTAATAGATTTGTATCTCTGTCAGAATCGACATCCGCGATCTGATGCCAAGTTAACTGAGTTCTGTTTCTTTTATTCTATTTACATCTATTGCATGTAATGTGATCTTACTTAGCATTCCTATATGTCTTCTACCATGTGAATCAGTCAATTTCCAAATAGTATTTACACTTTTGTCTGCAGTAAGGTTCTACCCATTCAAGAATAATGCGCGCTAAAAAGCTCCAAAACGACTCATTACGCAACATTATACAGCAGCCAATTAATAGTGCATGGTATTCAGCACTTACATATATAAAGCCGTGGACAATGCGTTTGTCTCGAGATTCATAATTAATAAAAAATCAATGCGATTAAATGTTTTTTTTTTACATTCAATATTCGTAAACATAATCATGTGGACATGAAACTAGTCTATTGTTCAAACATTTTATCATCATTATCTACCGACGAACATAAAGGAATGCATTGCTGCTTTTCAGCCCTCACAAATATGAGAGAACATAGACAAAGAATTCTCCTCACTAATAAACCCTCTAAAACGTAAGTGTATATACATGATTATATTGTGTTTATCCCTATTAATAAATACAAATAAGCGGCCTTTAATATAGTGGCTATTAAAATTTCTAAACTAGAATGTTGCAAATAACTACCTTTACCTCTCTATACAACCAGAAAAAAAAACCCGGCAAATATACATGCTGCTGAGATTTCTCTTTCTCTCTCCTTATATATATACATATATATATATGTGTGTGTGTGTGTGTGTGTGAGTGTGTATGTGGGTGTGTGTTTTGTTTTATTTTATTTCCGTTTTATCTGTTTGATTGCATATATTTCGGATGTTGGACAATGTTTACGATCCAACAGGCTCTTCAGACTTTACAGAAAGGTTTTCTGTAAGGTATGACGAGGCTGTTGGATCGTAAACATGGTCCAACATCCGAAACATCTGTAACCAAACAGATAGAAGGATAATAGAAAATGAAAAATATTTTTGCTCTGCAACAGTATTGGGATCTCTCTGCAGGTTTTACTAATCACCAATTTTACTATCTATCTATCTATCTATCTATCTATCTATCTATATATATATATATATATATATATATATATATATGTATATATATATATGTGTGCGTGTGTCTGTGTCTGTGGCTGTGTGTGTAGTAGTAGTAGTAGTAGTAGCAAAAATAATGGTAGTATAAGCATATGTTAAATATTCAACTAATATTAAATGTTTATTAAATGAAAACAAGTTTATTATATTTTCCTTGTCGCATAATCCGCTATGCGGCCGCGGTAGATAAAGAATCTCGGGTATTTAAATGTCTAAGAACGTATGTTCTCACAGGTAGTACACTTTAATATAGCTCCAATGATGCTACTTGGTAACGTTATCACATATAGGAGTATGTACATATATATATATATATATATATATATATATATATATTTATATATATATATATAAATATATATATATACATATATATGTATGTATATATATATATATATATATATATATATATATATATATATATATATATATACATACATACATATGTGGGGGTGTTTGTGTATGTGTGTGTGTTCGTGTGTGTCTGTGCGTACTTATTCTAGATTGAAAATATTCAAAAGATTAGAATCATTGTATTCCAACAAGAGTCGATGATAGTGCTTGATTAAAAAGATCAAATTTATGTGTTTTCTTTGTGTAACTATATTCATATTTTGATAGGATGTTCAAACCGTTCCGATCATTACTGATCTCATCAGGCAAAAGAAAATATTGGAAATTTAAACAAATTTTAAAAATGTGTTATAATTTAAGAAGACGAGATATACCAAGCTTTAACAGTCTTATATACACTTCCTTTAATTGTTTATAATGTTCAAAACGGTTTGCATATTGTAGCAAGATATTACAATATTTAGATAAAAATAATATATATATATATATGTATATATATATATATATATATATATATATACATATATATATATATATATATTATTCATTGTGTTCTGAATCGTTTTGATTTATATAATTCATAATTCGGTAACCGTTCATATATTAATAAATTTTAAATAAGAATGAGATGACTTTAATTGTAAGCGTCATATATATATATATATATATATATATATATCTATATATATATATATATATATATATATATAATTTTCTAGATCTTAGTGCAGCTATTTTAAAAGTTGTCGTAGACACTTAAAAACTTAGTAAGTTATTGCAATATATCTTTAGAGTTAATCGATTAATTTGTATGATTTCAGATTCAAATACACAACTAAGGCAGTAATTGGAATACACACTACTAATACCTCATTGTCACAACTGATGAATGCCCAAAATGCAATGTAACGTTAGAACAACGATATGAGAAAATAATATGTTTGAAAAAAAGGCAACAGAAACGTTCATACTACTTTTGGGCCATATTGCATAATCGAGCATCAGAGATAAAAGGAAAGATGGAAGTCTGTGGTGTATTATACAGGTTGTGGGATGAGTAACGGAATCCAGAACACAAAAATTTATTGGCTATACAAAAAATCATGATACGCACAGTCGGGTGTCTATAGAAGCAATAAGTGCACAGTGTGATGTCAGTATGTGAACTTTAGCGAAGTTGATGTAAACTTGACTTCATCTTTGTAAAAGACTATTTGACCCAGATAGGGATCGAAACAGTTCCTCATCCCTTGTATATTCTAGAGCCTCCTCCCGGTGATTTATGCTTATTTCCTGAGTTTAATGAAAACATTACAGGATGTTGTTAGGATACATTTGATGATATGAAAGAGGCCGTGACGCGGGCTATTGACACGCTTACTTTCAAGAGGACTTTCATGTGTGTACTATCAAGAAAATTGGCTATATGAAAAATGTCTGGAAACTAAGTGAAGGCAGCTCATATATATATATATATATATATATATATATATATATATATATACATATTTTTATATATATATATATATACTTATTTATTGTTATATAAAGATGCTCACATCCCGCTGCTACAAATAGCCACTTGTTTCAATCAAACAACAGATATCATCAGGCAACGACTTGACTATTCAAAAGTTCAATGAACAGATTCATTGAAGTTTTGAATAGTCAAGTCGCTGCATGATGATATCTGTTGTATGATTGAAACAAGTGGGTATTTGTAGCAGCGGGATGTGAGCATGTTTATATAACAATAAATAAGTATTATCAGCTCTTTTTATTGAGCACTATCTAACAACCTCGTTGAATTCATTGGTCCATTACTTTTGAATATAAAAAACCCGAGTATGTATATATATATATATATATATATATATATATATATATATATATATATGTATATATATATAAATATATTATTTTTATACATATTTAATTACATATATATATATATAATTTTATATACATGTATAATTACATATACATATATGCATATATATATATATATATATATATATATATATATATATATATATACATACATGTATATATGTATAATGTAAAATTATTTAGTGTAGGAAAATATATTAATATGATATAGCAAATTAATAAATGATCGTATCTAAAATAGCAGAATTAAGTATAAGTAAACCTTCATTTTGTTTACTAATTAGATGCAATTATTTAGATATATTTCACGAATGTTCTTGAAAAAACTATAGGAACCATTTTGGCTGACTACGGAGTACATAGGACGATATTTTCTGATGATCTTTTGGAAAAGAGCATATAAACATGACAGAGAGATTATGCTCAGTCATTTAGTGGGAAATGTTTACCCGCATCGAAGTGGAGTAGTAATAACAAACTCCACGGACGTGAACACAGGAATGCATCAAAAGATGGACGACGTCGTCGAGAGCACAATCAATGGAAGAAAAAAAAAGATTGCAATGATTACATTGATAAATGAATTCACTGTAAATATTGCGTTTTGTTTGCCCCGCTAGTATGGAATCTGAACGAGAAATTCGAACATACTGATGAGATAACTGTTTGCGTTTAAGACGTATAAGACATGAAAGCACTCATTTTTTCTTCTCTTTTTACTTTTCTTATCCAAGGCGAGTGAATGCACATTTTAGAAATAGCAACAGAATTCCCCTCTCAGACCTCGTAGTTATAAACGTTGATATTTATCAACTATTAAACATTTGCGTTCAGAATAGCTCTTGAAACTACTCAGCTAAAACGTCATTTTTTATTTGCTCATTTGTGATATGACGTTTTACAGAGGCATATAGATATTTACATTCTTCATTAACCAAGTATTTTTATATTAACTATATGAAGCAGTTGCGTTACAAGTTTACTGTTAATGTTTTATTAACACATGACCACACACTCGAAATATAGACTGTATAATTCTGTTAAGACAAGAAGTTTTCAGTCACCAAATTTAAGCAGAATTCACCATGCCTAATTGTAAATGAGTGGCTAATTGATAACACGAAGCGACTTATTGAATACAGGGTGCCATTTTTTGTCAAATAAAATAAAGTGATTTCTTTAATTTTTATTAAACGAATTCTTATAAAATGAATAAACGGGTGTTATTCACAGCTAATAAATTAAATACTTATCATTTCAAGTAAATAGTTTTATGATTTACTTTATATTGACCTCATAAATTAATAAGGATTGTTTAACTTATTAGCTAACAGGTATATCTCGCTGTTCCATTCTCTCTCCCTGTCTGTTGTATTTATCCCTATCTCTCTCTTTCTGTTTTTCTCTCTCTCTTTATATATATATATATATATATATATATATATATATATATATATATATATATATATATATATATATATATATATATATATATATATACGAATGCGTGTCAAAACATAGCGGTATTCGAAACTGACCCTAGGGAGTATGACATCTGCTTTATCCGTCAGTGAAATATTTTTAGTTATAAAAAGCTCACTTCATAAAATTACATTCACTTGCTCTAGTGAATGTTGCACTTTGGAACTCATTCTCACTGAAAATAATATATATATATATATATATATATATATGTATGTATATATGTATATATATATATATATATATATATATATATATATTTAAACAAGGGAGTAGTCACCAACAATGTGTATTTTTTAACATTATTTTATTAATCCGTGTCTTGTTTTTTCATTGAGAATTATATTTGGATCATTGTAATAATGTTTTTAAGTCATTGAAATTGTTTTTACGCGCGTTTCAGACGTTATGTTAAGCGTCCTCGTACGAAATTACTTTACAATGTGTTGGAGATGTAAAAATGGCAATTTTCGTAGTTAATTTGAAGTTTTTTCAAGGGGTGGAGGCTTGTAAGTGTTTATTATACATTGGCATGCTCAATTTTTATTGCTCTTTATTTGGGCTAGTCGAGGGAGGCCGCTGACCTGGTTGTAGTCGCTCTCTCTTACTGCTAATGTTTTTTTTCTTTTCCTTTAGGGTGGGGTTGGGTGTGTGTATGCGGTGGGTACCCGGCATTGCCCGGGTTTTAGATGCGTGTGTTGTTGGGGGGTGGTAAAGCAAAACGAAGTAATAATCCTGTTTAAATATAATAAAAACAAACAATGTTAAAAATATCAACAAAATATCGTGGAACAAATAAAAGATGAACGGTCCGACGGTGGCCGGGTGTTTATAAAATCCCAATAAATATTGATGGGGGTGTTCAACTCGAATCATTGATGCGGAAGCGAAAAAAAAGAAAGAAAGAAACGTGATGAATTTACTAAAGAGTGAATTAGGTCAAATATCAATTCCGCAGTGAACAAAATATAACTGATTTTTTTTGTTTTCTCGAATTCTAAACGGAGTTATTTGTTTTAATTTTAATTAAATTGAAATGCAAGCGACTTCACGATTTCGTTACGTTGTAATAATAAACAGTAAAGAAGTAATTCTTAGTATAAAAGAAAATGTTTAGTAGCAAGCAATAATAAGTAACGGCATAGTTATATTTCAAGGTTAGTGGCGTTAAAACCGGAAGTAAAAACTGGTTAGTCCCGCAAGTTGCGTCTTACCCTAACAAAAAAAGCAAAAGAAAACAATAATCGTAATCGCGTTTTATTTTTATATCTTTTTCTTTTTCTTTTATTTAGGGTAAAAACAGGGACCATACTAAGAGAAAGAATAATAATTAAAAAAACATACATAACCTCGTACGATTCCAAACCGGTGGTTCCTCGTACTGTTCCTTGTGAACGCATCCGATGCGGTGTAAATGTGAAGCGGAGAAAGAAGGAATCTAATAGAGAGAAAAGATGTTGCATCTTCCATTGAATCTAACGATTTGGGCAGTGAACTGTCACCGGGAAAATATAGAAATGTACGGTTATCGAGAAATTGTAAAATGATTCAGTGAATAAAATATACTGAAAACATATCTCCTCTCGGCTAAAAATCATTAAAATAATTTTTCATACATTTTAATAAATGTATCGCATCCCCCTACCAATTTTAGAAAAGTTCTCGAAGAAGGACTTTTCTATACAGGTCGGTCATTTCGGATATCTATGGAATCCAACTTCACATAACGTAATCTGACATCGAAATTTATTAACTGAACCTCTTTTGTTATAACAAAAATTATTAACTATGATCAAATCTTTTAAACGATGCTGTCTGCGGGTTCTCAGTTTATTAGAAATGGATTTCCTGACTGTTTTGTTGCATATCACTTGAACATGGTTATTTCGGTAACACTTATTAGTGGGTAATGCCGGATTTCTAAACTTTGGTGCTGTATTTAAATTAAGGTTTTCTGCAGGATTCATGGGAATTTCTAAGTTTTCACTATGCTTATTGCCTTCTTTTAAATTTGTCGGTGGGGTATCTAGTTCTAATTCAGCTTTTAACAATGGTTGGGGTAAGTCAATTTTATTGTTACTTCGTATATGGATTGACCTTCCTTTCTCTTCTTTATCTCTTTCGATTTTATTAGCATCTACCTCAGTTACTATTCTCGGTTTTGATATAGCCTTTTCACCGGCCAAATCATTCCCTAACAATAGTGAAATGCCTTTCATTGGTAAATTTTCCACAACTCCTACTTCGACCGGACCGATTACTGTGGTCGAATCGAGGGAGATTCGGTGGAGTGGGGCATCAAGCAAATTTCCACTAATTCCCTGAGTTGTAACGGATGCACTGGTGCCTGTTTCGTAACATCCAGCATCTCACTTTTTAAAATTAGAGATTGGGTTGCCCCCGTATCTCTCAGGATTTTTACTGGTTGGCGGTTTTGGTGATTATCTTTTGTATGTACCAAACACTCTGATATAAATGGTTGGTATCCTTTTCTAATACTGTCCTCATTGTCTCTGGTAGAGATCTGGCACGACGTAATGAAGCCTTGGGATTTATAATCTATCCCCTTTTTACGTTCGATATCTTTCTTTACCGGCAGTCTATCATGATGTGTCCTACATTCTTACAGTAGTGACACGTTATGGGTTTCCACCTGTCGATCCATTGATATGTGGGTGGTCGATTTGCTTTCGGGGATGTATTTCTTGGGCTGGGAGGTTGATATACAGTACTTCTGGACTTGTATTCCAACTAGAGTCTGTAACAGACATTTTCCGAAGGTTTGTGTGAATTTCACCCTGGATTGGATCAATTCTATTTCTACCCGTCTTGGGTATAAGGCCATACTCCTCGGCTAGAATCGCCATTTCATAGGCTGTAGCGATCTCGGGTTCGGTCAAAAACACTTTTAGGTCGTCAGGGACACAACGTTTAAATTCTTCAATCAGGATCATCTGCTGGAGTCTATTATAATCGGACTGTGCATCTTTAGCAGAAATCCACCTATTAAACTGTGTTTCTTTCTGCCGAAAGAATTCCACGTAGGGTTGTCCGTTCTGTTTTCGGCATTACCTAAACTTCTGTCGATATATCTCGGGTTCCAGTTCATACGATTTCAAGTTTACTGTTCATATTATCAGTGCTTTATTATTATTTTTTTTATTAAATTTATATTCTTCTACGTGCAAATTTTCATTTTCATATTTTATGTGCACATATATAAATTCTATTCATATTTTATAATTTTATTAATTCATCTAGTTATTTACAACCCTTTTTTTATAGTCGATGCATTTAATCCTACCTTTAAATAAATGCATGCATTTAAGTTTGATTTAACTAAGCTTACTTTGATAGGACGCATCTTAGTTGTAACAAATAAGGCCTTACTCCTAAGCCACATCGATTTATTTATATTACACGATCAACCGGATTGTCTATCCCCATTGCAAACGTTAGCGCTACAATATTATCTGCTTGTCTCTACCCTTAAGAGAGAAGGGTAGAGACAATCAGATAATATTGTAGCGCTAACGTGTGCAATGGAGATAGACAATCCGGTTGATTATTTATCCCTCTCTTTCTTTCATTGACACGATTCGTTTACTGAAACATGTGTAACCAAGCAGATAACACGGTAATATATATTTATACAGGATGGGGAAGCAAAATTTACAGTGAAATTTAAATTGTACTTTCTCAGGAAGAATTACGTCACTTGTTTTATAAATGACAACCATCGAAGGTAAATTCATGTATAGATATAAAAAAAAAATCTTTTACAACTATAATTTCTACAATGACCGCGCTAGAGGTTAGATCTAACTACTATCACCTTTTCTTTAAGCATATAAATAAGCCCATATATCTGTTCAACTAACTGTTTATTTTCAAATATGGTGATTAATTTACAAATAAGCAAACAGATAATAAAGAAAGACATTGAAAACTAGAAACAAATGAATGGATAAATACGCAACTAATAGAATAAATAATTAAATTATTAATTAAAATGAGAAAAAAAAACAATTAAAATAAAAACATTATATAGATGAATAAACAAGTAAACAGAAATAAATAAATGAATAAATAAATAAATAAGTAAAACATTTCAATATGAAAAAGGAAGTCGTTGAAAGAAATGAAATGAAACAAAAAAAAAACTAAGACTGGACGTATCGACGATTAGAGAACAATATTACTTCAGATCAAAGCGAAGGCTTAGACAAAGCAAGCAATGAAAACAAAAACAATATACACAATAAAAAGTGGTCATCAAAACAAAACTAAAACTAAAACAAAGAACACATATGTAACTCGTAGATAAAATAATAATAATAATAATAATAATAATAATAATAATAATAATAATAATAAACCCGTAGAAATAATAATAATAATAATAATAATAAACACGTAGAAATAATAATAATAATAATAATAATAATAATAATAATAATAATAATAATAATAATAATAATAATAATAATAATAATAATAATAAACCAACTCCGAACAGCGACAAGCATAATAGAAATAAAAAATAAAAACATATTAATAATGAACAAGATAAATGCAACTGTAGATCCCTCACAATTTGCCCGCTTCAAAATAAATGTCTAACCAAAAGCGTATTTTACCAGGCTACAATAGTTGCGAGAGAAATCCCGAATAACAAGAAATATTATGTAGGTATGACTTCCTTGGATTTTAAACTACATCTAAGTTTAAAATATATTAAATCACTAAATATCTACGCTTGCCCTAAAAAGCACACACCAAGGTAGATGTGAATCCAAGGTTAACTAGGCCTTTGTCCAGTAAGTGCCTGCCCGTTCGCTGATTAGGAAGGGAGCGCTGAAAACTAGGAATCTTGTTGGCTAAGTAAAAACTCAATAGAATGTGCGGATATAAAAACGCGAGACAAGCACAACTCTTCGCATAAGCCTGACGAATCCTAGCGTGGATGAAATGCGGAGTAGTCTGTGTAGCTTAATTGCCATATATATTTTTATAACTAACTACTTACTATACACACACACACGCATATATATATATACACACATATATATAGTATATCTGTAGATATATGTATATGTATATATGTATATATACATATATCTACATACACACACACACACACATATATATATATATACATATATATATATATATATACCGATGTAGAAATGCCAACATTCTTCCTGAAAGTATACTTGCACCCAACCCATCTAATAAATTATCATACGTCATATACCTTTAAAACGGAAGAAATAATACTTAAAATAATGAATGTCATATGCTTCCTAATGCTTGGACCAACAGTATATATATATATATATATATATATATATATATATATATATATATATATATATATATATAGATAGATAGATGTATATATACATATACATATATATATATATATATATATATATATATATATATATAGTATACAAATAGTCCATATAATAATTAATGCATGTAATCTTAATTAATAAGTTACGTAACAAAACACTCAGGTTTTTATTCAGTTTCACACCTATATCTGACTTTTAACGGATATATTTTTTCCAGAAAGAATACTAACTACGCCATATCTTTAAATTATATATTAACGGGTATAGGACGTCATTTAAAATCTGTGTCGCTTTAACAATGCAAACTCCCCCTACAGTATATTTCTGTTAATATATATATATATATATATATATATATATATATATATATATATATATATATATATATATATATATATATATATATATATGGGGGGGTCTGTGTGTGCGTGTTTATATGTGTATACATATTTTTATAAATATAGGTGTACAACCATTATAATATACGTGTATTAAAAATGCGTTAAGTACAAGGAGTTACTTAAGTTGCAGTAGATCATCTTACGTGTGAAAAGTTATCAAGTTTATAGCTGGCATGTTTATCGTACACAACACCTGGGTCGACTTCACCGCATTTTTTTCTACTTCCTAGATGTTAATCTGTAGCAATATTATAATACTAATTGTAAGTGTGATTTATTACAAGTTTTTTATTATGTGTTTATGCGCACAATAAGAGTATATGTGCCACCTGGATGATATTATTGCGTTCATTTGTTGTTTTTTTTTAATTCAGATAGCATCGAAACCGAAACCAAAACATACGTAGTATTCTTCGTAAAACTATTTATAAAATGTAGATGACTTGAGTGGCATCAACTATAATCACTATCGAATCAAAAAATTATGAAGAATTCTTGGTAAAATTATTTGTTACAAAAAATGGAAAGTAATAACAATTAAACAACAGTCACTCGCAGAAAAAAAAGATGTAAGTTTTACACACAAAATAACACACACATCGTTATTATATATACATAAACCAATTGTGTGTGTGTTTTTACGAATATTTGATGTTCCTGTTAATCATGTCTTCTCGCTGTTTATGGCTAGCCTATATTACCTTGAGATGCGCATGGCATTTGAGTGCACCGGTGGAATTCTATCTTTGAGTCAGTTTATTTCTATTAGTGACAAATAAAGAGTTGGGAACAATCAGACGTGGAGAAGTTAGTCATTAGTAAATTTTATAACTTACTAAGATTATAATTAGCCCAAACTGTGTTAAAAAGTATAATCTGCCCGGTAAATATGAAAGCTAATTTTCAAGTTGTTTACATATAATTACGTAATAATCGTATGTTTGCATTCTGAGTGATAATTTATCTTAGTATTTTAATCTATAAATATATTGCTAATATTAGATTACACTGCATTTTGGAAGCACTTGACGGTATATAAATAATACAGTATAATTACGAAGGAACATCACCCTTAAAAAAATGTTATTATAATGTTATTACAAGTTATTATGAACCCCTCCTTATATTATAAGGGGAGTTCATGATAACAAAACAAATATGATACTATCATCTTGTAAAGAATAGTTTAATCTGGAAGCGTGGTCTAATGCAACACTATACCATACGACACATGAATAATCAAATGAGGTAATGCTTAGAAAAAGATATCACAAAAGATGGTGTATTACACTACCACATGCAAATGATGGCCCCTTACGATCTAGAATATATTGCACTGCTGCCCACCGAAATATGATATAATACCTTAGCAAGTGATCACATTAAAAGAGAATAGATAATACGCCACACTATTCTAGAAAATGAGGAGTGATTGGCTGGTATTGTCTTATTATAACAACAAAATAGTTAATAAACAACACCAAATAAATTGATATTGAAAAACTGTGAAAAATGACTTCATAATTCAGACAGGCACAGAATCTTTATTAGTAAAATATATACGAAATATTGCATAATATTGTAGCTAATCATATTCTGAAATCATTTAATCCGGGATACCTTTGTTGTTTGTTAAACAGATAAGATTTGAATGGACTAATCTCAAATAACGCCGTATAATTTACACGAGAGTGGTCGTCTAAATTTAGATGGGTATGTTTTGTAAGAGTATTTTGTTTACTATTTGTGGCATGTTTTAAAACTTGTTTTAAAAAAATCAGAACATTCCGAAAAAAGCATTTTTATATTTTACTCGTAAAGGAAAATGATGTGGAAATTCTCCGCCATGTTTGAAATTAGAACCCTTTTCCCGGAAAAAGAGAGAGGAATTGAAGTGTCTTGTAAATTGAAATTACGACTGACAGAAGCGGAAATTAAAGTAGTTAAATAGGAAACAGAAAAAAATACAACAAAATACGAGATTGAATGCACTTTTCTATTAGGTTTTTTTTTTAAATTTTTATGCTGAATCTAAATTGTTAACACCGAACCATTTCCTTTTCCTGTTCCTATTCGCAATATATTAATTTTGTGTTTTTTTTTTCGTCCTTGAATTTCAAGATTCATTTGAAGATGAGTCAAGTTCTACATATGATTCGAGAATCTTCTGTCACGTTTAACATTGATATCATATGTTTTTCGTTGGACACGCACATTTGATGCTTCTATCTTATACCAGAATAGAAGATTACCCTACGTTGCTCGGTCGAAATATATATTTTAATTACTCCAAAATTCTTATTTATTATAAACAGAAATACTATCGGTATTAATTATAACGTTTGATTTTTTTTTAAATAAAAGTAAGTACAAAGACGGAGAAGACCGGAGACATGTGCTTGTGTGTCCTGTATTTTTCTACACCGTTGATATCTTACAAGTAAAATAAAAAATGAAAAAAAATACTTGAGCTGAGATCGAATCCAACACATAAAGACAGTAAGTCAAGTACAATGCATATTAGACCAGATGGGATAATCTTTAAAAGTGTTTTCAAATATTCCTCTTAATATAATGATCTATAATGTCAATTATTAATGCATGCACATTCACGAAACGGTTAGGAAAGAGAGAAAATCCGTGACTCTGACGTACCAATTTTGCAATTCTGACGCCTTAGCAGAGCTTAATTCAGGATCGAAACGGATTAAATTTTTCACATATCTGAAGATGCTTTCTACCGATTTTCAGGTTTGTAGAGCAAACATTGAGCATATGGGTTGATAATTGTCCTCACGCACACATTTTATCTTTTATAGATATGTACTGATTCTTGAATGTATTACAAAAAAATATCAGTCTCTTTATCACTAGTTTACGGTTATGGTTAATATTACATTCATTGCGTTTGTGATGATGGAATTTGATCTTGGATCCGTGAATGAAAAAAGAAATCCGTACGTCTAAATCCTATCACGGACTGAAAGAAAATGTCGTCTAATTTTAAACAAAATTGACAAGCCTATATTATCAATCATCACAAATTCATTTGAAAAGTATTACCGCTTCACAATCAGAAAGGCTCGACGTATAATATCAATTGTAGGTTCATTGATATGTCTTGGGTGCTTTTAAAATGAGTACTTCTATTTAGAGCACTTCGTCTGTCATTTACAGTAGATTATGATTGTTATTCGTCGGATTATAATCAATCAAACTACCATTCTTTCTTTGATGTTTTTCACACAACGTCGAACTATGTAAAACCGGATATAGTGTAGATTAAAAATCTGTTCCAATAGACAAGCTATGTATGGCATTTGCACATTGATTTTAGTGAGATTATTAAAGATACGCAATGTTAAGTCTTGTAAGTATTAGACAGATCGCCATTTAGGAATGACAGCGCTGGATGTAGTATAATCTCGACATATTTCGTCAAATACCTTAAACTGTCATCTGCCTTGACCAAGATATACATGCCACTGGGGACCGTTTGTGAATTTAATATGCCCTAAATACTTTTTCCTTCGGAGTAAGGTTGTTGATCCCGCTTAGGTTATATTCCATGTAAATAAATTACCGTTAACTGGTAGGCAAATGTTTAAAATCCTCTCGGTCAATAGATTCCTGGTGGAATATATAGACGCATTGGGTACGATCAGTTCCAGCCGACAGTATATTGTAACATACTCCACACGCAGACAATAGTATCTATGAATATAGTAACAAAAATACTTACTTTTGCATGGCCATAGCCTACTAAAAAAAGAAAAGTAACACTGAACTCAATATTGGTGTTCGGGCCAAAATCAAAGTGTAGTATCTTTTCTTCAGATACTGAACTTGAATTTCTTCATCTCTCTCTCAGTACAGGAGAAATCCTTCAGGACTGAGATAATCTATAATTGTGTTTATTTCTCAACGTTAAAAACAACCCCGGTGTCTAACTCCCTCCCCTGGGGAGGCATTGTAAGTGAAAGAACTTACTTTTCAAATACACATAGATACTCCACGTTAGAGATTGATTCCTGGCTCACATAGACATTTTCTTACCATCCATTTTCTCAAGACATCCTTAGAATTGCAACAAGATGAGCGCAGTAATCAAACAAAAATAGATTCTGTTGTGGTTGCAAGGTTGAACAATAATTAGTAAGGAAATACAATGAAGACGCAAACAACAAGATAACGCAATAATAAGTGTATTAAAGAAAAGGTATATTTACAATATGTACAAATGACGGTGTCGAGTCAGAGAGTCTTGGTGGGAGGACATGTATGCTCTTCGGCGTCACTTCCGGTGGCATTTGAGTAAGACCCACCAAGGCCAACCTAGGCTTGCCATTTATAGTGTTATGTTATTCGCATATGCAAATAAGTGGTTGCCACCACAACACCCCCCTCCCAAGATTTGAAGTCACACAGATTTCAATATCTTTTTTTTGGGGGGGGGTTCCATTAATGGTTTATTCACTTTTCTTTTCCTACCTGATCTTCTAGGGATTTGCTCCTGACAACAATATCGTCCAGGTATGCACATGCGCACTCAATACCACTTAGCATGGTGTCCATCGCTTGCTGAAAGATGGCAGGCGCTACTTTGATGCCAAAAGGCAATCGGTTGTATTTGTATAATCCCTTATGCGTATTGATGCATAGTATTTTTGAGCCATTCTCCTCGACCGGTATTTGCAAATACGCGTCGCTCAAGTCTATCTTGGAGAAGATATTACCCCCATTCAACTTCGTGAATATTTCCTCTGGGCTTGGTAGGGGGTAATGGTGATCTTTTAATAGGGACTTGACCCCGGTCGAAAAGTCTGCGCACACTCTAACTTCGTCATTCTTTTTCTTTACGTATACGGTGGGAGCTGCCCACTCGCTGTGTTCTATTTTTGATAGAATTCCCGTCTGTTCAAATCTATTTATTTCTTTATCAATCTTTTCCAACCCAGCGAACGGAACATTTTTCTAAAGATTGGGCTGGCGTTTTCTTTAAGTTCAAAGGAGGTCTTGAATTTATTGCAGCGACCTTAGTTAGTCGTGAATGTCTCAGGAAATAATTCTTTTAAATCGTATTTTATATTTACTGTTGTTGGAGAAGAAAATTTTATTTTTTTACAGAGTGTATTGATTGGCTTATCCCATAGTCCGAATTTCTCAATTAAATATATTCCAAACAGATTTTTACTATTTTGTAGTACGAATATTTTTAATTTCTTCGAAATCCCTTTCAATTTTATCGGGAGGACAACTTCTTCAAATTTTATACCACCACCAGTTACCGTCCGGGCTGCTTTACTAGTTTTCATCATGGCCGGTTTTCCCAAATTTTTCCACGTATTCAGGTTTATTATAGAAACATCGGAGGCAGAGTGGAGTTGTAACTTTAATGTATGTTTTAAATATTTCCACCTATACGTATTTTCGCCGATCTTTGTCTAATTTTGTATTTGATTTTGTTTGCTGTACTCTCTTTCTGGTGTAATCTTTATATCTGCAGCAATCGCTTTTGTGTCCCACCTTCGTACAAATGTAGCATTTTTTCTTCTTATAAGAACAATCTGATTCCCAATGCTTTTCTGCATATCTCTTACAGTTATATCTAGGAAGAGGCTTGTTATATTGTGTACTATATTTATGGTTATTATCTTTGGAATATCCCGTTCCATTGCTTTTCTTTGTAAAGTTCTTGGTTGGTGCGTATGGTTTTCTTACTTTTCTTACATATGCCACTCCGGCTTCTTCTATATTTTTTTAATCCTTTTTTAGTGTAATGGCCCTTTCACAGTCCTCTGCTAGTTTCTGGAGGGTTAAATGTTGCTCAGATTCCAGCTTAGACAACACTCGTCTGCGTATTTTTGCATTTTTCGTGGAAACTAACCCTTGAGCGAAGATTAGACATTTAAAATCTTCTACCGTTAGTTCTCCAAGCTTAAAATTATCGCAGTTTTTATTGACAACTGTTGCGTATGTCAAATAATCTTTGTTGTACATCTTTCTTAAACATGCACAGCCATCTGTTATGAAAAAGAGATATATTTGGATTAAATAATTCTTTTAGTAATTTTACAGCTTCCATGAACTCAAATTCCGCAGTTTTTTTAGGTAATATGTAATCTACAAATTTGCTGTGTTCTGATGTAACCAATTTTCTGAGTAAGAGGCTAACTTTCTGACTATTTGGCCAATTTTTACAGTCCAGTTGAAAAACATCCTCGTATCTTGTGTAGTATGCTTCAAAATTCTTCTCTTCCTCAGGCACATAGTTAAATGTGTACATGCTATTAAAAATAGTTGTATGGGAGAAATTAACACTATCGACATTTTCTCGATTACTCTTTAGTAGTTCCAGTGTTTTAGCAAAACGTTCTTCTTGTCTTTATTTATATTCGAATTGTAGTTTCTTATGCCTTTCTTCCTGTTCGAATTGCAGTTTCTTCTGCTTTAATTGTGCCATTTTCTGCTTTTCTTCTTGTTCCTACTGCAATTTCAATAATCTGTCCTCTCTCTTTTCCTCGCGGTCAGCCTGTGCCTGTAAAAATTGCATGAACATTTTTGTATAAGTCTTCCATGTTTTTTTTGTTTTTTTTAGTGTGTAGATAAAAAACTATTGTACCATGTACCGTATACACCGGTTTGGGTTACAACAAAAAAAAACAAATTGCTGTAAGCTCCTGTTTTCAATAATAATATCACTGCTTGCAATAGTATATTCTTTTTGCGAGTCATGCTGCAAAAAAAAAAATAAAACAGGTTTATCTGGAATCACGAAATGGAATTGACTTTCCGTTTTTAGGCACTTACTAATAAGTAACTCTTTCCACAAAATAAAAGTATTTTGTTTTTTTTAATCGAGTCACAATTGAATGAATGTATGCAGTACATTTAGTTCTTTGAGTTTTTTCTCTAGTATTTTAGTAATTAAAATACCTCTTAAATTGAGATTACCTTTTTTCCGTGACGTTTGACTGTATTATCCGTTATTCAGTTACAACTTCAAGAAAAAAATCCTTTCCTTGAATTTTAGTTTTAGCTGTGGTATTTCCTTTTAGTACCGACGTCAACCAAAGCATTTATTAAAAAAGTCCTTTAGTAGTTGTTTTGTTTACGGAGAACAGTAATTAGAATCCACTGGTGAACTTTTTCCGTAGGTTACTTCCTTGCTTTTCGTAATACGGGTCTGACCTGTCGTTTTTGCGACAGAACAAAGGTCGCTTTTCGTTTGCAAGTTGGTCCTTTAGTAAGATTTGTCGTGTAGCGACAAACAAAAATTCACTTTTACATTCGTTTGCAAGTCGGATTCCCAGAAAACGGCGTAAATTGTCGCTTTTGCCACGTTAGAGTTTTTTTTTTCACTTGAATTGAAACTTCTCTTTAGCGTAAAATCCGTTTGCTTGTCAACACTTTGCATTACTTAAAAAATGGTCAACCTTTGTGTTGTACTTTTTTTTTAAATAGTACTTCATCAAACTGTTATATTTGACGCTTCATATCTCGTCGCAAACTGTTGTGGTTGCAAGGTTGAACAATAATTAGTAAGGAAATACAATGAAGACGCAAACAACAAGATAACGCAATAATAAGTGTATTAAAGAAAAGGTATATTTACAATATGTACAAATGACGGTGTCGAGTCAGAGAGTCTTGGTGGGAGGACATGTACGCTCTTCGGCGTCACTTCCGGTGGCATTTGAGTAAGACCAACCAAGGCCAACCTAGGCTTACCATTTATAGTGTTATGTTATTCGCACATGCAAATAAGTGGTTGCCACCACAACAGATTATAAAGCAAAGCTTGTAACAAATTTTCCGATATCTTGCATATCTGTCACCTTCAGATTTTATAACCGTTCTCATTATAGAACTTTCAGATTTAATAGAAGTATATTCCAAATATCTTCTTATAGATCCCTCTTTTTTGGCCACTTGTAAATAACATTAATCTATATATTTATACTATAGCGCGTGTGTTATTTTCTATGTCATTTTTATATCTTTTTCCTTCCGAGTGAAAGTTTTAATCTGTTATGACCTTCCATTTATATATATATATATATATATATATATATATATATATATATACGTATGTATGTGCATATATATATAATATATATATATATATATATATATATACTCTTCATAAGTTTTTATTTGTTTCGATTAACGCTGATGTAGCCAAGTCATATGAATAATTTTTTTGAAATCACAACGTTATAACATATGAAACTCTATGATAACAAGAATAACAAAAAGCATTGGAAATGCAAAAGGATATAGGGATGGTATGTCAAAAGGTATACAAACAAGATAGCTATGAATGGCTAGGCACATGGAAATAGAATTGCATCCAAAGTATAGCCCTATAGCTTTTCTCCAATCTTCATTCCGTGCCATCATCACGGTTGTAAAAAGCTATAGGGCTATACTTTGGATGCAATTCTATTTCCATGTGTCTAGCCATTCATAGCTATCTTGTTTGTATACTTTTTGGCATACCATCCCTATATCCTTTTGCATTTCCAATGCTTTTTTATTCTTGTTAATTAGTATTTTTACTTACAGTCTTATTTTTAAACTTACATTCATGATAGTATTGTCTTTTTTAGGAGGCGGCTCATTGCCGCCTCCATTAGTAGCAGGTCGCTTCCTGCTGGGTTTTAGGTCTTTGGGTTTTGGGCCTTAGGAGTTGCCTCTTGGTCCTCCATCGGTTCTATATTACATAGAGAGTGCTACCGCCTCTCTGATAAAACAGTTAGAGCATTATAAAGTTCTAAAATGTTCACACCTTCACTATTAAATTTTTCTTGGTTCATTCTTTGGCGTTTTGGCAAAGATTTGGCAGTTTTTGATATTTATATTTATAATAGTTTGTGCATGAGACAGCTTTTTTCCCCTTGGGATCCCTGTTATACCGTGCTTTTGAGTCAGCACGTGAGGCAGCCTTCTATTTTTCTGGTTCTTTGTTATAAAGAGCACGTGAGGCAGCCTTCTTTTTTTCTAGTTTTGTTATAAAGAGCCCATTAAGCAGCTTTTTTCTCCTCAGAATCCCTGTTATACCGTGCTTTTAAGTCAGCACGTAAGGCAGCCTTCTTTTTTCTGGTTCTTTGTCATAAAGAGCACGTGAGGCAGCTTTTTCCCTCGGAATCCCTGTTATACCGTGCTTTTGAGTCGGCACGTGAGGCAGACTTCTTTTTTCTGGTTCTTTGTTCTAAAGAGCACGTGAGGCAGCCTTTTTTTTCTGGTTCTTTGTTATAAAGAGCCCGTGAGGCAGCTTTTTTCTCCTCAGAATCCCTGTTATACCGTGGTTTTGAGTCAGCACGTGAGGCAGCCTTCTTTTTTTCTGGTTCTTTGTTATAAAGAGCCCGTGAGGCAGCTTTTTTCCCCTCGGAATCCCTTTTATACCGTGCTTTTAAGTCAGCACGTGAGGCAGCCTTCTTTTTTCTGGTTCTTTGTTATAAAGAGCACGTGAGCCAGCTTTTATCCCTCGGAATCCCTTTTATACCGTGCTTTTGAGTCAGCACGTGAGGCAGCCTTCTTTTTTCTGGTTCTTTGTTATAAAGAGCCCGTGACGCAGCTTTTTTCTCCTCAGAATCCCTGTTATACCGTGCTTTTTAGTCAGCACGTGAGGCAGCCTTCTTTTTTCTGGTTCTTTGTTCTAAAGAGCACGTGAGGCAGTTTTTTTCCGTCGGGATCCCTGTTATACCGTGCTTTTGAGTCAGCACGTGAGGCAGCCTTCTTTTTTCTGGTTCTTTGTTATAAAGAGCACGTGAGGCAGTGTTTTCCCGTCGGGATCCCTGTTATACTGTGCTTTTAAGTCAGCACGTGAGGCAACCTTCTTTGCCTCAGGATTTGCATGATACTTAATTTTTATTATTTCAGCATTTTTCTGATAGTATTCTTTTTGCTCAGATAATAACTTGCCTTTGTTTTTTTCATAGTCTATATTTCTCTGAGCTTTTTTACTACGTTCTGACTTTGGCATTTTTTTATTAAATGTAAACATATAACACTTATGTGTATCTTACTATAATATCACTTATCTTATAGCAAGACAACTCTCGTAGAATTGAGATACTGCCCCGTCATCAAGTGTGGAACGGTATATACACCAATAGTGTAGTTGTTATCTTTATATGAAGTCCTAATCAGTGACAGTGTGAGGTTACTTGGTTAATTTATTGTAGTTTATTTTAGAAAACTTACTTGTTTTTATTATTAGATTATGTATAGTAGCAACATATCTAGTTATTTTTGTGGCTAGGGCTTGGATTTTGATTCTTTTTTGTCAGATTCCAGTGAGTTCTTAGAAGATGACCTTCTTGCAGTTTCTTTTTCGGTTAATTTAACTTATTTCCTTTGGCGTTTGGTGAGTTCTTAGAAGAACTGGTCTGATCTACTTTTCTTAGCGAGCGAAGAGATTCAGCTGCATTTAACAATGGTTGCTATAGTGTATTTTTGCGCATGCGTGAGAATTTCAAGTTTACTCCTTATTTTTCAATAGTTTGACAGTAGTCATGTGTCTTTCTGCCATGAGCGACAGACGTCAGTGTTAGCCGTGATCGTCTAGAGGTTAGGGCCCCACGTTGTGGCCGTGCTAACCTAGGTTCGAATCCTGGTCACAGCATTGACATTTTGTACATATTTTACAGTCCAAAATCTGAAGAATTATTTGTTTTTATAACATTGTTTTTGACGTCGTACTTGCTGATAGGTTACTCTTATAACAATTTTGATCAACTGAGATAAAGATTTCGTGGTTGCATTAACGCTGGTGGGTTACTATTTAAAGAAAAACCCTTAACGTTCACCTCAAATATTCAGCGTCCAAGAAATATAGGCCACTGGCAAACTGAAACGTCTGTGAGCATCCGGTGTATTATTTGGAGCTGTCCCTTTTGAGAGAAGTTCCGTGTTCGAAGTGGTCTGCATACATTGAGTATATAGTGTTTAAAACGTGTTATTACATGCAATCTTATTTAATTATGAGGTTAGCTGAAAAGCGATGGGCCACTGCACTTCTCCGTGTAAAGAGCAGTCGATTGATGCTTGAACTGTTGTCAGATACCGTTCGTACACCGGGATATATCGTCTCAAAAGAAAGAAGAAAGCAGATGAAGAAAGAAGAAAAAAGAACAATTGGCCATTTTGGTACCCTTTTTTTTTTTTTTGCTCTCTTTTGACATTTTAACCGACGTCCTGACACTCGCTGGATTCGTAAGACGCTTCTCTGTAAGAATGTGCTTTTTGAAACTTATAAGTTGATTTTAGTTGAGATTTGGATAGTTTTGTTTTGCAGGTGTATATACGCGTGTACGGGCAATCCCTATATAGAGAGTGCTACCGCCTCTCTGATATATACGAAATCTGCATGAATTAAATATGATATTTAAACGTTATGTACGAGTTACTAGCTCATATACTTACATATGAAGTTTTTCAAAACAACTATAATAATAGCAGGGCGTCTCCATTTACGCTGAACATCCGCATAATGCCAGAATCAGTATATTACATATGGATGAGTCCACTTTGGAATTTCCAGAGGTGCCGATAGTTACTTATTAGTAGTAGTAATGATTTTTAAAGTTTATATGTGTTTTCATACAGCTAATAAAACTTTACTCACTACCAAAAAAAAAAATGGTTGTGCCTAGAGTATACTGTGCCTAGAGTATACTATGAAGATGAGAATCTCGACATTGCTCCACAGAAAATGCATTGAACCTTCATTTTGGTAAGGAATAATGTAAAGAAGGCTAGGGAAAAAATGATAGATCAAAGAAGAAAACAAAAGCCGTCGAATATAAGGTTGATGATTTGGTGTATTATAAAAAAAACACAAAAAGAGAGGAAATCTAGGTGTACGAGGGAAACCTAACTACTTAGTGATCGAAAAAACTGTCCCAGTCTGAAATAGAATATAGACCAAGTAACGGGCTCTGTAACGAAGGCGCATGCATAAAATCTCAGGGCAGCGTCTATCGAAGAGTAGGGGATTCCCATTAGAGAGAGGCCGTATAAGACAGCGGCATTGTCTGTTTCAAAGGAATCTAGTGATTCAGAGAGCGAATCAACCACAGACTAGCTGATTATCTAATGCAGAAGAGTCGTCGTCAACGGGAGGGGTCGGATGAGAGTCTGACGTACCGTTAATGCAACGGCAAATCGTGACACGGAGCATGACAGGGGAACGTCCGACCAATATAGACGAAATCAGCCGTCCGTGTACATCGTATGCAGTGCGCAAGAGTAGAAATAAGGACCAACCTATCGTAAATAGAGTTAGTACGAGGTTTGGTAGCGACGAGGAAGAACAGGAGAGGAGGAATTGTTTAGGATTGGTGAGAAAACTACGCTGTATTTAGGTAAATTAAGTAAACTACGAACTCCGCCCTATTCAATAAGAGAAAATAAAATATACTTTATCTCCATGATTCAAGCAACTGACATCTTAGGAAAAGATAGACCTGCTCCCATTTCATAAAAAAAGTAATTGGAATCGTTAAGTAAAAAAAAAGAAAAGTAACTTGAGCAGAAGAAAACATAGTCTATCGGACGTCGGCTGCCTCAATATCAATGTAAAAATTGTAGTGAAAATACCACCGATGTTATTTGAAAAAGAAACAAAAACATACATTGAGAGGTCCTGGATATGACCTTAAACTATATCCAGTGGTGAGGCCCCAGCTTGCGGGCTTTGGGGAGTTTGGAGCCACCATTTAATTTTCATTGCTCCCGAGTCAATTCTGACCCGGAGTGGTAGTACTTGTTAGGATCCCAACTATGGGTTAAATAGAAAGCGACTTGAAAACAATAAATATATTCTATTAAAAAGTGTCTCCAAATCTTTGGATTCGGCATTAAAGAACCTGAAAAGGTTTGATATGCCGTAAAACAATACAAATAACCAACAAACCAATACCTTGAGAGAGACCCCGTGAGAAGGAAATGAAAAAAATGTGTGTGTGTGTGTGTGTGTGTGTGTGTGTGTGTGTGTGTGTGTGTGTGTGTGTGATAATGGATTTGTGTTAATATTGTTGAATGATGCCCACGGAAAAGAAGAAAAAAAAAGATTAGAAAAATCAATAACTAAAATGAATTAACAGTATCGGACAAGAAATAAAAAAAAGTCAAAATGGCTTATTGTTGAACGGAAAAGACGTCTTTAAAAAAAATTTAATAAATTTGAAAAAAAGAAACATGTATGAATATTAGATTTATTGACAAAAATGTAATATATATATATATGTATATATATATATAATTTGTTTGGTGGCAAGGGGAGATTGCAAAGAGATGTGCGGGCGAACTGTGTCCAGGCAAGCAGGGTAATACACAACGAAAATGTCAAGCTATTAAAAGACGATTTGCCCCAGGAAAAGGTGACCTAAGGTACATCCAGGCGAAAGAAAATAAACAATGGAAACCACGGGATTGGACGCGACCTGTTTCCATGACGAGCAAAATTGCAATAAACACGCTGGCAAGAAAATAGGTTAACATGTCGATGTGATACCAATAAGTACAGACGAGCGAAACAAAGCAACAGTCAGAGAGGCAGAGAAACGGACAGATGCGAAACACAAATTGACACAGTTTGCGACCCACCTCTACCAGGATCCCCCACCGCCGTCATTGTGTTTAAGTGAATATAGAAAAATAATTAAAGTTCTTTTATAAAGAAAGTGTCTCGTATTCATTGATAAAGAGAAATAACTGCCCATTTTGATAGCTAGATGATCACCAGCCAGCTATATATGTAACATATATATATATATATATATATATATATATATATATATATATATATATATATATAAAACGACATTATCTTTGCACCAACCTAATATGTGGTAAGGAGGTCCCAAGTGTTTCCGCTACATTCCATCTCTTTCAGATGAATTAGCCCTTTTTCAGTGTTTCTCGCGGGCAACGACGAATGATCTTCAATTGAATATGGCTAAAAGGAAACATCAACAATGTTCCAGTACCTTTGGTTTTATTCAAAGGGGGTCTGATTAGTGCATTGCCTTTCGATTTTTCGGCACTTATCGACTGTTTCGTCTAATGTTAGTTAAATTTAATTCTTATTCTTTCGAGAAACCTTAGTAGTTAACGCACGATTTTGTGGTATCCGTTTTTTTTTTGTGTGTTTCTTTAATTACTGTGGCATTTATTTCACAGTCAAATG
>NC_136486.1:61867406-62067406 GCF_053919585.1 Euprymna scolopes | reverse complement strand
CAGTTCTCGTTTTATTTTTATCACCACAATCTTTTATTTTTATTCTTTTCAGCAAGATAAAATAAATTCGATCTGTTAACATCAATATTCTAACGTTAAAGTCAATCAACATCAATAACATGTTTGATTTTTAAACTAAAGTATCTTATTTTTATTTCGCGAATCGTCTAGTTTTCTCTTGGCAGCAAGCCTACTGCGCCCGAACAAGTAATCCCAGTACACTGCTGGCCGATAATCAGATCAGTGTATTTTATTTTATATTTGGAGAGAGATTAGGATTTCATGCGGCTTAAAATAAGTTTAAATTTTGGGCCAGTTCAGAACACACAACATAAATCATATACATGACATGCTTCCGATCTTCGTACTGTTAAATAATGATTCGAAATAATATAAAAAATTAACCCTTTTCTTCGAAAATGTGTTTTTTTTTTCGTAGCTTATAAATAAATGGGTGGAATTTTGTGTTTAATAAAAATTGAAATGTTTTACATGTCAGATTTAAGAAAAATTATAGATCGAGAGTTTATTTAAATGTAAGGCTACAAAAATAATGTAACATCAGCAAACACCGCAATATATATATATATATATATATATAGAGAGAGAGAGAGAGAGAAAGAGAGAGAGAGAGAAAATAAAAAGGAACAGACCGTATTATGTGTTCATCAACGTTTTGTCTTTATTTCGAGACTTCCTCTGGATGAATGAGACTAAGAAACCAAAAAATATACCAGTACAAAATATTTGAAAATGTTTCACGTGCACAGTGTGACGCAGTTCTATTTCAGAGAAACGGAAAAGTGATGTTGGAAATTCAAATAGGGGGAAAGGCTGGCGCTGCTGTTAAAGATAAGAAAATTTAAGTGACGTCATATAGTCGTTAATTTAATTTTAAAACTATGAACGCAAGTTTATATTCTTTTTGGGAAAAAGATATATCTGTTGAAATTCAAATATAAGTTTGTAACAGAAATGAAATGAGTGTTTTTTATATAATTTATTGATTGAGATTATGTGGTAATTATTACAGGGGGTGTTTGAATGGTGTGAGAAAGTTAACCTGTGTCCACATATATTTTTTGGTTTCTTAATCTCATTCATCCAGAGGAAGTCTCGAAATAAAGACGAAACGTTGATGAACACATAATACGGTTTGCTCCTTTTTATTTTCTCTATTTTGTCGGACGACTATTTCCATTATTTTCTTCATATATATATATATATATATATATATATATATATATATATATATATATATATATATATATATATTTGTATATATATATATATATTTATATTATATTTTTTGCGTTTATAACAAGTATTTTGTAACGCTGTTTCAATTAATGTGTTCACAAGCAAATTGATAGCTTCACTATAATATTCATATGCATACACGTTTCCTCCCACGAGAAGAACGCACTTCTTTTAAACTCCTCAGATTAAGGACATTTTAATGTGTCTTTTTGAATATCGTGTTAAACAATGAATTAATGTAAAATATATATTTTACAGTCTTATATGTTTTCATATAAAACAAGCTCTATTTCGTATCTTGGTTGTATTGAGCTTTTTATTTAATAGCTATTACCCCCCACACACATACATGTATATGCGTGTGTATGTGGGCGTGTGAGTGCGTATGTGTATTTTTCCTCTTAAGCCAAGACTCACCTCTATATATAGATGGGTATTGGCTGAGGAGAGCTTGATATGGTTATCTAATTATCAGGTTTGAAACTGACGTTACCAATAACTTGTCTCATGAAAAACCCTTTGTAAACAAAATATAAATACGCTCTTCTTTTCGGAGTTCCCTTATGATTGAATACTCTGCTGGATTTCCGTTACCAAAAGAATATATATATATATATATATATATATATATATATATATATATATATATATATATATACAGATAGATAGATAGATAGATATCGTATCAAGCGACGCTCTTTGTGTAAACAAATCGAGCGGGGGCATTTGGACGATGTCTAAACATCGTTAATTCACGACCAACACAGCAGCAGCCTTATAGCGTAATGATGGAAAGCCTTAACTGTCATTTTAGCGGTCGGATTTCGATCCTGGCTGTAGGCAGTTGCCTGTCTAGCCGCACTGATGAGCTGTGAAATAGCGAAACAGTACTGTATGTGGATGAATATATGTATATAAACATATGTATATATATATGTGTGTGTGTGTGTGTGTGTGTGTGTGTACTGATTGTATGAGATTGCAAAGTTCAAAAGTTTTTCGAATATATTAGTAAACTGACTGAATTTTTTTAAAGTGGTTTATCGTGGCTGTCGAACATATATACTAAAAATATGTCATATATCGATATTGATATTTAGCTAGATGTAATACCCTCCGGAACCATTTTCTTCATTAATATATATTATATATACAAAATACTTTCATATTTTTCACTGCAAAAAGATGCATCATAATTACCAACATTATTAATACCACTTTTCTTCTCCTTCTTCTTCTTCTTCTTCTTCTTCTTATTATTATTATTATTAATGTTATAATATTAATAATAATAATAATAAATAATAATAATAACATTAATAATAATAATAATAATAATAATAATAATAATAATAATAATAATAATTAGCTCACATGGATAATAATAATAATAATTAGCTCACATGGAGCTTTCACACAAGTCAACAAACGATCTGATTGGAAACCTGTGGTATTCTCTGGAAGCTGAGTAACGACAAGTCTCCCCAGACGCCCAGCTCTCTCCACCTCTTTCGATAGCATTTGCAAATGAATTTGCATCATCGCAACAGCAGCTTACCATTGATATTTCGCTGCTAGTGGCCATTTGTTTATACTGGCATTTGAGTGGCACTCAGTTCCCCCAAGGTCCTAGTTCTCTTTGCCTTTGTCCAGCCGAGGTCTGGTTGGCGCTCGCTCTTCCATTTTCCAGTCCTTATTGACCTTTCTTGGCCCTTTGGTATCATTTAAATAAATAAGCAGTTTCGTTGTTCTTCATCTCCTGTAACGCTTATTCGTTATATTATCTTGTATTATTCTCCGCGTCCAAGGGTTTTCCTTAATATTTCAGTCGTTTTCATTATCGTTAGTCGTTGTACTTTTGCAGTTATTCCTCTGATTCCAATTTTTGACATTCGTTTTTCGAAGTTTTTCGGAATTGTTCCTAGTGCCCCTACTATTACCGGTACTATTTTGATTTTCTTCATAATCCAAATCCCTTTTAACTCTCTTGCTAACTCTGTGTATTTGCTTCGTTTCTCCTTTTCTTTCATACTCACCCTGTGGTCAGCTAGGATTGCAAAGTCCACGATTTGACTGGATTTTTCTTTCTTGTTAATTATTACGACATCTGGTATTCTTGCTTGGAGGGTTTTTTTCCGTCTGTATCTCCATGTCCCATTGGATTTTGCGGTTCTCATTTTCGAGTGCTGTTGCTTGTACCATTTGTTTGTACGCTCAAAATGCAGTCGTTTACACAATTCCCAGTGTACCACCCTCCCACTTGGTCATGCCTGTTTTGTTTTAATTCCTTTTGGGCAAGTTTGCTGCATTCGCTTACTATATGGTTTATTGTTTCGTCTCTGAGTCCACAGAGTCTGCATTTGCTGTTTGCTTGTGTTTTATCGATCCTTGCTTTGATATGGTTGGTTCTTATCGAGTTATCTTGTGCTGCAGTTGTTAGAGATTCAGTTTCGCGGTTTATATGTCCTTTTCGCATCCATGTCCAGGTGTTTTCGTTATTCTCACTTTTTGTCATTCTTATGAATCTTCTGTGGAGTTGTTTTTCTTCCCATTTCTCTTTTATCGTTTTGTCGTTTGTCTCTCTGTTTTCTGTTTTGTTTTTTTCAGTGTCTCTCGTTGCCATAATTATTCTTTCAATGTTGGCATTATGCATTTTCCTAGTCCTTTTGTCGTGTCCTTCACACAGTCTTCTATAGAGATCAGTCTCCTCCCACCGTCTTTCGTGTTCACGTACAGTCTGCCAATATCGTCCTTTGGGTGTAGTGCATTATGCATGGTCATGAGTTTCCTGGTTTTCTGGTCGAGTTGTCTCAGTTCTTCTTTTGTCCACCCTATAAACGGTCCAGAGTATCTTACTAGTGACACTGCCCATGCATTAATACCTTTTATTAGTTTCTTCTATATAATTTATTTTCCAGGAGTTTTCTTGTTCTCTTGAAGTATTCCTTTCCGACTTTCTCTTTCATTACTGTTGCTCTTATGGTGTCCGCTTCCATAATTCCCAAGTACTTATAGTCGTCTTGTTTTCCTAGTACCCTCATTTCTGTTTTAGTTGGGTAGTTCCATGCCTTCTGACGTTTCCAGTTTCCCTTTCTTATAACTAGTTGTGCCTACTTTTCCATTCACAATTCCATTTGGATATCTTGGCTAAAGATTCTGGTTGTGTTGATTAGTGTCTCTTGCTCCATTTCGGTCCTTGCAAAAAGTTTCAGATCGTCCATGTACATCAGGTGATTCATTTTTTCCTCTGTATTGGAAAGCTTGTATCTGGCTTGGCACGTTCTCAGAATACCGTTCAAGGGCATCATGGCTATGATTAACAGTAGTGGTGATAGCGAGTCTCCTTGGAGATGCCTCTTTGTATGTTAATTTCTGTTATGTGTCCATCAGCTGTCAACTCCAGTCTCCATGTTTTCATTGCATATTCTATTACGTTGGTGATCCTGTTTGGTATTTTATACATTTTTAGGCATTCTATTATCCATGCTTGGGGGATCCTGTCGTACGCTTTTTTGTAGTCAATCCATGCCATGACTTAATTCTTTCTCCTCTTTTTTACCTCTTTTAGGATTTTTTTATCTATATATAACAGGTCATGTGTTCCTCTTTTTTTCCCTTTTGGCATCCTTTGTGCTCCTCGGTGATGAGTCTACGGTTATTCAGGAACTGGTAGATTTGTTCCCTCAGTTGTGCTGTCAGTAGGTTCCACATAGTTGGTAAACACGTGGTTGGCCTATAGTTGCTAGGGACGGTTCCTTTCTCCGTGTCCTTATGTAGCAGTGTGGTTCTACCTTTTGTCATCGAGTCTGGTACGCTTGCTTCCTGTATACATCTTCTCAGGTTTTGGGCTAGCCTTTCGTGTAAGGTTGCGAATTTTTGCATCCAGTATGCATGTATCTCGTCGGGCCCTGGTGATCTCCAGTTTGCCATTTTTCGTATTGTTTTCTTTAGGGTTTCCTTGCTGATTTCATTCACTATTCCTTCTTCTATTTGTTGTAACTCTTCTTTCATGTCTTTCAGCCACTCGGCATTTCTATTGTGATCTCGTCGCACTTCCCATATTTTACTCCAGTAGAGTTTTGATTCTGTCTGATTTTGTTTTTTTGTTTTTGTTTTTCCTCCGTTCACATTTTGGTAGAATTGGCTTTCATTAGTTTCAAATGTTCTGTTGTGTTTGCATTGTTCAGATTATCATTATTATTATTATTAGTGTTATTATTATTGTTATACAATACACCACCACGTCGACTCAATCATCACCAGTAACATGTCGCTTGACAGTGGGATTGACAAACGCATCGCTAAAACTGCAGATGAGTTAGCCACTCTGGAGAAGGGAGTATGCATTTACAGCAAGCTGATTCTTAATGCGAAAATCAAGGTGTACCAGGCTTTAACACTCAGAACGCTCCTCTATGGCAGTGCGTCCTACGCAACCTACGCGCGCTAGGAAAACAGTTTGGATAATTTAATCTTCGTTGACTGCGTATCCTACGAAAGACAGAGTCTCCAAAACTAATGTGCTGGTACATGCGGGGTTCCTCAGCATTCACCGCCTTCTCTGTCAGCATAGATATAGTTGACTGGGTCATTTGCACTTGGGAGATGACTGTCGTATTCCAAATGTGTTATGTATGGCGAGCTGACAACAGAGCAGCGCCGTAGAGGTCGCCTAAATCTCCTCTACAGGGACGTATGCAAACGCGAACTTAAACTGACTGGCATCAACCAGAGCAGCTAGAAGCATATAGGTTGCGACTGCGGCACCTGATGAGGTTCTGAACAGCAGGAAATGAGAAAAACAGAGGGAAAATCTCACATAATGCTAGAGGGCAGAAGACCTAGTAGAAAGCAGCATTAAAAGATCTCAGACTTCAGGACGCCAATCTTATTCTTATGACCATGCGAATGACATTGCCATTCCAAAATATGGCCCCAGAGTCACGATCGAAGATGTCCAAAAACATTCCACTGAAATACCAAGGCCCATGCCATTTTTCCCGAGATAGAAGATTGCCTATTCTTCATCTTCTTCTTCTTCTTCTTCTTCTTATTATTATTATTATTATTATTATTATTATTATTATTATTATTATTATTATTATTAATTTATTATTATTATTATTAATATTATTATTATTATTAATTTATTATTATTATTATTATTATTATTATTATTATTATATTAGGTCTATGCTATAAACCTTCTAGCGATATGTTGCAAGTATGAATTAAATAAGAGTCACATTCGATTAAAATATCGAGTTGGAACATACATAGTAAACTAAACAGTTCCTGATATACACCTCTTTACTTTCATATATAGATTATTGTCGACTGTCTATATGCTCTTAAATATGGTGCATTAGAAGTTTTATGCAATAATAAAGACAAAATCAATTTTACGTCCTCCGAAAACAAACAAAAATACACATTACCCAAACCTTAGATTTAAAGATCTTATTGTCTAAGCTTTAATCTTGAGTCAGTATATAAAAATATTACTGAATGCATGTTCAATGAATTTAAATAAATTAGAATAGCTTGGCCTTATGAAAGACAGTACAGACAACTATGAGAAGGATGTTGTAGGTTGTTTGACAACCGCCAATTTAAAATCAAACCAGACGTCCCGACAATTGGATCCGTTTTCTTTGTCTTTTGTTTGACAATGGAGTATATCTCCGACAATCCGGGAACTTTATGAACTTTATACTACCAACAATATCTGCAAGCATCCATTCTCAGCGGTAAATAATTATTTTAATTTAATATTTTGGAATTTCTCAATATTGGCAATTATTTATTTAACTATCATGTATTCAACGACTGTCCAACTTTCTGCACTGTTTAGCTTCAACCACTTTTTTTAATTACAGACCAACGTTTTTAACTTATTAGTAATCTACAAAAAGTAAACATGAAGCTTATTTCATATTCCGTCAAATAACAATTTCTATTTAAAAAAGAAAATAGTACGTTTTGTTGTAAATATAAACACTAAGTAAATAAATTCATCGTAAGTAGATACTGTCAGTGGAAAAAAAAACATATACCAGGCATATCATCATACTAGCTATAAAGCAGTAGAGTCAAGGTTTGAATTGAAATTGCCCTATATAGCTATAGTATCCCATCAGTTTAAGTAATGCATACACAAAACCTTTTTCTTAATACATGTGTACTACGTAATAAAACCTAAACTGTATTTCTTAAGCTTCAATGGAAATATCTTTCGGGTATTTTTTTTTCTTAATGCAAATAGTATTTTTTCTTAAAACAAACTGGAAATTATTGACATATCGTAAATCTGTTAACGTAATTAGATCATGAATAAAAGAGGAGAGGAGTACGTGTATCTCCAACATCCAATCATGTGATCGAACGGAAAAAAAAACGTGTTCCTCATGATCGCGATTTTTACATCAATAATCTCTTGCGAGCGCATTTCCAAACATTAACAAAGAACGTATGGTTGTAGATTACTGTTTTAGAATTGTTTTAATAATTAAAATATTTCCTAAACTATTATCTTTTTTACATCTCAACTAATATTTATGTAATAGACATCATTTTAGGAAAAGACTTTATCGGAACTCGCGTGCACACACACACGCACACACAAACGCACACACACATATAATTATATATATATATATATATATATATATATATATATATATATATATATATATAGCTAGGAAGAAACCGATCTATAGGATTAGATAGAAAGTAGTACCAATCAAACAAGCAACTAAAACGTACTTTTTTTCATAATCTCTAATTTTTCAAATTACAGTTAAATTAAGGATAATGTTGCAATTCTTCAAAACATTTGTAAAATCAGAGTAATACACAGGTCTTCCAAAAATAATGCCTCCTTATTTTATTCCACACGTTGTCAAATAACAATATTATTATTATTAAACTACGGCATTCATACCTTCAAAGTGTCTTCTGTCTGTTAGAGAGATTGGCGGTAAAAGACTCTCAGAAATCAACCCCTATCAGAGTCACGGGTTACGAGCTGAGATGTTTTATTGAATCCCTTGCAAAAATGCGTTTAGAATAGAGGTGACTTCGTATGAAGTAATATTCTGTAGCGCAAAATGTCGCTCGTTTTGTATGACACACTATTATGGCGATCGAATATATCCGGCGAACTACATTTAATGACAAACGACATCTCAGAAAGAAAAAAATATGTAAGGGCACTTGCGTATAATTAAATGTGTCCACCAAATCATGGACATTTTTTTTATCAGTTCTTTATATGTGAATGCAAATACACAATCCTCAATAATTAAATAACAGATGTGAGAACAGTAGAAGCAATGCTCTCCACAATCAACTGCGGGTATTCGTCGCGTAAATGATCCTTTATTAAAGTAACAAAATCATATATTGCAATGTTATTTTTCACAGGATTGATACTAAAGCCGGACGAATATATCAAAAGTATAAATCAATTTATAAATAACTAGACGGAATACGTTAACCAGATTATGAGATGAACTTATGACTATGAATTTCAAATAAAAAAAAATCAGTCAATTTTTATTCTGCTTCAATTACAAGAAAGAAAAAAAAAGAATTAAGGTGTATGAACTTAATAAGAAACATATGTGATATTTGTTATTTACTAAAATGTTGGTACATTTAAGTGGTTTTAAAAGAGTTTGTGTGCATTAAAAATTTTAATTTTATAACTGCTTCATTGACAATTGCTGCTAATTTTCTAAACAATACGCTACCACACATCAAATCAGCTGATATTGAAGAGAACTCCCGCGTGTCAATGACACAACCAGCTCGTATCATTGAAATACCATCACGAAAGCACGCACGGATATTCAACTTATGGAAATAAAACAACAAAAAAGGACCCTTCAGTCACAGCATGTTGATTTCTGATGTCCGAAATCAATACAATATATTAAAATTACAAACAAAGAAACAAAATAAGATGGTCTAAAAATAAAGAAGAAAACCATCGGATGTGTTTTTTCTGTGCTTTTTGTATTTATTTATTTTTTTGCGCAGTCAATCCCTTTTTAAAACTGATACTCACTTCATTTAATATGTTTAATTTTTAAGGTGTTGTTCGTAAAGCTTCTGGCAAATTTATATATATATATATATATATATATATATATATATATATATATATATGAAGAATAAAACATGTATAAATACATTTGAAGCAAACACTGCAACGCAAAATCTTTCCATAAAAGAAACAGGTGTTTATTTTTAAAGAAATATATTTCTGAGTAAAACTCCTTTATAAATCTTTTTTTCTCTTCTTCCTCGACATGATGTAGTGGAAGATTATTCGATGAAGAGTCCACGTGATGATGTTAACTGCGGGTTTTTATGAAGCCTGAATGGTGACGCGTGGTCACTCATTTTGAAAATCTGGGTAGTTATTTTTGTGTATATCTGTTAGAAGCGTTGAGTGAAATTTGAAGAATAACACATGTATAGTTATTCTCACGTCTACTGTGTTTTGGCCATTGGATTTTAGACAACTTAGCTCTTACTAGCACCGCAAATGACTCACAATAAAAACACAGCCAGCTAATCGTATTCGACTTAGAAAAGTCTACTTAAGATAAATCCATGAAAAACTCAGTTCGACATTCACTAATGTGTTTAACATGATAAGTTCGAATTTATATAATTTAGGATCAAGAATGTATCGGCCATAATTAAGAAGGCCCAAAACGTAACGAGATATAGGACAGTGCAGTCGGTCGTTATTTCAAGACTTTTAATCTGTTTAATAAAATAATTCCCCACGCTATCATGTGTAATATTTCTCATTTATACTCATATTTCCCGAAAATATTCAAAGAAAATTTTAAATATAAACATTTTTTCTTTATTGTTTGATATTCTAACTTTAGTTTTTAATCATGTTATCTGATGTAAAAATCAGATATTAAAATCATAACTCCCTTTTGTTTAGCAAATATGTGCAAGAACTTTTCAAACAGATGTTCTCAGTAATGTGCAAATAAAAAAATGAGTTAGACTCTTAGCACCAACGTTGTTTGTTGTAAATGATCAAATTATAATAAATAAAAAAATTGTGTTTTTTTCATTTACTTATTATAACGGGAAAATTATAAGAATAGTTTTGGAATCGCAAATTAACTAGTTCTTCCCGATTCGATACCGATTGTGACACCCCCAAAAAGTTCTGATTTTTCTGATTCCCGAGTCGGCTTCCGGTTAAAAGCTTACACATTAATATAAACACACACACATACATACACACACATATATATATATATATGCTTCAGAATTGTTTTTATTTAACAATCAGTTGTAATGAAAACGTGTGATTGTAAGGTTTACTAAATATTACTGCCAGTAATATTCTATAAGTTATCCCATCTAAACATTAATTGCCCGATATGCAAGATAGAGCAAATAAATAACACTGTAATTCAATGAATTTCAAAACATTCTCATTGAAATGGATTTCATATCAAAAATTTTTATTATACTCAGCAAGACAAACAAATTTATGCAAGCGTTTTCCCGATTCGGATATCTACACAACTATGCGGATTACCCAATATATAACTTAGACCTTATTACCAAACGGATGTTTAATGAATGTGCCAATTAGCTAGAACTTTTGCTCGTGAATGCAATTCCAGGACTCATATATACGTAAGTATTTTCTTTTAAAATAAATAGAAAAATGATAAAAATATAAATACAAGTATATATATATATATATATATATATATATATATATATATATATATATATAGTAGCCTTACCGCTTGACTTACAGCTCCATCATGTTTTAAGTATAGCAAGACTGACCATCCTTATATATATATATATATATATATATATATATATATATATATATATATATATATATATATACAGTGACACTGTATATATATATATATATATATATATAACTTCCTATTATATATATATATATATATATATGTATATATATATATATATATATATATATATATATATATATACATAACTATAACTTCCTATAATATATACATAACTTCCTTACTTTTATTATGGTTGAGGATTTTACCTAAAATTTGTTCAGTATAGTCCTATTATTATTCTAAATTATATTTGGAGTAGTAATAACAAACTCAAAGTTTAGAAAGTCTATATTTAAGGAAAAAATATGAATCAACAAACGCAAAAGTATTGGATACACTTTACAAAAATTCTTTTTCTGCAATAAATTTAAATAACTTTTGCTTCGCGTGCTGCAATAATGCAAACGAGATATCACTAACCGATCAGGGAGATTTATATTAAAATAATTCTATTAAATTCTTCCAGTATTGACTCACTCCTTCATAATAAACCAGTTCATTGATAAAAATGCCTAGAACTAAATAATTGTCAATAGACAATAAGGGTCTACTTCACAAGATTTCCAGCTACGGTATAACTGGAAATGTTTTCTCAATCATTAAATCATTTCTCTCCGATAGGTTCATAAGAGTAGTGCTAGATGGACCGAAATCGGAGGCCTGCAATATAAATGCTGGAGTCCCTCAGGGGCCAATCCTGGGCCCAACTTTCTTCCTGATCTACATCAATGACCTCCCTAAACACATGCTTAAATCATTCGTTGACATCTATGCTGATGAAACGACCATCTACGGCAACACATCAAAGGCTGTAAATGACAAAGTTCTCTCTGATTCTCTCTCCTCTGATCTCGAGCGCGTGGTTCAGTGGGGGAAGAGGTGGCTGCTTACCTTTAATGCATCCAAAACCAAACTCCTATCCTTACATCATCAACGCTCTGATCCCCATCTGGCATCAACAGTGATGTATGGCTCTCGTCTGGGTGAGGCCCCGTGTTTTGACAAGCTTCTGGGTTTGACCTTTACTCCTGATCTGAAATGGAACACGTACATCAAGTCTGTTGCCAAGGTCGCTGGAAAGATGGTGGGATCCTTCTACCGCTCCAGAAGATATCTCACTACGGGTGCAATTCTCTATCTATATAAAAGCCAAGTACGTCCAAGGGTGCAATACTGTTTCCATATCTGGGCAGGAGCTCCTAATAACAGCCTATCCTGCCTTGACAGAGTACAAAATAGACTTTGTGGCTTAGTGGGGGATGCCCTTTTCTCTACCCTGCAACCTCTCTCCCACAGAAGAGACGTTGCGAGCCTGTCCTTGTTTTATCGTTATTTCCATGGCAGGTATTCGTCTGAACTCCAATCTCTGGTCCCCCCTCGCCAATCTTTCACGAAAAACACCCGTCTAGCTGAATCCACTGTGAAAAATTTCCCCCACTCTATATCTGTGCCTAAATCAAAACGCAGATTCCATGAACAAAGCTTCTTTCTTAGAACTGCACGCCTGTGGAACTCTGATCCGTCTTCCTGCTTCCCTCCGGACTACAACTTGGTTGTCTTCAAGTCCAATGTTAACAAATTCCTAATGAACCGCCCCCTTAAGTAAACGTTTCAGCAAATCTCCTCACTAACGTAATGTACTTGCAATAATCCTTATCCCTGAGTGGATTCCGGGCCTTGATAAGTGGTGATCACTGTGTAAAAAAAAAAAAAAAAAAAAAACATTTGTCAAAAAATCTTTGATAAGCACAAAGAAGGAAAAGAATATCGAATAATATCAAGGGAACTTAGTCTACCACTTAGTACGGTTGGAAACGTTATTAGAATTTCAAACCCCCTAGTAAGGTTGTTGCAAACCTTCCAAGTTGTGGCCGGCCAAAGAAATTAAAATCAAGCTGGGTAAGCAGAAAGGTACTAAAAGCCCTATTCTTACACCAGGTGAAGTTAAAACCGATCTCATAGAAGCTGGGCTTAATATGACCAAGGATACCATTAGTAGAGTTCTAATTAATGCAGGTTTTGTATCAATGTTCCCGAGTAATTTCTATTATTGAAGCTTAAACATGTCAGATCACATTTGAATTATGGTAACACATATGGGGAACTACCCCAAGAATTTTAGAACAAGGTACTCTGGTAAGACGAATCGAAAATCGAAATATTTGGAAGAAACATAGCAGCACATATATGGCGCAAAAATGGCACCGCCTATAACAAAAAGAATACCATTCATACGGTAAGATTTGGTGGTGGTTCGATTATAGTAAGGAGGTGTTTTTCATCCAAAGGTTTCCCCTATCTTCTCCATATTTCTCCAATTATTCCATCAATCGCTCCCCTGCTCCTTTATTTTTTCTACCGCATCTCATATTATTTGTACTAATTCTATCCTATTTCCTATATAATACTTTGATTGCAGGCATTTTCCTCTAAAACAAAGAACCGTTAATTTGCAAGAACAGATGCCACATAAAAATTGATTATGTTTAGAATATTAGCAACTATTCTATTTAATTTAGAACGAGATTATTGACATATTTATTTGTTATAATAAAATATTATATTTAATAAAATCTCAACAACATTACAATCGCACCATTTTTTGCCGAAGAATTCTTAATTTTCATTCTAAATCCAAAGTCCTCCTACCGCACAGGGTCATCACCAAAAAGAAATACACACATTATAATTATATTTTCCTGGCGCCTTTTGTAACGGAGTCATATACTCATAGGCATACATATTACTTACCCCATTCAAAAATAAGTTTTCGCTCAAAAGTTCCGGCAATTCTCATCGGCTGAGCTTTGACTATTCTCATATTTCGGAATTCTATCTTTCTATATATATATACGAAAAGTTATTAAAATTTAACAAGAAACAATGCGTCACTAAGAAATATTTGTCCCAGCAATGGGATTGATACAAAATATACAACATTTGTTTTTTATAACTATTGCAACACATAAAAATATTACATGTACATAAATATTTCTCCGAGAAAAATACATGTACATATTTTGATCTCCAGTAAATTTACATGTCCATTCTTATGTCAGCTTCAGCTTGCACACCTAAATAAAAAAAAATCTGTTCTTACATGCTTTACAATAAACGGCAACTTCGCCGGAGAAAATTAAATAAATATGCATGTATTCAGTAAACTTACAATATGTTTCTATTTATAGTTTTTAATATATTTCTGGCCTGGTACTTGGTTTAAATTTACATATGTTTCTGGGTGAGTGTATTCCAGTAGCTGGCGTTAAGCAAGCAATACATAACTTCAGCTTTTAACTAATTTGCAAACACATTAGATTAGATGTTATTAAGCATTACAAACTGCAAGTTCTTTTTATATAATTGAATATCTATGCAAGCAGTATTACACATATAAATGAGCATTGCAAAAACGATAACGCATAGAAGAATCAAGTGTTAACACCGGGATTGTTATAATCAAAGAAAGAACAACTAGTCGTATAGTGGTATTCTGTGTTAACATCTAGCCACGCGGGATAAATAACAATTCGTATAGTAATATTATCCGTACAATCAATACCATATATAAAAAAAGAACTGAGCATATAATATACTATATTCTTGCAGCAATATATTTCCATTAGAATTCCGATTATAAGATACGGAAAAATATTTTAAAATACACTTCAGATCTTACATACTTTGCTGTCAGAAATAGTGAAATTATGTGTGTACTTTATCTGGAGAAAATTTAATATATACATAGCTATACGGTAAACTTGCAATATATTTACATGTTTGTATTACTTGTCCGTTATTTGTGAGCATTTACCTTTTGTTCTATGTGCGTGCCTTTCCGTCAGCGTATGTTACTAAAGAAAAACACAAATTCTGCTTTTAAATATTTTCAAAAACATTCATTATATGTCCATAAATATTAGAAAATGCAAGTTAACTTTACATAATAAACTATCCATCAAATCAGTAAATTTTAATTTTTTTTTTCATTCTGTGTTGCTATGTTTTTCCTGTTACTTTCCGGTCAAATTATATGGGGTATTCATTGTACGGGTCAGCTAATATAAAATGGTTTTTCTTCGGTAGTGTAGCAATATCATACCGCCGAAAATGTCATTATATTTAAAAGCACAAATATAAATACTTACATTTTTGGTGTATTTAAAGCTTGATCCGATAATAAACTGGGATTCCTCGTTACTGTAAAAAGTTTATAGAACCACCATTATAATTATTTATCGGCAATTCATGCATTTTATGATTAAACAAAACAAATGTTTTCAGCAGTCATTTATGTTATGTCACGTGACCTTTGCTGTAAATACCTAAGAAATTGCTTACATTCTATTTCCTGTGAAAATTATTCGCTGTATTAGCTTTGGATTATTGTTTTGCGCGCCTTTTTGATATTTTCAGTAATGCGACATATCAACCACAATATGCACTGGTTGTGCGAACTTGAACACGAGAATCATACATTTCTTTTTCAGCTACAGCAACGCGTGACCGGGTACAGTAAACTATTATAATTTTATATTTGTATATTCGTTATTGTCCTGTTAATATTATTTTTATTCACCATTTACATTTGTTTATTTTTTATTATGTTTTTACATTATATCTTATCAGTTCTATCGTTATTACTATTACTATTACTACAAGCTTACTATGATTTTACTTTGTCTTAATGTTATATATTTACACTTTCCTTTTCTCTTCTTATTTTCTTATTATTATTTCCTTGTTATTATTTTCTCATTCTTCTTCTTCATCTTAATATTATTATTATTCGCTTTATTTTATATTGAGTTTTTGATTGTACATTTTATATATGCTTCTTGCTGTGCTGTACTGTTATGTTCTTATTGCAATAGCTTGATTAATTCTGTTTTATATTGATAATACGTCTCCTGAATAAAACTACCCTACAATAACTTTATTTACACTACCATTTTTCATGATTTTTTTTATTATGCGTTTTTATATTTATCTTGGATTTAATTATATTTTTACACATACGTCACATGGATTAAGTGCATCCCCCCTAACGTATCATAGCATTCTATCCCTCTTATCGTTATTATCCTGATTTTTTTTCTTACACCACTTCAATCGCAATAGCTCTTCAGCTTTCTCTCTCTTCCTCTCATATTTATCTACGAAAATAGATAGTCTAATATATCGTTCCTAATATGAATATCGTTTGAAATCGCATTTCTCGTCTGTTTCTTGCATCACATCTTTTCTTCTAATGAAAACAGTATACTTCGAAATACTTAATTATAAAGATAATCTATATCCTTTATATCTAAATGTTTAATTTGCTTAATTGAATTAATAATTCAATTCATATGTATTAGTATATGTAGACTTTTCCTGATTTTTGTTTTAATTCCATGTAAAGAATTGCATTATTCAGATTAATCTCCATTAAAATGATTTTTTTTATCCCGATCTTAGACAGGTCCTAACAAAATTGTCCTTAATTTTAAGCTCATTTTTGTAATGATCTATCATAAAATTATAAATTTTTTACATTTTCCTATGACATATGTAAAAGTTACTTTAATTCTTTTAAGGTACAAAATGTTTGATCCTGATGTTTGTAATTTTAATTTACATTAATCAAGTGTTAAGTGTTTCTTTAAGATCACACAGCTTCAAATCAAACAATCCCAAGACACAGGTGATTACCGCTAAGGAAGCACACATTTTTCCTCAAAAGATTAAGTTAGACGCATAAGTAAGAAGCCAATGGCAATGAATCAATTCTCGTCATAATTGAGAGGAAAGATACCAGTTAAATCCTTATGTAAAATGCCCGCTAATTATCGATGCGCTTTTCAATTAATATACACTGTGATCATATGAGTAATGTTAACAGTAATCACGGAAAATGCCGTGTAAAATCATGCTTATTCTCATGTGATTATATTTAAAAACCGTTTAAAATCATGCTTATTGTCATGTGATTATATTTAAAATGCTGTGTAAAGGCGTATGTCAGCCTCTGTACAGTCTCGAAAGACAAAACATACCCCTGTACCGTCGGCCGCGCATGTATATGGATGGCAAGATTTGCGCAATCACTAACCACACCTCTTTTGAATCAACACATATTGAGTCCAGCGGCCAGGAGAAATTCATGAATTGAACCAATGCCGAGATAAGCGAAGCACACATTCAGCACTTGGAAGTTTCAAATAGGCACCCATCTGGTACTCATCGTTGCTTAACTTCGGTGATCTGACGAGAACCGGTGTGTCAAACGTGATTATGCTCTACACATAAAAACATATTCTCATCTGATTATCTTTAAGGAGACCTGGATGTGCATATGTTGTTTAGATGAGTAGAGAAGGGTGTATTATATGTACCGATATCACAATGTATTAATGCCTATTGTTACTCATATACCAAATTAAAAATGTCGATGCTGTAGGGACTCGATTTATCCCCCTATTATAGGAAAAAATGTAATGCCAGATTCGACTGATTACGACAATAATTATAACGATCGATTGATCGGAACTTACTAATAAGTGATAATAACTGGTTTTACTATTACATATGATTTTTATATATCATGCGGTTTCTGTGTTTGTTAATGTGATCCAAAATCTCACTACTTATATTACATGTGTGGTAAAAGAACCTTCTTTTTAGGCGCGTATACATTTAAATATACCAACATTTAAATATACCAATTCATGTGAATTGGAACATCGATTCAATGAAGAATACACGTTTAGGGATAAGAGATATGTATTATATTTATTATATGTACATGATGGTATCGAAGAACAACTATAGACTGGCAATTGTAATAGGCCGATCATAGTCGTTGTTGTGAATGCACGATTTCATGTTCATATTTGAAGTGATATTAATTCTTCGGTCATTATTGCACTAACAATGAGATTGTAAGTCACAGTGACTATGATGAGCGGGAAAACTTTCATTTACTTCTAATAAATGTTATTGTGACGAAAAAAATTATTATAGTAAAAAAAGCGTATCCGTACACCTATTGTAATTCATCGCAAGCAAGCATCAATTTTTAATATAGAACACGTTCTTCTCATTATATAGTGCAATTCTATTACAATTCCCTTTATTGGAATAAATATAAACGTATGTTGGCTAAATTCAATTACATTTCACTATTACGTCATATGTTATGCACCTTTTAAAAGATTATAATAGAAAGACAAGTGAATCATTGTTGTAAAATAAAATAAATAAACTGCTGGCAACTAATATTGGTAATTCTATTAGTTTTAAAAACGAATACAAAATAAATCCAAATTGATAAGAAAAAGAATATATATATATATATATATATATATATATATATATATATATATATGAACGATAGATAATTATCTCATTTCAAATAATTCGTGCATACAACTCTTCAACATCATAGGCGATAGTTGAAATTATATTACACATATTTCACCCATATGTTAATTTGATTAAATCGATAATTCATCGAAGCTAAGTAGTGGCCAGAAAAAAAAACAGTCGTTGATACTTTGTAAGTAAGAAGAAAGCCAACAACCTGTTAAAAAAGATGTATAATTGATTACGCAACCAACTAAAAAAAAGTTCGAAAATAAAAAAGGCAACAAAGTATTCTTGCTGAACGTTTGCATTATGCTAATAAAGAAATGCCAGTCACAGCATTATGAGATTATAATAAACACTTTCATTTACTTAGTTAATTCCAAGGAAAGAAATGTGCGGACGACGACGATGAGGATGATGATGATGATGATGATGATGATGATGATGATGATGATTAGAAAAAAAATTAAAATAATAAACTTTAGAATGATTGGAATAATAATAATTATAATATTAATAAGAAGAAAGAGAAGAAGAAGAAAGAGAAGAAGAAGAAAAAAGAGAAGAAGAAAGAGAATAAGAAGAAAGAGAAGAAGAAAGAGAAGAAGAATAAGAAGTAGAAGAAAAAGAAGAAGAAAGAGAAGAAGAAGAAGAAAGAGAAGAAGAAGAAGAAAGAAGAAGAAGAAAGAGAAGAAGAAGAAAGAAGAAGAAAGAGAAGAAGAAGAAAGTGAATAAGAAAGAGAAGAAGAAGAAGAAGAAGAAGAAAGAAAAAGAAGAAGAAGAAGAAGAAGAAGAAAGAGAAGAAGAAGAACCGAATAGGAAAATATTGGAAAAATGATGATGATGATGATGATGATGATGATGATGATGATGATGATGATGATGATGATGATGATGATCGGAATAATTAAAATTAGAATAATCGGAATAATAATAATTATAATATTAATAAGAAGGAGAAGAAGAAAAAGAAGAAGAGCCGGATAGGAAAATATGGGAAAAAGTATATTCATGTAAAGAGGTCTACCGGAATGTATCCAGGACAATATACAACGAAAACCCAAATGAGTAATCGCTTGTAGCAGATCTGCTATTTTTGGATAAAGAGCAATGTTTGATGAATATCTATCAAAATCTATCCCGAGAAAAGTAAATTTTCTTGTATAAAATGTATAAATCCGTTCAAATCCGAGTAGAGTCTTGCAGAAATTAGCATGGCAAAACTGTGATATTGTTGTTTGTCGTAAAATACTCTTAAATATATATTAACTCATGGCGATTTCGTATTAATGCTTACAGAGTTAAGAATCAATTAAATAATATATTGTACTTTGTATAACTGAATTTTAAGAAATCAGCTAAAATCGAAACAAAACAGTTCGTGTTCAAGACGCGTTTCTTAGCAGTTCACTTATAGATAAAATAATTTTAAATTAAACCGAATAAAGATATAAATAAATTTAACGCCCGACATAGTGTTGTAACCGTTATTCATCGAACCTTCCAGAGGTTGAAACCCAATTACAGGAGACTAAACCAGACCTTTTATTTTTAAGTGAAACTGGCATTGGACAGGCTATTTCCCTTGATGAGTTTGCAATTACAGGATACTCTAACTTAACTTCTAAATCTGACCCCCAAGATCGCCATGGGCATGGAATATGTGCCTATATTAAAGATAGCTTTCCATGTGGGAGGGACATCTCCAGGGAAGATCCTAACTTACCTTATATGTGCTTCCGGGTTGCTTTAGCTCACACTACTGCATTTATATTTACTCTCTATCGCCCCCACAACAGCGGAGTTACTATCTTTCAAAGCATATCTGAGAAAATTGACCAAGTCCTTTCTACTTATCCTTCAGCTAACATTCACGTATGTGGAGACTTCAATGTTCACAACGTCGAATGGTTGACCCACTCAAACAAGACCGATGATGAGGGGAGGTTCTGTCATGATTTCTCCATTGCCTATGACCTCACTCAGATTGTTCAGGAACCTACCCGTGTGCCCGATAATGACGGCCAGTATGCGAGCCTACTAGACCTTTTTCTCACAACTTGCCCTGAACTATGTTCAGTTTCTGTTCTGTCGCCTCTTGGATCTTCCGACCACTCTGTTGTATCAATTAAGATAAAAATGAAATGTAATAAGTCCCCAGACGTACCTCTTCATCGTACAGTATATCGATACAATAAGGCTGACTGGGATAGCTTCCGTACATTTATATCTGATCTACCTCTGCATTCCATGTTTAAAAAGGATGTGTCCTCTATAGTATTAGACCTAACTGAATGGTTAATTGTAGGTATTGACCATTTCATACCCTCTAAAAATTTTCAGCAAAAACCTAACAGCCAGCCATGGTTCTCTCCAGAATGTGCTGCTGCCATTGCGCACAGAAATCACTTTTTCCACTGCTTCAAACGTAATAGATGTATGGAAACTAAAGCCGTTTTCAGGACTGCCAGCAACCATTGTAAGAAAGTAATAAGGAACGCAAGAGAGTTGTATGCTCAATCTGTTAAGTCCAAAGTAGCTGAGCAGCGGCTTGGTTCCCACCAGTTTTGGCAAATAGCAAACAGAATCCTGAACAGAAGCGTGTGCTCCATCCCAACTATTATCAATGGATCTGAGGTAATCTCGTCAGCATCAGACAAAGCCAAACTCTTTGTCAAGAACTTTGCAGCTAATTCTACCCTTTGCGACCAAGACCGCCAACCCCCAATATTTCCTCTTGTATCAGAAAACACGCTATGTGATATACGTATATCTGTACGTGATGTTGCCAAGCTAATCAAAAACCTTGATTCCAGTAAAGCAACTGGCCCTGATGGTATTCCAATTATAGTACTCAAAAAACTTCAACCTGAACTAGCGCCCATACTTACAAAACTGTTTAAACGTTGTCTTAAGGAGAATAGTTTCCCATCTCCCTGGAAAATCTCATCAGTATGCCCTGTATTTAAGAATTCAGGTGATCGCTCATCCCCCTCTCAGTACAGGCCAATAAGTCTCCTGTGCGTCATGAGTAAGTTGCTAGAATCTGTATTAAATACAGAAGTAATCAAACATCTCAACAAAAATAACCTTCTTAGTGACACTCAATATGGTTTCCGTTCTGCTAGATCTACAGCAGATGTCCTTACAGTTATATCGCATAGGATTAGCAAATCTCTCGACGGTGGCAATCTTTCTAGGGCAATTGCTCTTGACATATCTAAAGCCTTTGATAGGGTATGGCATAAAGGTTTACTTCATAAGATCGCTAGCTATGGTATAGCTGGAAAAGTCTTCTCAATTATTAAATCATTTCTTTCTGATAGATTCATAAGAGTAGTAGTTGAGGGGCAAAAATCAGAAGCTCACAATATTAATGCCGGTGTCCCTCAGGGATCCATCCTGGGCCCAACTCTTTTCCTGATCTACATTAATGATCTTCCAAATCATATCCTTACATCATTTGTAGACATTTATGCTGACGACACTACCATTTATGGTACCACATCTAAGACAGTAAACGAGCAAGTTCTCTCCAATTCTCTCTCCTCTGATCTTGAGCACGTAGTACAATGGGGAAAGGAGTGGCTGGTTACTTTTAATGCATCTAAAACCAAGCTTCTCTCTTTACATCATCAACATTCTAATCCACATTTGTCATCAATTGAAATGAATGGCTCTCGTCTTCAGGAGGCCTCAAGTTTTGACAAGCTTCTGGGCTTGACCATTACTCCTGATCTTAAATGGAACACGTATATCAAATCTGTTGCCAAGGCCGCTGGAAAAATGGTGGGATCTTTCTATCGATCCAGTAGATATCTCACTGCTGATGCTATTCTCTATCTATATAAGAGCCAGGTACGTCCAAGGATGGAATACTGTTGCCACATCTGGGCAGGAGCTGCTAGAAAGAACTTGTCCTGCCTTGATAGAGTTCAAAATAGACTTCGTAGCCTCGTAGGAGATGTCCTTTTCTCCTCCTGGCAACCTCTATCTCACAGAAGAGATGTTGCGAGTTTGTCTCTGATGTATCGTTATTTTCATGGAAAGTGTTCAACTGAGCTTCAATCTATGGTCCCCCCTCGCCAAACTTTCACAAGAAACACTCGTCTAGCTGTAAACACTATCAATAATTTCCCCCACTCTTTATCTGTGCCTAAACCTAAACGTAGATTCCATGAACAAAGCTTCTTTCTTAGAACTGCACGCCTGTGGAATTGTCTTCCGTTTTCCTGCTTTCCGGCTGACTACAATATGGTTTTGTTCAAGTCTAAAGTAAATAAGTTCTTGATGAGCCGTTCCATATAAGTTATTAAATTTACAAAATTTTCATTACTAATGATTACTATATTGACCAACTTCTACTGTACACTCTTTAACCCTTATCCTTGAGTGGCCTCTGGGCCTTGATAATGTGGTGATGCCTTTGTAAAAAAAAAAAAAAAAAAAAAAAACCCAAACAAATATTTTACTCGGTATAAACCATCCTTAGTGTATGATTTCTTGTTGATTTCACTGCTGAGACCGGCAGTTTAAGAGTAAATATTTACACACAAACAGACACCCCTTATATATATATATATATATATATATATATATATATATATATATATATATATATATATATATATATATATATACACTGTTTCATTTCTATAGTATAAATAGATATTCTGCACCCTGTATAATCTTTAATAGCAGAAGTTGTTTACAATATCCGACTTTGTATTGCAAAATAAAGTACAATTTAATCCATTACAAATATATCGTTGACATTGTGTATGCATTAAATAGCAGCAGTAGTTTCAAAATCAGACTTCCGAAAACGTCGATACGATTGAGTTGATATTATCTGTATGACAACATGAAATGTAACCATAATTCATAACTAATATATCGTTCACCCTGTGTATTGCTTCAATAGCGGCAGGGGCTGTCACCATCCGATTTAAGGCAGGGTGATCATGACCACTCCTATATCTCCTATATTACAAAATAAAATACAATCATGATATACGACAAATATACTGTTGATCTTACGTATGGCATGCATAGCTGCGTTAGATTTCACTATTTGACTTAAGACAGGGCAGCCATCACCAAGTGGATATGCTCGAAAGTTTAAAATAAAATGCAATGATAATCGATGAAACAATATACTATTAGAAGTAGAATAATTATTTTAGATCTTGTAAAGGGGGTTATGGTTTTACGTAATATTTAATTTTTGTAAGATTCCGTAAAATTGGTAAATACTCTTGTGTTTGAAGCTGTTATTAATCTGTTAAATGGAACATAGGCAAAAATTAAATTACTTATTTTGGTAAAACCCCTGCGATTAACAGTTTTTCTAAAACTCCAGTCTGTATTCAAATGCAATGATTTTCCATATTGCTATTTTTAACTATTAAAACTACTTTATAATATTCGTAACATTTAAAATAAAATAATTTTAAATACCTGTTGTGGCATGTCTGTATAAAATGGTTTAATTAGTAATTCTGATGCAATTAATAATTGTGGCATTGCTAAACATACTGCTAACAATACTAATGAGGAATAAAAATATATAAAACCTAAAAAGAATATGCATGAATCTATGCGTCAATCGTGCTAAATATGCGAACTATTTTATAGAGGGTAACCATTTTTCACTACAACAATTAATCGCGTTCCTTTCGACAATCATTAATACTGGGTGTAAAATATTTCCGAATATTCCACCGAATGTTGCATCAAACACTTTTGGCAGAACGCATATCTACTATATTATAAACACAAATAATCCTACCTGGGCGTTGATACCGTGTTTCCCATCTATACCTGCGATTTAATACTTCTGTACATGCGAAATTCACTAAAAACAAAGCAATGAAATTCATAATATAATGTGAAAATGCTGAAATCACATTTAAAGTATTATTTTTTTATTTACAAGAAACAATAATTGTGATCAAAACCAGATTCTTCAGAAAATGACACAAACGTTTTTAGTCGCACATCGCATAGGCCCTTAACGTCGAGGACGACGATTGGCAAGGCGCTTCAGTCTTCTCCATAGTAGTTGCCTGAAACGTCAAGCGCCGGGGCAGGGAAGTAGTGGATGAGTGCATGCCCAGAACAGAACATCCACCTCTGGACCCAACATTGCGGACCCCAGCGGAGCACAGGAGTGCGACAGCTGGAGCAGTGGTAGGTTGCCCCGCAGTACCCGCTAACTGGGTGTTGATCCCTGACCGTTGATCGTTCTTGATTCATCCGCTCAGTGATCCGCCATGGGAGACCGGTGGTTGAAAAATATATCAGCTGCGCTCATACCATGACTGCCAACTCCTGCTGCCGAGATGACATTTTGCTATTTGACCACATAGCTGGGGTCTGGATTGGTGTAAGCCAGGGCGTGTCCTCACGCCGGAGGGCCATGCACTCAACACCTCTGGGGCTCCAGACTACTCCGAGATCCCACATACACTTAGCCTGGGGCCGCAAGGTACCCAGTTAAACCGTGATGTACCACGAGGAGGTGGCATGCGAGTCTTGACCAGTGAGACGCTCTAACCACCAGTGGGCAGGGCTTACTAAACTGCCTCCCCTTCACTCTTGCGAGTATAGGTGGCGGTTACAGCTGGAAGCAAGAGGAGCAAAGCACCTGAAAGCCAAGCAGCTAAGCACTCTACACATTCACTAAGCTACAACACTACACGCTCAAAGGCCCTGTGTGCAACACACCACATCACAACTTTTAGTACGATTCTTTAATTTCATATGAACGTACTTTCATTTCCATTTTTAACAGTTTCAAATTTCTTTAATTGATTTTTTTTCATACTAATATTTGAGCCGCTAAAATACAAGCAAAATATATTACAGTACAAAAAACTTAATCACACAATAGAAGCTGACAAACAGATAAATAAATGTGCTAGCATGGAAAACGTTAAAATATCAGCTTATTTTATATCTCTTTTTAATTAAAATTAAAATGCTTCTAAATATAAATAAAGAAAAATGTTTTAAACTAGTAAAAATATGAAAATGATAGAAGAACTAAATAATTAAATAATAAAAGATAAGTATTTTTTTTATTAAAATATTTACATATACATATTTAATTAAAATATTTAAAAACATTCGTCGAATTTGTTTAATAAATATTACAAATCTGCAATTTGTGTCGGATACTTTTCCAGAAAATTCATTGTCAAAGTCAGATGTCAGTGTTTTTTGTTGTTTCTACGAATTAAGAATTACTTCTTTTTTTTGTGTGCACAGGTACTAATAAGGAAAAGCAAACATTAGAAATAGAGAGCTAAAGTAGCCAAAAAATTATAACTATTAAAGATTTGGTTATGCTGAAAACGAGTATCGCATTGAAATTTTTGCTAAATAAGTAATTTTTAGATTATCAAGCGATGTATTTTTATGTTAAAAGTGCTGGGTAATGCGGTACGCGCAAGCGCTTATATTTCGCCACAAATGATATACTCGCTATTTAGAGTTAGCCATACTATATACTGACCCAACTAATCACGGGTCGTTTAGTATAATATAAGTGTGGGAATTACGATATTCATGTTTCTACTGAAGCTACTGCTGGTAGTAATAATACTACAATAACTACCAACTACTATTATTACGCATAATAAATATAGAAAATGTTCCGGGGAGCATAGAAAAACCTAGTAGTAATTAGCAGCAAAGATAACAGCACTGAAAAAACAACGAATATTGATGGACCTAACTCACAGAGGAAAATATGCTAAGTAGGTACAATTAATTGAAATGTAAGTAAGATGCAACCAGTCGAATAATACGACACAGAATCGTATTGAAAGAATTAGGAATATCCTGGGAGAATATTAGCTTAAGCGGATTGGGAGAGTTCTTAAGCATTTGGGATAACTTTTTCTACTACAATTCAAGACTAATCGAAAGGTGGTTGCTAGCTAGATACCAATAGGAAAATGGTGGTTCTCATACTGTAAAATAATTAGCAAAGCGTACTGAAAATCGAAAAGAATGATGGAAATCTCAGCATAATGTAATCATTCGCAAACAAGAGGATTCTTAATATGTAGACTTTTAGCAAAATAAATGTTAAAGTACACCATGCATTTCTAAAATTATAGTCTAACAAAAACAGCATTGATAATACAATGCTAATACTACTACCATTGGCGCTGCTAACAATTAAATACTAATAAAACTCGATAAATATATGTGGAAACGAGATGAGTCTGTTGGTTTAAGTTTATTTCTAACATAAAAAAATTATTTTTCATATAAGCTCGTTAAACATACGTGATGGATTACACAAAATATTATTTACTATTATTTACTATGGGATTATTATATTTTACAGTGTTATTCAAAGTATGTTCTATGTAATGCGGTGTGTTGCATTAAATGTTGCAGGGGCCGTTGATGGTGATCTTTCTTAACTATGAAATTCGTATGACAATGAAAACCCCGAAATATGCTTATAATAAAAATAATTAAACAACTATAACCTGTTTATTACAATGTAAAAGTACCTGTAATGAACAAGTTACATTTCATATATTCACAACGCAGGTCAGACCAGGTGAATGCCCGAACAATGTACTTCTTAATTTTAGTCGATCGTGTAATAACATTAAGTTTGGAAAACAGCTTCTTATTTTGGGCGGCTAACTGAATCTGGTCGCGTGTTGATGTCAGACTAATGTTGGATGCTCTATACATTTAAAAAAATATCGCTGGGAAGTGTTGTACAGGAATAGAAAATCTATTAAAGTATACTTTAACGGATTGCAACATCCTCAAAACAATTAACAGGAAATAGGCAATTACAATCAGTAAAAATGTCTATATTGATTGGTTTCTGAAAACCGTGCTTTCAACGCTTACACAATAATCATAACATAATTAGGGGCCAGGTTGGCTGCGTATACGAGAGCTTAACCGACGTTTAGTGCGAAATAAATAAGTGCACCAGAAAACGTTTTCATAACAAGATGTCGCTTTCAACTAACGACACATATAATTTGGCGAACCTCAATCTAGCCTCGATCGCAAGGCGAAAAGCTTTCAGCATTAATATAAAAAAACGCACCTACTCACTCACGTACTAGGCAATGCATATATTGACTAAAATGTTCGGCGTTCAACAGCACACCACCAATCTTATCTACCGATCGTACTTATTGCCACACTTTATCAAAAGCGGTTACATGGTGGCCAAACGTGTCAGATCACCAATTTTTTCAGCCGATAAAACTTTTTTTTATTATCCTTGAACTTTCTTAGATTCATCTGTATGACCTTTACTACATCTGTATGACTTTTACTACATCTGTATGACCTCTACTTCATCGGTATGACCTTTACTACATCTGTATGATCTTACAAAAACTATACTTTTTTGCTGTTACATACATTGTAAATTAAATTGGGATAGATAACTCATATTCGTGAAATGCATAATTGTCTGCAATTGGCCCAGCCCGTAATAAAAGCAAAGCCAGAAACGTTCCCGTCTTCAGACACTAATATTTCTCAAATCTGTTTTATATAAAATATTTACATTTTCTTGCTACCTTTAGCAAAAGTTAGCAGGGCGTCTTATTATATCTTTAGTACAATCATGTGGCTCTGACAGCACTTAAAACTAACATCTTACACAAAACGTATCTATTCTCAGTTCTATAGAAGTGAATGTACCCCATTCGTTCGCAAAATAAAAAATAAAAATATGTTTACATCGTTTCTACTCACATATCTTGACGCATGCCTTCGTATCTATTTTGTTAAAACAAATAACATGATTTCTAGTTAATCAAATGTAGTGTTCCAATTTGGAATGTTTGCCCGTTTCATACAAGTCTCACGCTCAAGATGATATATTTCGCTTCAAAAATATTCTGATACAGAATCCGTGACAAAACAAGCATCAGCAGTCCGCTAGCAAAACTCACGTTCATTAGGAAATATTTTCCGCTCACACACTAACAGTCGTACACATAGACAATCTGAGACAAACGCACACGTATAGACAACACATTGTCAAATGTGATGCATTCAATACAAAACATATGTGTAAACTTATATTTTAATATTCCTTAAAAGTTCGCGCTGAAACTTCTACAATTAAAACAAATGAACATTAAGTTTTTCTAATAATTGTCAATGTAATCTAATTCGTGTGATTCATTTGGCATTATTTAAATTACGATTTTTTATACACGGGGATAATTGAATTAAATTATCGACTAATGCTTATTCGCTATCTAAGCTAATGAACCGCCTTGTTCTGCAAGACTTTCAACATATGAATAAACATTCACTGTATGTCTGTGTTTGTTTATGCTCATTGTCTACTTTATAGAACGAGTTAAAACCTGACTATGTTAAGATAAGTAGACATTTTAGGTTTTTTGTGGCTTTTTATGAAATAATATTTGTTATTTATCTGGTTGATTTAGATGACCTCTGTCAGCAATGTAATTAATTATTAAATAAGATTAGATTTGCCAATCTTTCCGATTACCTAAGTGCTACACCATCTCCCGCACATTAAAAATTTAAACGAAATGCAATACTATTTTGTCCTATTCAATAGTTTAACCGGTAAAAAAATAATTATTTTTTGTATTATTTAGATTGTTCAGACGAGTGTTTTTATCGTGTTTTAATATTCTTTTAATTTCGAGATAAGGTTCTTATTTTTGGCTGCTAACTGAAGCAGACACAACTCACTAATAACATCCATTGTGAGTATACACCTGAGAAACTCACATATTTCATCGGTTGAAACGTTTCAAGATTAGCAGTTTATACCGCCAGAACAATAATCTGAACAATGAGAATGCAAAAATGTATCCGTACTAATCTTAAAAATTAAACAAAAAACGATAATTATTTGTCGTGTACGAATGTGTAAACCTGAGTGTATATCACTTGCTTATCATTTCTATTGCTAAAATTATCTTTTTGTATAGAATATACTATTAACAACAAATTAATTTTGGTTAATACCCGAATTAAAAAAGTTTCATACAGAGTGTTTTTCTAAAAATATAGTATTAAGAAAAAATGGTTGACTTCCATAAAGTTATTTCTAGTTTTCAAAATAAATATATGTCACAAAAAATGGCTGCTAAGTGTCCAAATCCGTGTAACGTCGTAAACAACTTAGTCGCTTTGCAAAATACAATACGTGTGTGTTTGGTTAAAAGCAGTCTCGGCAACGCTCTAAAGTCCTAGCAGATAACAGTACTTTAGAAGCAGGCGAAAGCTTATATTATCAAAGCTACCTGTTTATGTCAGTTCCGATGGATATCTGAGAGAACACATCATGATTTTTCTAATATGTTCTCTAATTTTGTTGCATACGAAAGCAAATACGTGTGAAGGACAGACTATCGAATGATGTATGCTATTTATGCTTTCACGCTAGATTCCTTTGCGTAATATGGCCAACATTTTCAAACGTCGTATACAACCACTGGCGTCTGCTGCGCTAATTTTCCAAATGAAATATTTAGAATCTTACGAGTATAGTGCGTACAACTGATTTTGAATAAATGCACAAATTAGGTAAGAAAACACACGGGATTTATCCGCATTTTTTCTTCTTAAATACACTACAATATCGGTCTTTATGTATATATATATATATATATATATATATATATATATATATATATATATATATATATATATATATATGAAATAAAATGGAGGTGGAAGGACCTGAATACTCAACGTTTCGCTCGATTTATGCGGGCTTCTTCAAGAGGGATGGTCATTGACGAGAGAGTCGGAGGATTGGGGCTATATATAATGATGGGGGAGAGCAGCATGTTTTCCTAATGTAAATTAGATGTCATATATACATGTATATACATTTTATGAGAGAAAATAAATTATAGTAAACTAGTGTGGTGGATTACGCCTAAAAGTTAAAATATCGTAGAGATTAAAAAATTGCGTCTGAAAATATAGCGGTGATCGATTAAGTAAATAAAATGACACGAGCTTACGAAGGAAGTTTTTTTTTTAATAGAGATAATTGAATTGGGATAAAATAGCGTAGTAACTTAAAAGATGGTGTCTAGAAATAAGAATAGCCGGTGATAAAATGGAGTCTAAAAATAGATAATGATAAAATAAAAACAGGGCCCTGAGAATATGCAGTGAAGAATACATCGTGGAAGAATTCGAGTATATCGAACGTACATTCATGAACTTGCAATACCCTCAACATTTTTTGGCTAATACAAAAAGAAAAGCACTAAAACTTTACCATAACCGAAACCGAGACCATTCCTTAAATAGCCAGACACACAACAGACAATTTACATTACCAACTAATAAAAACAACGACACAATCTATAAGAACCTAAATAAGACAGGCATTCAAATAACAAAACTAAACTCTTTAACAATTAGGGATCTTACACGTAAAACTATGACTAATACCAACATTAACACTAAAGCCGGATTATATTCCATACCCTGCCTTGATTGTGGAAGAATATACGTAGGAGAAACTCAACGTAATTTAAATAAAATAATATATGAACACAAAAGAGATGTAAAAAACAATAATACACCCAACGCCATATTTTGTCACATCATGGAGAACGACCACCATTTTAATTATAACAAAGCAACTTTCCTTAAACACATACATAACAGATCCACAAGACGTTTAATAGAGTCGGCTATAATCTCCAATTCCAGCAATATAATTAAGCAAAGAAAATGTATTTTCCACGTTGCTTTTTTTTCTGTGGAAAATAATTATTAAAAAGAACAACTTAGACACCGGTTAAACGCGATAAAAAAATCGTAATTACACTTAATTTTATTATTTTTATTTTACTTATTTACTGTATTTTATTTTATCATTATCTATTTTTACACTCCATTTTATCACATCCTATTCTTATTTTTAGACACCACCTTTTAAGTTACTACGCTATTTTATCCCAATTCAATTATCTCTATTTAAAAAAGAAATTTAAAAAAAACAACTTCCTTCGTAATCTCGTGTCATTTTATTTACTTAATCTATCACCGCTATATTTCCAGACGCAATTTTTTAATCTCTACGATATTTTAACTTTTAGACGTAATCCACCACACTAGTTTACTATACTTTATTTTCTCTCATAAAATGTATATATGCCATCTAATTTACATAAGTAAAACCCGCTGCTCTCCCCCATCATTATATATAGCCCCAATCCTCCGACTCTCTCGTCAATGACCATCCTTCTTGAAGAAGCCCGCATAAATCGGGCGAAACGTTGAGAATTCAGGTCCTTCCACCTCCATTTTATTTCATATCGTCGGATTTAATCCAGCTCAACAATCTCAACAATCATATATATATATATATATATATATATATACATATATATATATATATATATATATATATATATATATATATATATATATATATGCACCACACAAAGTACTGGTTACATTTAATTTTTCTTCATAAACCTAATTAGAGTTCAAGATTTTACCTAAAATTTAGTCAGTTTATTTCTATTATCTTTCTAACTAATATTTTGGGTAGTATTTACAACATTAAAGTTAGGAAGTTTATATTTAAGGAAAATATAAATCAACTAATGCTAAATTATTGGATACATTGATTTAATATTTGGTTGCATGGCCTTTATTGCGTTCATCAGTTTCCAATCGCTTACTATAGTGGCACACAGGTTTTTGGTAAAAATATGCAGGCATTTTGCGCCATTCTTCTTTGCAGAACGGTTCTAGTTGTTGAATAAATTGTGGATTCCTCTTGTGAACATTGATCATCAATATTTTCCACAGATTTTCAATTGGGTTTAGGTCTGGAGACTTACTGAGCCCAATAAGAACGTCCATTCAGTTATTTCTAAGCCACTACTTTGTTAGTTTGGCAGTATGCTTGGGAGTATTGTCCTGCTGAAACACGAACTTGCTATTATGTCCCAACAAATCAGCAGAATTCTGGAGGTTTTTCTCGAAAATCTCCCTGTACATACGTCCACTCATTCTGCCATTGATGATTTAAACAAGTAATTATAAACAAATCACCCCACACAATTACAAAAAATAATAGAAAGTTTAATTTTATTAAACAAATGCGATGTGCATTTTTTCAAGTGTAAAATGTTCACTGAGAAATGGTAAGTGTAAAAAAAATCCAATAAAATGTGGGTGGGGGGTTCACAAAGCAAGTAATTTAGTTAATAATGCAATGGGTTCTGTATGCGTGAGTGACAATGTGTATGCTTGTAGACGCTTGCCTTCTAATAACCCGACACAGAAGCGAGGGAAACTGAAATAAAGCAGATCATTATTTGTCGGTTGAATTAAGCTCACTCGTTTTATCGACGTAAAAGTTGACGTTTATTGCATGTAGGTTGGATGAATTCAATTGACATAAAATATTTCTCTTTGTTAATGATTTAAACAAGTTCATGTGAAAGCCATTACTGCAAAAATGATATCGACATGTCACCGATGATAATACTTGAGCCACACATAGTCAGTATAATAAAAACTGTAATACTGTTTGATATTAAGTTTATATGTAATGCAGTTTTATACAATTAAAGACATTGCATTGATTATGTATTACAAATCAAAATACATCGGATTAGTGTTTAAAGTAAAATATATAATTACATACAACTGAACTTAAAATGAGGATGTATGCATATTCATTTTCTAGCATTACCTCAGACATTTATGCTGCGAAGCATCACATACAAACACAAACATATATATATATATATATATATATGATATATATATTTATATATATATATATATACATGCATATATGAGTGAGTGTATGTATACGTGAGGCTTCGCAGCATAAATGTATGACATAGATCTAGAAACTGTATAGGTAAACGCATAGCAACATTAATGTATAAGATGACAATTCCTCATCGAATATAGTGGTAAACTATATAAATTAAAATGATTTAACATATTGTAATAAAAACAGGAGAAGAGATGTTGTCTTGTAATCTTTTATTCAAATAAAAATCTCACTAGTTGTCTACTTGGCAAGCGGAAATTAGCAAAGAGAAGATCATCCATATTCACACCATTCTCCACCACCAAATGCCTCACTGATAGGAAAGAGATCCACTTTAATGTCTGGGCTTTTTCCAATCCCAGTGGCCGCCTAGGCAGTTCATGATTCGGGGTCCTGGCACTTAATCAGAGAGGATCTTTAGTGCGATCTTCTCCGTGGGCTCTGAAACATCTTGCTCCGAAATATTTCCTCCTCAGTGGAGCTAGCCTTTCCGCGTCAGAGTAAGCCTCTGGATGAAAACGTTTTTTTCGGTACTAGTCCTTCGCCTGTTAAGGACTCAAATGTTGAGTCGACAGATGGATCTGACGGAGCCTTAACCGAGACAGTCTCATAAGACGACGTGTCATGAGCATTTTCTATGCCATGAACTTCTGGAAGGGATTCAGTTTCAATGTGAGTTTCCTGTCATCAGGGGCTGTCCACGTTCCTGGTATGTCTACAGCAGGTTCTAGGTCGAGAAACACATAAGGTTTTCTATCATCTACATGCCGTACTAGGGCGTACTGGGTATTCGCCTACATGAGTTTTACCTCGTTTGTCAAGGGAGCGTTCTTGATGTAACCTGCATGTCGTTTCAGAAACATAGTACCAGGACGCTAGAGGCAAGATAAAAGTGAAGCTTCCACCAAAGCTCCGTCGCTGCAAAGGTAAAACCTTTCGTGTGGGGTCGCATTCGTGGCGGTACATAATAAGGATCGAATAGCACATAATGCGATAGGAAAACGATTTTCCCGATTATCAATCGAATATCCGTTGTTTATTGCAGCCAAGTGAACGGCCTTCTAAATAATGCCGTTATATCTTTCGCATGGCGAATAGTAAGCAGAGGCATTGTATAATTACAGTAGCTGACATGTCTAAGCAAGTGAAGGTAAAAGGAAACTGTGAATATTCGTTGATAACAGTTAATATATATCGCTTCCCTATTTTGTTTAGAAGCTGTTCATTAAATTCAAGATTTCATCTTTCAAACTGCAGTGTTGTTTTAATAAAACGCCAGTTTGGGTGCATTAAACCGCGGCATTATTTAAACGCACGTTCGGCAGGAAATTTTAATTCTTTTTACGTACTGCACAGAGAAAGGCAAGTTTCTACACTTCACAGCATGGACCGTTCGAGTAATGCCCGGTGGAGTGGATTGTTATAGGGCGTTAAAGTTCGTCCTCACTTCATGCCGTACAGCATACACTTTGCAGTGTATCAGTTGCAAAGTTCTCCTTGCAGGGTCGGAAGCTGATGATGAAAAAGAAACAAGATAGTTCAATTTTCCACCTCGCAATTTTCTTCTTATTTATGTTACTTGTAGGCTTAGAGTTAAACATGAAAACAACTGATTTTTTTTTTTTTTTTTTTATGTCAGTAATAATTTTAAAGTTGCGTCCGATCAGGTAATGCCGTCATTTTCTTAATGCCCCGAATATAGCGTACACTTCGTTTTTCCATTGCGGGTGTCCTCGTTCAGCTCGTGAAAGTGTCCAAGAAAAAATTTACAGGGAGATCAGCTTGTCTCAAATAAGCAGCAATAGTGAAGTCTGACGCATCCATTGCAACAACCAGAGATATATTTTATTCAATTGTTGTAATTGCTGATTTCGCAATATTCTTTTTCAGTCTCTCGAATGCGTCTACAGCTTGAAGGAACAGAGGAAACCTATCTACTTGTATTAATGGGTGTATCTTCTTCTGAGAAAGCTGTCATCCATTGGGAGTAGTGAGCAATCATGCTTATAGTATGTTGAAAGGTATGTCGATTGTGAAGGACAGGCATGTGGAGTAAAGGTCTCAATCGATCTCCGCGCGGTGCCATAAAACCTTTGCTCGTGGTTTACCCTAGAAGATGTGTTTTGTCTTCGTTTAGGGTACGGTTGTACTAGTAAACGGCAGACATGAAGCGTCTTAGATTTTTATCGTGTCGTTTTTATTATAGTTTCACCCTCTGACGTTAACAATGTACGCAAATGTGCCTTCCAGTTTCTCATCCGCTATGATTTTGTCGGCTATCATTTGGAAGTAGTTTACTCCATTATTACCGCCAAAAGGAATCCATCGAAATTGATATAGTCGAACGTTCGCATCGAAAGCTGTGCATAGCTGGTCTCTATGTCTAATGGCTATCCTATACTACGGGCTTGTCAATTTTAGTGTGTAAGCATACGTGATCCGGTTATTTTGCCTATCACTTCATCTATTTTAGGTAGCGGGAAGGCGAATTATGGTGTATGAGTAATATATAACCATTCTATTCTTATGGTTTTCAGATGTGGTTAAACCCTCAAGTTTTATTTGCAAGGCTCAGTTATACCCTCCTCGAGTAGGCTTTTTATATCAGATTACATGTATTTTTTTTATTAAAATAACGTTTGCTTCTCACTGCTATGTGTTTGCAGTTTTTAGTGAAGTTTTCGAAAATGACGAGTACCGGCTTTGTACTGTCGCTAATCCAAAACATTTCAAAGCGGGCGTTGAACCACTAAACGGAGTTTCAATCTTTGTGTATTGCCGCAACAATATATCCCAGTTTTATTTCGCAACAAATGATTTAATTACGGATAATTTAGTGTTTTTAGGAGACATCATTAAATAGTAAGTCCACCAAACAGTAATCACTTACTTGTGCAGGCAAGGATAAATATTCAATTATAATTCTGCTGGAGGATTAGACAAAATACAATTTCATGGTTGTTTAAAGCTTTCTTTGATAAAATTATCTGAGCTCCTGATATCGAGCAGAGCATTCGTATATCTCCCGTTAATTTTCACATTTATAATATATTTTGAAAAGCAGTCAAGGAAGGCGATTAAAGTCCCAGATGTGTTTTGACGAGTAGCTTTGTATAGGGTTTTACAACGCATGCATACCTTTAAAAATGGCCCAGTTCTTCCCATTTATGACAGCGAGTATCTAGGGAGGGGCATAAAACTCGTAGGTTTTTAGATAAGCAAAAAACAAAACAAAAAAACAAAAAAAAACAAGTGCCCCTTTTTAAAGCGGCAGTACCGATGGTTCTTGAAGCTTCGTCGACTATCGCCATAAAGGCGGTCCTATGAACAGAGGGGGTTAGCGCGGCATCGTCGGTGGCTGGCAAGAAATAAGAACTAGACTGCTGTGTAGCACATTCGAAGGTATATGCTTGCTCGTTCGCTGTTCTAAATGTAACGTTGTGTTACCTGAGCATTCCGTAGTCGTTAATGAAGGCGTCCAAAATGCATTGCTCTTGGGCCTCTAATTCCCTCATTGGGTAGAAGTTACAATCTTTTACAAGTGTCCTATTGCTCTTAAGAAAAATTTACCAGTGTTTCGCCTGATTCTTGTCGGTCAGTTGCAAATAAGTGTCAAAATATATAATTTTGGGTTTTATGTATGTAGTGTTCAGTACAGCGAATGCGTCCTCGGAGGTAACGCAATCCGAGACAATTTTATTGACTGTGTGAGAAAGGTAGTTGGTTAGGTGCGCACGCTTATTGATAAAACGTCTCGCTTTTTGTGAATGTAGAAGCTCGAGGAAATTTATACATGTGCCCTGCCTATGTTTCCAGCACTTGTCGGCTTAATCGCTTTCTGGATCTTTGGTAAATCGTTTCAGTCGCATAACCTGTTCAATTCTTAATTGAATAAAATATAATGAAAAAGAGGACAAGAGATTCCGTATAGTAATTTTTCAATCAATTAAGACTCTCACCCCTCGTTTATTTGACATGCGGAAATGTACAGCTTTTATAACTTTAATTATTCAAGAAAAGATAAGTCATATCCATAATATATCTCAGATTTGAGTTTCTGGTATGAGCAATGCCCTCATATAATGTGCCATACTGGAAAATTAGAATCTCGACTTATTCTAAATAAACTAAAACACATTTACATGGTTCATCTTTTTGTGTTTCCTTGTGATTCATTCTTACAAGCATCACTTAACTTAAGATCCTATGTCTACTGGTGATGCACATTTATATAGCGAATACAGATGTAATAAATTGTGGTATATGTAGCTGCACATTGGTCACTCTGAACTTATTTTTTAATTATCTAAGCGTGACAAAATAAATAGTTCGCTAGAGTAAGCAGTGTTAAAACAATATTTCTGCTAAAAGCCTATTGGTTTCGTGCGGCGATTTAAAAAGATATATAAAGCAAATATTTTTTCCGAGAATCTGACCTGTGGCCGCTGCTGGCAGAGTGCTTATCCAGTATTAATCATATAATGGATAATAAACCAACACTGTCAATAAATCACATGCAATCTTCCCTCGACAATACAGTCGCATGTTAGAACGTACGAACATACGTTGATAATGAGTGGTTTGCAAAAATACCACAGGAATGCTGTGTAAACCAGCAAGTTTCTTTCTTTTATTATCATACTATTGGTCTTATTGAGATATATCTTACTGATGATGATCAACACACCAATAAATGTAAAATTGTTAATGGATTATCAAACATGTAAATATTTACGTGCACAGGGATTAGAAAATTCAAAGAGCAATAGGCTTCAGATTTTGCAATTTTGCAAAGAACTTGATCTCGTGAAGATTGGCACGTTGTTTCACTGGACAAAACAAATACAATGTAAAATGGCAACCCCTAGATTAAGTATTTTTAAATGTTAGATTATGTGTCATTTGCCACCGCGATCTTAAGCATCTGCATTATATTCAGTCTATGGTAGTCAGTGAATGCGTTACGGATAAATACATTGTATGAGCTTAAATGGACCTGAATATTGGTCTAAAAATATGATATACAATGACAAAAATTGCAGAAAATCATGGGACTTATAAGCGTTTACATTTTTATAAACCAACACGAAACACTTTTTGGAAAGAATCTACTACTGTTGAATTGAATGTCATAAGTATCTTGGAAGATATTAAAGTGTAAGTATTTTCTTCTGCTGAAGGGATTTTTTCAATTTCGTTAAAATGATTTCTCAATACCTATCTGCTGTATTTTATGAGGACATTGATGAAAAAAATCAGGTTTTTTTTTTTTTCAAAAAGAGCTTGTAATCAAATCTAATTAAGGAAAAATGGAAGCTAAAATTGCACAGGAAGTTTTCCAAAATTCGGCACAGACCCGTTTCCGCGATAAACAAAATCATTATTGGCTCAGGAAGGCAGAAGAAACACAGCGCGACGCTAACAGCAAATACTTGAGTCTTTATTACAGAACTATCAAAGAGGTATAAGGTCGCAGTAATTAAATTTTACTCGTTTAACATCAAAAGAAGTTATGACTCTTGCATAAACAATAGATGTCTAGACGCGATTGTGTGAACAATATAGCGAACTGTTTACTCTGTATCCAGCGCCGTATGAATTCGAATAGGATAACATTAAGGTATATGCAGCAGTAATAGTTTTGGGGGAAGTGACTTCTCGTGATGTGATAACATTATCAAATCAACATAAAAAAGTGTCAGCAACTGATGACATAACAGAAGGAATTCTATAGAATGAGTGTAAAGAAATTATCAATTCCTTACAAATGATCTACAGTGCATTGAGATGTAAGAAACCACAAGATTAAACAGATGCCATTCTTTCGTTTTTGTATAACAAGAGTTGTAAGTTATTTTAGAATTATACATTTGGTATTATCGGAAAATTGTTCTCAAGGATTATGCTAAATAGATTAATACAATAATTATCTAATGAAATACTATTATATTCGCAGTGTAGATTAAGTGCAATCCTTTGCATAGTAGATATGATTTCAGTGCTTGCGCAGTGCAGCAGAAGTGCAATGAACAGCGTCCTTCGCTGTACTAATTATTACTTGATTTGATACTTTTAATAGCGTTGATATTTTTGTAGTTTTACTACGGAAACATTAAATAATTAATTGTTTGGAAGATCTTACTTAGGCCAGGCAACTCTGCGAGATTTCGATTAGATAGTTTGCTATATTGCCTTCATGACAAAATGAAGGCTAGAGATTGTTCTAAAGAGTCAACTGAAGTAATATCTATCAACAATGGTAGTCAAACATATCATCATAAACAATAGATGTCTAGACGCGATTTTTTTGTTCGGCATCCAGTCCCGTAATAATTTGAATAAATAATATTAAGGAATATGCATCAGTAATAGTTTTTGAGGAAGTGACTTCTCGTGGTGAGATAACATTATCAAATCAACATAAAAAGAGGCAGCATTTGATGGTATAACAGAAGGAATTCTTTAGAATGAGTGTATAAAATGATCAATTTCTTAAAAAGGATGCACAGTGCATTGAGATTTAAGGAACCTCAAGATTAAACAGATGCCATTCTTTTGTTTTGTATAACAAGAGTTCGAAGTCAGATTCCAGCAATTTTAGGATCATACATTTGCTGTTTTTTTTTTTGGAAAAGTGTTTTCAAGGATAAGGAAATACTATTATAATCACAGTGTGGTTTAAGTTCAAGCCTTATCATAGTAGTGGTGATTTCAGTGGTTGAGCATTGCAGCGGAAGTGCAATGAACATCATCTTTCGTTGTATTAATGATTATTTGATTTGATACTTTTAAGAAGTTTTATATATTCTATAGTTTTACTGTGGAAGCATTAAATAGTTAATTGTTGGGAAGATCTTACTATGGTCAGCTACTCTGCGAGATGTCGATTAGAGAGTCTTCTATATTTCCTTTACGACGGAATGAAGGATAGAGATTGTTCTAAAGAATCAACTGAAGTAATATCTATCAACAATGGTAATCAAACATAGTAACATCACTGAACCTATTTGTTTCAATGTCTACTTGATCGTACTCTCCCCCATTGTTTTCCCTGAGAACTGCAATTATTTACATACGTTAGTAGGCATCTGGATTTATATATACTGCTATTAGACTACTTACTCCAAAATGTATCTTGTTATTGTAAAGAAATTTGCTCTTTGTAAATCCTTCCAGATTCGGAAAGTGAGTTGCAATTGTTACAAAGAATTTCGTATCTTACTTTAAGTCGCCTTGTTGTAAGATCAACCTACAAATGGGCAGTGGCCAAGAATGTCAACCTAAAAAGGGCAATGTCCAAGAATGATTTTTTCATGCGTCAAATAACCTATATGATACAAATAACTATTGTTTAAGGAAATAAATAAGATGAGTTTAATTCGTCTGTATTAAACTCACTTTTAAAAATGAAGCCATGATTGGAAAAGTGTATCTTGCCCATTTTAGCACCTGTCGCGTGTGTGGCGTCAGCATGACATCAAGTTATATGTGAAAACAGTTATTTATAAAGTATGTGTTTTGACAGCACTCATTACATGTTTCACACACATAAATACAGTAGTAAGCAACGCTTCCATTTTAATCACTCGATGATAATGAAAAGTTGTCTTTAATAAACTAGGCACACTGTGACTATGTGTGACCGTTGACATATTGATTTTATTTCCACATGTGTGTTTATCCTGGCAAATTTACCCACAATTATTAATTCAATGTCTTATCACTTTCTTAAGTGTATACATACATACATATATATATATATATACATATATATATATATATATATATATATATATATATATATATATATATATATATATATGTGTGTGTGTGTGTGTGTGTGTGTGTGTGGGCGTGTGGGTGTGTGTGTGTGTGGGTGTGTGCATAATGGATTAAAGTGCACGATTTAGACAATTGACAATATGGGGTCGATAATTACGTTTCAAGACAATCGTTTGAATAATAAGTATAATTAAGAAAAGCTGCGACTAGTAAGTACGCTTTCTGAACAGCAATGTTCATGAAATACATATTTTTACTTATTACATAAACATATTCTTAGATTATTGTTTTAGAAATATTTTTTTTTTTTTTTACTAATTAGTGCCTTTTTTACCCTTCGAATATAGCTATGTAAAAATTCTATGAAGTTGAAAAGAAAATGCGACTTAATTGTTCATATTTTTGAAAATACTAGCCTGGGTTCAATCAAAAATGTTGTAGTAGGAAGGTAGGCTCGAATCCGTACCGCGGAGGAGGAAGCGAACGGGAAAAAACATGAAGTTTCTGCTGTTGCGACCATCGTCAAAACGGAAGTGACGAATATTTTAATTAAGGCTAGTCAACCGGAAAGATGGGATGACTTTCGAAAATATCGGTGAAAATAGCCCCCTCCCTGTACGAAAGTGCCCAGTTATGAGTGACTGAATAAATGATTTTAGTCAATTTTTCAGTATTTGTCCTCCGATGGGTCGAACGTCAAAACGATATCTTCTTCGTGAAAATCCGTCATATCTGTCGAAGGTTTGGTAGACATACATACATACATAGATACATACATATGTACATACATACACACATTTAAACAGGCAGGTTAGATTTATATCAAGATGAACAGAATTTAAAATAAACTTTTACATTTGCGTATGATTAAATTACTTATATATAAATACTGTAATTTATATTAGTTTGACGTTTCACACTGCGTATATCAGGTAAACACTAGTCGTTTGATTTAATTATATATATATATATATATATATATAAACATATAAATATACATATACGTGTATATATATGTGTGTGTGTTAATATCTATAAACACACATATACACACGCGCGCACACACACACACACTAACATATGTATGTGAATATATATAAAGATAAATGCTCGTTTTCGTATTAGACATAGGACGATATTATTTCTATGCAAGTTGAAAATCAAATTTATTCGATCAGAAGTTTAAAGCATGTTTTCTAATCGATGCAACAATATATGTATATATGCATATATATAATCTAATTATGCATATATATATATATATGTATATATATATATATTTAAATACTTTCTTACCTAATACATATTTAGGTAATGTGTCAATTACTAGTTTTGCAATTTTGCAATTAGTCAATTTAATATTTTCATGGGATATAAATATACAAGTCCTGTTTGATGCATATTTATAAGTTATCGTGAATATATATTTTTAGTTCATCCAGGAATAATCCGGTTATTTTAGTTTTTGTTGGTGTGCAACTGCGTCTCAAAATCTTACTTTTGTAAATAGCTAATTATTTAGGACATTTGTATTAAACATATGAACATGAAAGATATTTTATCCGAACGCCATTACGTGTAATGCACTGGATAATTACAAATGGGCGTTGTGTAGATGTGAGTTATTTTACGCGAATGGATTAAAAGCATTTAAATGTGGTATGTTTGAATTGTGTTTATTTTTAATTTAACTTTCTAATTTTAAAGACAAGAAATAATACTGCTCAGACGTGTCTTAATAAACCAAGGGACATCGAAATGCATGCGAAGTTTACGGGAAGTAGATGTGTTAGTAAATCTGATAAACTTGATTTGGTTTAATATTTTCTAAGATAATTTCCCGCAATAAACCTTACATCTTCTATATAACATTGGGGTTTCCTATGTTGTTTTTGAGGCGTAAATTGAGTCAATTATTACTAAAGGTTTTAATGCTTTCAAGATTATATAACTTAACGAATTTTATGTTGTTTTCCCTTATTTATAACAGATACACACACACACACACACACACACATATATATATATATATATAAATATATATGTGTGTGTGTGTGGGTGGGTGTGTTTGTTTGTTTGGGTATACCTGTTATATATTCATGTGTAGGTATATATATATATGTATATATATATATATGTATATATATGCGTGTGTGCGTGTGTGTGTGTGTGTGTCTATTATATTTTTATAGCTGCCACCACCTAATCAAATTTTGAATGTTGATTGTTAAAACATAACAAATCAATATCGTTGTCTTATTAGTATTTACTAATTTAATTCATATTATTTAAATATTTTTAATGAATGCTTTAAGTTATGATAAATGTTAAAATTATAAAGACCTCTTGTAATCTTGTGATTACAAGACGGAAAATTTACTGAGGCGTACAATTTTACAAAGCGTAAAATTTTACAAGCGTAATATTTTTTCCATTCAAGTACAGGATCAACGCGTTTTTACTAACACATTATATTTTATTATTAATTATTTTAAATGTAACTCACCTGAAAATAATATACATATTTTACATGTGCTAAGTATATGCCTGATCGCAAAAAATAATATATTATCATACACTGCAATTCGAAATATAAATCATTTTAAAAGTATACTCCATTAATTAATAAGAAGAAAATACTTGTAATCAATTTTACTATTTAGCAAAGTAGAAAAGTATATGATTTAATGCTGAAAAATATCACATAATTTCAAGTTATGTCTCATTGTTTTAAGAAAAACATTTTTTTTAATAATAGACACATTTAATCTGAATTGCTTGGAAAATACACAATCAGAACGGTGGAATAGCTGTAAGCAAAAATCTGACGGATGTGAGTATATGGTTTAAATGCTACGAGTTATGTTTTCCTACCTGTTCACCTTTTTTATAAACAAGTTGCAGGTTTAACGTTAGAAATGACCGCGTACTTTTTCTATTGTGATTTGAATATGTGCTACATTTCTTAAAAATAATGTTTTCCATATTATGAATGTTTATGTACATATTTACTTATGATTTCAAAAGTTATTTAAGGTATGATGAAAGTTCGAATATTTATAAAATATTACAAAATCATATATTCTATATAAACATGAAAATATATAAGGACTATAATTGCTATTATTGATTTTGCAATTAAATCATGATAGTAGTTCTTTTTTACATTTGAAGGATAATTGATTTTTATTAATTCAGTTCCATTTTAGTTAGTTTTATGGATATTTTAGGTATATAGCATTAGTCTAAGCGGTTGCGTTGCTAGGATTTTACTCGGTCTAAACGCGACAAGTACACAGTTCATCGGCTAAGCGAATGCATTCAATGTCAATTCGACCCTGCCATATAATAAATTCGAACGTGACATCACCTCGGAGAAAACAAATAAATGAGGGAGAAGTTGTGTGGAGGCTCAAGTTGACGGTCTTAATGATAACACCTGAATAATAATAAGAATTCGTCCACTGATCTTGACAAAAAAAGAAGTATTTTATACGTCGCCATGAAAGTTCGTTTTTAAATTTTAAGGTACATTATTAAAAACGGTACATTCCTCAACACCTACATTTTTTTTTAATTTATGATAACCTGTAAGACATTGTGTAAAAGAGCGGAGAGGCGCGTGTTATAGCACCCTCCGCTGTACGCAAATAATCCAACAGTGTGCGACTGACGTCACAATGAGGATAAATGAAAGAAAATGAGAATAACACACACACACACACGTACAAACACACACACACACACACACACACATATATATATATATATATATATATATATATATATATATATATAGTAAGTTATGAAATGTATATGGCGATTAAGCTACACTGAATATTCCGCGTTTCATCCACTCTAGCATTCTTCAGGCTTATGCATAAGCCTGAAGAATCCTAGGGTGGATGAAACATACAATTAATATACAAAAGTATAGATTTATGCGTGAACTTTAAGTATTTACTTCAATAAGTAGGTAGAGTTAGTTAGTAAGTTATAAAATGTATATGGCGATTAAGCTACACTGAATATTCTGCGTTTCATCCACCTAGGATTCTTCAGGCTTATCCTGTACGGCAAGCTTTCAGTCGACAGCAGACCAATCGGTAGATCACTATACAGATTTAATGATGTGTGCAAAAGAAACTAAAAAATCCGGCAACACCAACACTGTTAAACTTGAATGCTATTCTGCAGACTGTCACTCATGCAGGGCCAAAATCAAGAAGTGTGTGTGGCTAAACGAGGAGAGAAAAAGTGAACAGTGGAAGGAGACGATAGACAGGCACAAAAGGACAGCATCAGCATCAGCAGCATCTGCAGAGCATGATGGCCGGTAAGCCTGCGCGTAGAGCAACAGAATCTGCCGTTTCCGAATCGGTCTGCTCACTCACAGCAACAGCTTTCCCCACTAATGAAAACCTTCAGGCGGGATTATTCATCGTCTATCGGGACTGAAGGACGCCAACAATATGCAAAAGATAATTGTTTTCAAGACTAATCTTTGCTGTTACTGTACACGTAAAAGACTAACGTTTAAACAATTTCTAACATTTCGTTCGTAGCCATATAATTATTAGTTCTAGACAATAGTTAATTCATAAGATCTTTTTTTTTACTATAAGTATAATTTATTTAAATAAGAAAGAACAAACGTACATGTATATTTGGTTTCTGTAGAAAACTATCTGTATATGAATTAATACATATATATATATATATGTATATATATGTATATATATATATATATATATATATATATATATATATATATATATATATATATATAATCGCCGGCATCAGTTCCTTTTTATCTTCTGACAAGAGTTTTATATGGTCGAAAGATGAAAGGATATTTACTCGCAGTTTGTAATATTGTGGCCTGTGTATATTTCAGCACGTTGCAGTTTTTTATGTTGTGTTCACGGCATATATTTAACCACTCCGATCTATTTAGTTTTAGTTCAGAAATGCTACGATGAAATATAATTTCACGGTTAAGAAAGAAGAAAAACAAGATGCATGATCTTCAACGGGTCATAATATTTTTTTTTTATTTTCGCTCAATTGGAATGTGTTATATATCTTAAACTAGCGATTAGAAAATTTTCTTAACGGATGTAATAGATACTTACTATCAGTGCTACATGACGGTTCAGTTTAAACAGCGATCTTTCAGAGCCATTCCCTATCATCAGCGGAGTAATACAGGGGTTCTTATTGTCACTTTCGGTAAAATGTTAAGGTAAGTAACTTACGATCTAAACCTCCCGACGAATACCCTTCAATTTCAAGCGGTTACAGGTAACACAATGGCTCTGGAACAACCAATTCGAGATCTCCAATTCTCTGTGGACACTGCAATTTGTGTATATACAGAGAGAGCCTGCTTTGTCTAACGTATTGTTTTGCGATAACCGCTCCGCTATTTAGACTGGAAGTTAGCCTGAAAGAAGCAGACGTTTTCAACTAGTTCGGACCTAGAGAAGAGTACACATCGTTCTTCACATAAACATCGGTGACACTAAATTGAAGGCAGGCCAACAGTCCATCTATATTGGGTGTGCTATATTATCAGACGCTAGCGTAAACAAGGAGGTGAAGGATGTTCGAAGTCAACGGCGCTTTTGTTTAATTGTATCATCGAGTGTGGAGAAACAAAACTGTTAAGACGTCTACGAAAATGTGTATGTATAGAGGCGTCGTAATGGCTGCCGCTTGATACGCCTCAGATCTTCACTCACCTATCGTCACTGCCTGACATTCCTCCAATCTCCTAGTGTATGTTATATCGACTAACACCAGTGGTCATCCTTTGGAGAGGACCAAGGTGTTTGGCTGCACACCATCCATAAAATAGTATTCTCTTTTGAGAAAACCCGGTGGAATTATTTGGAGGGCAGAAGCCGCATGAGGAAAGAGCGCTAAGTAGTCCCAGCCCCAACCCAAACTAGATCCTTAGCTTCAGATTTTGCAGGCAAGGTGCTTATCCCGCGTTGGACTCGTCGATCACGAGCATGTCTGCAGAAAATGTCGACAATCCCCTTCCTTGATTTCTCTTGCGAAGCCAAGCCATAAAATAGTTGCTAGTTTTTCGGCGGTGCCCTTTACCGAATCGGTACTGGCCTTGGGATAAATTTCTATTGGGCAACTTCGGCACTCGGGTCTTTGCCGTATTACCTAAATAAACATGCTGCCTCTTAAACAGTACGCGTAACCTTGTATTTAAGCCACGTGTGTTATTTTGTATTGCTGCAACAAAAGAAAATACTTTGAAAACAAACGGCATGCTTAAGAAATGTAAGCAACTATGCATTTGGTAGGATATTGAGAAATGCCGGTATTACCTATAGTCTAAGTTTGTGCTCGAGTGATTGATTTATATATATATATATATATATATATATATATATATATATATATATATCTTACTGATCCCCATATGACCGTTATTATAATGGTCCATGCTTTATTAGTCCGTCCGAATAATGTTTGTCGTCAACCTGTTGTAGTATGCTTATTATTCTATTATTTCTCATCGAAATAATTGTGCCTAAATTCTATCTCTTTTCAAGACAGGGAAAAAGGGAAAACTAATATCGTTTATATAAATACAGGTTGAATTGGTTTTCGAATTTATTTTTAACTAAGACGACAAACTAACCTGCGTTGCCCGCTTGAAACAATTCCCCACCTCCTAAAAGATAAACTACCGTTGCTTTTTTGCCCAATTCCCAACGTCTTAATGATTAGATGGTGTTTCGTAGTAGACACCCCTCACCTCTTTATTGAAGAACTTCTTATAGAATAAATACGACTAACAACGCCATGGTAAGGACGGTTTTCGGAATAAACGCCCCAGTTTATGAGGGGGGACTGCCCACGTATTTACTGAAGTTATACTTTGATATATGTTGTCAGTATACCAATTCGCAAAGATTATAATCCCCACAAAAAATGGTCTGGTGGCAGTGTCGATTGGAGAGAAATGCGCTTTTTTAGCGTGTGCGTAGTATAATTACAGTATAATAATGTATTCCATTATGTTTCGACAACTACTAGTTTCCACCAAAGTGTAAATAGATTGTCTTATTCAGCATTGTCTAAACCTATAGGAATCGTCAGTTTAAAGAAAGTTGGTGGTAAGGGAAAATAGGGCATACAAAAGATAATGTCTGAGCAGTGTAGAAAAGGTGTCCTAAAAAGTAAACTAAACGAAAAAAAATTATTAAAAAAGAAAGATATGGCAAATAAGTATATTCGTAGGCATATAATAAATATATATATAATAATATATAATATATAAATAAAGGGGCAATATTTACTTTAGCGGCGTAAATAATTTGAAAGACAACAGCGTAAATGTAGTCAACTACAAACTGAATAGAAAAGTAATAAAAATGATAATTCATCTGGATGCAATGCAGGCTTATAGTGTAACAATACGTTTTATATAAAACACATGTTTTTATTATAATTTCGAAAGTGAAAAATATTTTTTTTGCCTAATAACCGCAATCTAGGCTCGGTGCCAGTTTGGTGTAGGGGGGGCTACCTAAACACTCCTTAATTACGATATTCGGTGGATGTATATTTAAATGCCTCTCCTGTAAACCCGACAATTTTTTCACGGTATTCTCATCGATAACAAATTTATCTTTCAGATTAGAAAAAAACAACATTGTAAAAAAAAATGACGTTTATCGTCGGGTATCAGTTTTCACTTTTAACGTTCTACTGAATTGAGCACGTATTTGCAAGACTGACCAAGAAAAATATTGTCGCAATATTTTCTCCATGATTGTAACAAGCACGTGTTCAAGTAGATCGTCAATGTGTAAATAATGTTAATTCAAATAAGGCGTAATGGCATGTGTAATTTTTAAGTAAATGTTATTGTTAATTTTTGTAACCATCAGTCTGTAAATTAATGGAAAAGCGACGATTTTAAATTATACATGATTTTAAAAGAGATCAGTTAAATTTAGTATTTGTAAATTCATGACCCGGAAACCACATAGGATATAAAGGAAGCTGCGAACTTTTTGAAATGTAACAACGTATAAATAATGTCGTAATGGCATGTGAAAGTTGTGAATAAATGCAAGAATCAGTTTGAAAAATAAACAGTAAGCGGCAATAGTAAAGTATGAACTATTTAAAAAGAGATAAGTTCATTTTAGTATTGGCCAACGTATAATATAAAGAAAGTATTTATTTAAATGCATCAATGTGTAAATAATGTTAATCCTAATTATACGTAATGTTTTTATACACTGTAAGTAAATCTAAAAATCAGTCTGTAAAATGACGGTAACCGACGATAGTTAATAGAAATGATTTAAAACAATGCGTGGCGATTGATAGGCTATATTGATTGAGGGGGTGAAGTGCCCGATTTTTGTATGTTAGTGTACAATCATAATTAATATAATTTCATAGTCGCAACTAATGAGAATAGGCGGAATATTATTCGGGAGAAATCATGTTTTCTAATAGTGAAGTGCAATGGTAGTTGCAGGTGTCTGAGCGTAAATTCCAGTAAATAAGGGTACCATCTCAATATATTTATAATGGTTATATATTTACTTGGTCCTTACTGGGAGAATGAGAGGAGATTTTAAGTAGAGGGGAAAATACGTACTACTTCGTCTATAGAGCTGGGCAATGGTTATAATATCGCCCGTAGGAAGTTGGATAGGATTTTATTATAACGAATAAATGTGTCTGTAAGGATGTTGAAAAGTTACATAATATGTTGAGTAAAAGTTTAGACAACATAAAGTTTGTATGTGGCATTTGTTATTGCTAACCTAGCATAATTTAGGGGGAATTTCTGCGATCAAATTATTATATAAAGGAGATAAAAACAGAAAAACGGGACCGAATGAAGACGCTTAACATATTTATGCCATCGGATCGCTTCACTTTCAGCATAGAGATTTCCCTTACGTTTCTTTATGTGGTTAACTTAGTTTTTCCCCAATATCAACTCTGTTATCACGGGGTATTCTTAATTCCGTACTTGTAGATTTATCTATACAGTAATATTAGCAGAATATTTTGTCAACTAGCCTAAAGTATCTGCTTATTCTGATCCGCGTGTATTTCTATTTATTATATTTTCTGCTAAAAATATGCAATATTAGCAGATGTTCTTAATCTATGTCCGTATCTGTATTTATAGGTATATATGCGCAAAAGCATATTTTTCATTAAAAAAAACGTGTTAGATATTGCCCTGAGTTTTATCACATAAACTTACATGACTATAAGAGCATATTATTTTAAGTAACCCTTTATTTGAATAGTGTATGCTTGGAATAATACAGATGAATAAAGAGAGGATTGATATCAAACTTAAAGCGGACATTTAATTGAAAGTATTTAAGTGTATGTTATTGTCATCGACTGGGTGGGCGTTTACCATATATATTTGAAAAATCCGTATAAACTCAGCGTTTCTTGCAAAAGAACAAGTAATTGTAGTTTATACTAACAAGATACGATATATAAAATTCTATAATGTGATCTGAAGAGGAAATAATGTATTATTGCAAGGTTTCAGAAGATCATAAACTTTTCAGTTTCCAGGAGGAATCACATCGACGGCTATCTATTTTAATCTAGAAGGAAAACGGAAATACGGCTATGCAATCCACGAACTAAAAATAAGGACCCATTCATGACTAGAGACTGTAGATTATATTTTCTAAAAGTTATGATTTCGAAATAAATAATCGACGGGATTATGTATACAATTAAGATAATCTCTTTTTTTCTAAATATCTAAAAGGGCACAAATGCCTAAGATACACGTTTTGTTAATATGTGCGACGAAACAATATTTAATTAATGCAAATACAACGTGTAGAAGTATACACTGAAAAATATGTACTTATTATTTAACAAATTACTCAAGTAATAACCGACGCATGTAAGTAATAAATTTATGAATAGAAATCATACATCACAGTAGATTCAATAATTACAAAAGCACGTGTCTAAAGATAATATCGATAAAAAGAGCGTTTATGTGACTGCCGTCTTTGGTAATCATCTGCTTTCATTCACGAAACGTAACAGTGCAGTTTTACTATTGACAGGTTTATACTATCGCTTACAATGTGGTTTATTTTATAAAAGTGCGCAATAAAAATAACCATAAATGGCGTAGAAGCTAAAATTTCTGAATTTTTAAGAGAACAACCAATCTGGAAGCATTTTATAATGTGTTAAATTACATTATACATGTGCAGATTCGTCGATATTGAAATAGCGTGTAAATTGAAACGTTTGCCCACTGATAGAAATATTCGATACCAGGTTCTATTTATTTAGCAGTGGTATATTTTAAGATAATATTCTGTAATCTCATAACACCCGCGTATTTTTAGTTTGGTCTGCATTTCCGAAAACTTTCTGTTTCATAGGATTTTCATTGTAACGGTATTCGGAAATATGATTTACGCTATACAACCTCTCGAGTATATGCAGTCAAAGTCAGCATTGTTTATATAATTATAATACTTGAGAGGCTGTTATTAATGCATCGTATAATAGGTGTTATTATAGGATAAGTACCCAGTTTTTATTGTTTTCCTATTTGAACTATTAAAGAAAGGTTATATATGCACACAATTATTAACGCGTATTCCTTACACGTATATGTTATTAAATTTAGTGTTGGATTTTATAAAAGCTATCCTTATAAATTCTATAACATTCAAAATATTTCGGTTGCAAAATATTGGACTACATATTTATGACCTTGCCTGAGGAAAGGTGAAAGCCTTATTTGTCAGAAGAAAAACAAGGTGTAATGCGTATACATATTTGGGATTTGCTGGCTAAAATAATTTTGTTATTAGGATGCGTTAAGAAATGTGTCAACGATAGGAAATATCGCTTAATCCTACACTACATATTATTACAAAAATATGAAGATGTTCTTTTTATCATTCCATATGATCGGTCAATGGCTTTGCATCCAGGAATTCAAGTCTTACATGATTTCTTCTTCTAACCTCGCTTCCAAGGTCCCATCTCAGCTCTCTCTCTCTCTTCTCCCCGACTCTGATCTGACTCTCGTCTGAATCTCGTCTGACTCTCTCTACCTTCGAACTCTTTACTATATTGAGAAATCGCATGTATGTCTGGTCAACGTGACTATAATTCACGTTTTATCTCCATGTGCTATTTGCACGTTTTTGAAACCATTTCTAACGAACAGAAAATTTCCCATTCTCCTTGTTATTTTAAAAAGGAATTAACCTATTTCTTTAATTTTGTAACCCGTATTTTATTATGCATTCTTTCTAAGAATGTGGATAGTTTCCAACAAAATTTGTATTTATTAAATATTTTAACAGAATAAACAATTTACTGGACATTCCATTTAAAACCTATTGTTCTTTAAACCTTATCTACAGGGTTCGATTCCCGTTCCATCTGATATTATTTTCATTTAACTAATTCTTATTTTTAACTTACATAAAAAGGGGCACCCCTTTTATATAATATATATCTATGTATATTTACATATATATATATATATATATATATATATATATATATATATATATATATATATATATATACAATGTACTGGAAATACACGAAATGATGAAACACTAGTGTATGTAGGTATTTAATTATTATAGTAAATAATTATGTCAGCCGCTTTAAGAAACTCGTTTCTTGCAGTTGATCACTTTCAGTGTAATCAAGTCAGTCAATTATGCTTTTATTCATAGATCATCATAAATGATTAGATCACTCTGACTGACGTAAAAATCATTTGAAAATAAAATGTTTTAATTTCAACGTTATTTCACGCGATTAACTGTAGCCGAATGGATGCAGTCTTTGCTAATCAAGCCAGAGATGTCTTGTGTTTCCGTGTTCAAATCTATCAATTGGCGTCTGCATTGGATATTCCCGAAAGGAATAAACACTAATGTCTGTAGGTATTTACTTATTATAGGAAATAATTATATATATATATATATATTTATATGTATATATATATATATATATATATATGTAGAGAGAGAGAGAGAGAGATAGAGAGAGAGGGGGGGAGATAGATATGTTCGGATAGGGATGTGTATGGAAATATTTTGTTTAGTCCGAGATCAAAGACAACTGGGAGATAATGTCCACTATCAAATCAGGTTGACCGGTATCAAACGGCTTGTGAAACATATATTTATCAGTTAAATTTTGTTGTGAAAATAATCTGTCTATATGTAAGTCAAGTACGTAAAACGACCGAGTACTGTTACCAAATCTATACAGGAGCTGTTAAAAATAACCTATCCTGCCTTGACAGAGTACAAAATAGACTTCGTGTCTTAGTGGGGGGGTGCCCTTTTCTCCTTCCTTCAACGTCTCTCCCACAGAAGAGACGTTGCTGTCTTTCTTTTATCGTTATTTCCATGGTAAGTGCTAGTCTAATATCAAATTACTGGTCCTCATCGCCAATCTTTCACGAAAACACCAGTCTAGCTGAAACAATTGTCAATAATTTTCCTCACTCGTTATATGTGCCTAAATCAAAACGTAGATTCCATGAACAACGCTTCTTTTTTAGATGAGCACCCCTGTGAAACTCTCTTCCGTTTGCCTGTTTCCGACCTGACTACAACTTGGATGTCTTCAAGTCCAATATAAACAAATTCCTGATTCCCCCCTTAGGTAAGATACTTGATCAAATCTACATAACTAACGATCACCGCGATATTATCCCGTTGATTACTGTATACGCAATAACACTTATAACAGTAATCCTTGAGTACTAGGCCCGCAATAACGCGTATCGCCGAGTGGCTTTCAGGGCTTGATAAATAATAGTAGACAGAGATAAAATATACAGTATTTCAAATTGAGGAGTAGAGAGGGGAGAATAACAAATGTTAGATAGCGCGAAAACGAAATATGTTAAGGTATCTTGCAGATGGTGAGTTGTTTTTTTTTTACATAAGGTGATTGGTAACGGGTTGGGAAATACGATTACATTTCGAAGCTACGGAAATAGGTAATTTTTAGTCCAAGAATTTTCCTTGTGGATGGTTACATGTGTGATAAAACCGAAGTGTCTAGAAAGTTTTTTTTTTATATACAAGTGAGAGCCTTAAAATATAGTAAGTTTGTAAAGGAATACTTACGATTGAATTTTAATCCTTGGGATAATATAGGGTTGCTTACGATGTCTGTGCTTTTTTTCACATCACATAAAATCAAGTCTAGGGTCTTTGGAAAGGAATTATTTTTTATTGAAAAAAATACAAATATTCTACCATGACTGTTAAGAATGGGTTTCATTCATTGATTAATGCAGTATAGGCAATGAATAATTCCTTAATCCGTGATACCATTATTGCAGTTGTTTGGTACAGAAAACTAGGCGTTTAAAAAATTACAGCTAGCATGGCATAAGGGTTAATCCCGGTGTTAAATGTTCTGTAGATGTTTAAAAGGTCCAGTTAATTTAGAGAACCTAAACAGGGAAAATAAGTAAGATGCGGCGATGTGATCAATTGATGTTAAAAATAAATCGTGAGATCTCCGTATCTGTAGTTTTGTCATGGGTTTTTTGTATCCGTTGGAATCGATTGAAGAAATATAGCAAATCTCAAGGCTAAACGTTCGAATATAATGCGTAGAGAGGAAAATTATGTGGGTGCAGTACAAAATTAGATATCAGATATATAAGAGTAAGTGAGAATACATTATTTAAGAGAGGTTCGAAAATCATGTCACATTTTAAAGGGTTGTATTTTTTACACAGTGATCACCACTTATCAAGGCCCGGAGGCCACTCAGGGATAAGGGTTATTGTAAGTACATTACGTTAGTGTGGAGATTTGATGAAGTGTTTACTTAAGGGGGCGGTTCATTAGGAATTTGTTAGCGTTGGACTTGAACACATCCAAGTTGTAGTCCGGTGGGAAGAAGGCAGACGGAACAGAGTTCCAAAGGCCCGCAGTTCTAAGAAAGAAGCTTTGTTCATGGAATCCGCGTTTTGATTTAGGCACAGATAAAGAGTGGGGGAAATTTTTCACAGTGGATTCAGCTAGACGGGTGTTTTTTTGTGAAAGATTGGCGAAAGGGGACCAGAGATTGGGTTCAGACGAGCACCTGTCATGGAAATAACGATAAAACAAATATAGGCTCGCAACGTCTCTTCTGTGGAAGAGAGGTTGCAGGGTAGAGAAAAGGGCATCCACCACTAAGACACGAAGTCTATTTTGTACTTTGTCAAGGCAGGATAGGCTGATTTTAGCAGCTCCTGCCAAGATATTGCAGCAGTATTCCATCCTTGGACGTACTTGGGTTTTATATAGATAGAGAATTGCATCCATAGTGAGATATCTTCTGGAGCGGTAGAAGGATCCCACCATCTTTCCAGCGACCTTGGCAACAGACTTGATATACGTGTTCCATTTCAGATCAGGAGTAAAGGTCAAACCCAGAAGTTTGTCAAAACACGGGGCCTCACCCAGACGAGTGCTGTCCATCACTATTGATGCCAGATGGCGATCAGAGATTTGATGATGTAAGGATAGGAGTTTGGTTTTGGTTTTGGATGGTAACCAGCCACATCTTCCCCCACTGAACCACGCGCTCGAGATCAGAGGAGAGAGAATCAGAGAGAACTTTGTCATTTACAGCCTTTGATGTGTTGCCGTAGATGGGCGTGTTATCAGCATAGATGTCAACGACTGATTTAAGTATGTGTTTAGGGAGGTCATTGATGTAGATCAGGAAGAGTGTTGGGCCCAGGATTGACCCCTGAGGGACTCCAGCATTTATATTGCAGGCCTCCGATTTTTGTCCATCTAGCACTACTCCTATGAGCCTATCGGAGAGAAATGATTTAATGATTGAGAAAACATTTCCAGTTATACCGTAGCTGGAAATCTTGTGAAGTAGACCCTTATGTCATACTTTGCCGAAGGCCTTTGATATGTCAAGAGCAATTGCCCTAGAAAGGAAGCCCTTGTCAAGAGATTCACTAATCCTGTTGGATATAAACGTCAGCACATCTGCGGTAGATCTTGCAGAGCGGAAACCATATTGTGTGTCACTAAGAAGGTTATTCCTGCTGAGGTGGTTGACTATTTCTCTATTTAATATGGATTCCAGCAACTTACTCATAACACACATGAGGCTTATAGGTTTCTACTGAGAGGGAGATGACTTATCATCTGAATTCTTAAATACAGGGCAAACTGATGAGGTCTGTCAGGGAGTCGGAAAGCACTTCTCCTGAAGGCAGCGCTTCAATAGTTTCGTAAGTATGGGAGCAAGTTCTGGTTGAAGCTTTTTTAACACTATAATTGTGATGCCATTAGGGTCAGTTGCTTTACTGGAATCTAGGTTCTTGATTAGCTTGGCGGCCTCATGCACGAATATTTGTATGTTACCTAGCTTGTTCTGTGTTATGGGAGGAAATATGGGGAGTTTATGGCCTTCGTCGCATAGGGTAGAATTAGCTGCAAAGTTCTTTGCAAATAGTTTGGCCTTGTCTGACGCTGACGAGATAACCTCAGGTCCATTGATAATGGTTGGGATAGAACGCACACTTCTGTTCAGGATCCTATTAGTTTTTTGCCAAAACTGGTGGGAACCAAGCCGCTGATCAGCTATCTTGGATTTGACAGACTGGGCATATAGGTCTCTTGCATTTTTATTACTCTTTTACAGTGGTTGCTGGCAGTCTTGAAAGCAGCTTTAGTCTCAGTGCATCTATTACGTTGGTAGCTATGGAAAAAGTGATTTCTGTGCGCCATAGCAGCAGCGCATTCTGGGGATAACCATGGCTGGCTGGTAGGTTTTTGTTTGAAATTTTTTAGATTGTATGAATTGGTCTATGCCTACAATTAACCATTCGGTCAGATCTGATACTATAGAGGAGACATCCTTTTTAAACATGGAGTGCAGACGTAAATCAGATATGAATGTACGGAAGCTATCCCAGTCAGCCATAGAGTATCAGTATACAGTACGGTGGAGGGGTACGTCTGGGGGCTTCTTACATTTCGTTTTTATCTTAACTGATACGACAGAGTGGTCGGAGGATCCTAGAGGAGAATGAACGGAGCATGAACATTGGTCAGGGGAAGTTGTGAGGAAAAGGTCTAGGAGGCTTGCATATTGACCGGGTGTATCGAGCACATGGGTGGGTTCGCGAACAAGCTGAGTGAGGTCATAAGCAATGGCAAAATCATGACAAAACCTCCCCTCATCATCTGTCTTATTTGAATGGGTCAGCCATTCCACGTTATGGACGTTGAAGTCACCAGAGATGTGGATGTTAGCCGAGGGATTTGCAGACATTAGGTGGTCTATTTTCTCAGATATGCTCTTAAAGATAGTAACTCAGCTGTTGTGGGGCCGATAGAGGGCAAATATAAATGCAGTGGTGTTAGCAAGTGCAACCCTGAAGCACATATATGGTAAATTAGGATCTTCTCTAGAGATATCCCTGCCACACGGGAAGCCATCCTTAATGTAGGCACATATTCCATGCCCATGGCGATCTTCGGGGTCAGATTTAGCTGTTAAATTAGAGTATCCGTTAATTATGAACTCATTTAGGGAAGTGGTCGGCCCTATTCCAGTTTCAGTTAGAAATAATATGTTCGGTTTCGTCTCCTGTAATTGGGTTTCAACCTCTGGAAGGTTGGAATGTAGACCCCTGATGTTGGAGAAGGAGACCTGGTAGTAGGGGTCTACGTTGGAAGATGGGGTTTTAAATTTAATCGAATTTTTATTCCGGAGATATTTATGTTGAGGTTTTGTGATTTGTGGAATAGGTCGGCATACTAGGTTAGAGCAGTAAAGAGAGGGAAAGTAAGAGAGAAAAAGACAGGATTTTTTTGTAGCACAGGAAAAGATAAAGCCGTAACAATTACACACTAGTATTGCATCGAGAGGCCCCACCAGAGACTACTGCATGGTCCAGAATCCATTCACCAAATAGCAATACAGCAGTCCAAGTACTTTGCGCCTGCTTATAGGACAGCCTCCTTAGTGGTTAATCCAAGGTTCGGATCCCTGACTATCAGGCGGATAACATCAGCCCAGACAAAACGTTTACCTCCAGCACCCTTACTAGTGACATGGCCACAAGGACAGACATAGAAACAGAAAAAAAGTCTGACATCTCAGACTACTGGTCACCAAGTACTACCGACCTTTAAGCAGCTTTTTCTTCACCCTTTGTCAGAAAAATCACTCATTGAATGAGGACAGGGACAAAAAAATAGAAGCGAGAGTTACTGGAGCTGCCGATAACACATCCACTGTATTATCTACTCTCCATTTAAAAAAGGGGGGAGGAGGGGAATGGGTACAAGTGACTTATTTATATCTAAGTAGTAGGTCCGGTACTAAGCTAACAATTCAGGACACTTGATGATAATCTCCCCTCCCATATTAATGGGTGGAAGTTTGTTGTTATCTATCGAGTTTGAACCATTACAGTTTCACCTCATAATTAATTAAAATCCAATAATTAACTATTATCAATTTGTAAAGTTAAGACAATATTAAGACATAAATTTTAGAGAAATTCAAACGACCGTCCTGTGTATTAGATGCACGTGTATGATGATGGGAGAAATAAAGATTAACGTTAAAAACAATAAATATATTGGTAATTGTTTTAACTGGATATGATAAAATGCGTTTCCAGGACGAGGTATACATAGCCTGATAAATCTGAAGAATAGAAGATTACGGAAAAAAATGTGATAAAAGTTGTTTACACTGAAGACAGATGTTCAGGGGCATATAATTATTTTATAGAACAGATAAAATTGTTATGGAGTAATGATGAAATAGTTTATATATTAGCTCTAAGGATTAATACAGATGTGATAGAATTATAAATCAATAAGTATAATTCTTTATTGTAGAACAGCTCATGGTGGAGTTCTATGAAATTTACATACTTAAATTATTTTTATTGCCTAAAATGGGCAATAATGTCGTTCTTTGAATTAATTATATTGATCTTAAACGCAGTAGGTATACAATTTCCATAGACTTGGACGCATGACAATATTGAGACACGGGGAGTGAGAATTTATTATTGTCCATTAAAAAAATATAAGTCCTATAAATCTTATTGGCTATTATTAAGAGTATATTAAGAAGGATACTTGCTTAAGATGTGTCTCTATTGATAGGCCGGATATGATTATAGATTGTTTTTTTACATAGACATCACCACTTATCAAGGCCCAGAGGTCACTCGAGGATAATGGTTAAAGAGTGTACAGTAGAAATTGGACAATATAGTAACCGTTAGTATTGGAGATTCGATAAATTCGTTAACTTATATGGAATGGCTCATCAAAAACTTGTTTACGTTAGACTTGAAGACAATCATATTGTAGTCAGCTGGAAAGCAGAAAAATGGAAGACAATTGTGCAATTGTTCTAAGAAAGACGCTTTGCTCATGGAATCTACGTTTAGGTTTGAGCACAGATAAAGAGTAGGGGAAATTAGTGATAGTTTTTTCTGATAGATGGGTGTTGTGAAAGTTTGGCGAGGGGGGAACAGAATGGAGCTCAGCCGAGCACTTTCCATGAAAATAACCATAAAGCAGAGAAAAACTCGCAACATCTCTTCTGTGAGATAGAGGTTACAGGGAAGAGAAAAAGACATCCCCCACAAGGCTACGAAGTCTATTTTGAACTCTATCAAGACAGGATAAGTCCCAACACCAATTATATCACTTGTTTTCATAATAAAATTTTGTTGCTTAAAAAAAAAAAACAAATGAAGAAAATTCAGTCTTATCAACAGAAATTTTTTTTATTGATTTTATAACCATGGTCTTTATGTAAATATTAATCAGCATTAAAATAGCTTTAAAAAATATCAAACTTGACAATATTGTGAAATATCAAAATGTTGTTATATGAACCAGCAGGCACTACGTACCGCCATTTATAATTTTGTCCACCTCTATAAAACGCTTGTAAACACAGTTCTAGTGGAATTCCCATCATGAAATTTGAAATATATACTGTTATAAAATAGACACATATTTTGTAAAATTAAAAACAAAAATAAAATAACGTTTTTTGAGATAATTCAGGTAAAACGTGAAAGTCAACTGTTATTTGACCTTGAAAAAAATATCCCCAGATAAAATTGTAGATCTATCCAAGTAATTTAGAATGAATTGTGTATGCCGATAAACAATAGAGATATTGTCTTTTAAAGTTGGTCACTTCTTCATAAAAATTAACATTTTTGTAAAAAGTGGCTTCATTTCTTGTCTGGGGGCGATTTCCAAAAATTATAAAAAGCTTGCTTCCATCTTATAGATGATAATGAGGATATAAAACAGGTTCAGTCTTATTCATTATCCGTCAACATGGAAGCAACCAATACAAATAGGACGTTTCTATTTGGATTAAACGGACTATCGTTCTCATCTTGAGTGTCATTTTACACAACGTTTTAGTTGAAGCAACTTCTGACCTTCCCCAGGTGTATAAGTTGCCATGTTTGACAAAGAGAAAAAGGTTTTTAGCTCTACACTTCCGAGTTTTCGTATTTAGGTAATGTTCCAAATAAATTTATAAAAAAAGATGCTGCTTTTTATAGAAACAAGCTGTGTACAAGTGTACAATAACATAAGCATCAGGTCTGTTAATTAAAGTTCGGTTGTGTTGGTGCAGAATTGTTGTTTAAAGTAGATTGGGCTAGATTTTTTTATCAGTTTATTATGGCTTGAGCTAAACGTACAGATAATCAACCAAGGAAATTATAAAGATTAGTTTCGTATCTTACTGTATATATGTGGGTGTATAAAGAGTTTTCTATAATTTATAAACTTGCTTAGTAAGCTATGTTTGTGCTATATTGTTTTATGCTGACTTATCCCATATTCTTCTTTTTTTTCTTAGTATTAAATGGTGCAGCTGCCTATTGTATTCGGTTACTGTGGTTGTACTTCTATATCTATGAGGTGTCAGGTTCATATTGTGGGGGACTATATTGGAGGGACTTCTCGTGGGATTACTATTATTGAATTATATAGTTGTACACTCAAAGCCTGTCATGTGGTGAAATATATATGCAAGGTTGTGTTGAAGATTTATTTATTTGCCGATAACACAAACTCTATTTGAATGAACAGTGAGAGGTTACGTTTATGGAAAAGCCTATAAGAGCCTTATTTTAAGTTCAGAATTACACCCAGAGAGTTTGTTTGTCGATACATATATTCAGACCAAAGTTAGCAACTAAGTCCTTGGTGCGTTTATTGTATTGTTTAATTATCTACGTATAGTTCTAGTTATGAGAATTGCGTCACCCCCCCAATGCCGTAACACCGATACTTTTCTTTACATTTAGATCTAAACACAGGCAGGAGTAATAATTTAATAAATACGTAATCTTATTCTCTATATCAGACTCATTCAGGGATTCTTGGGTAGGATGTCGAGTGTTATCAACGAATTTAGTCGGATCATGTCTATGGATATGGTCTGGATCGTGTCATGTCCTGCCGATAGAATTATTTGCGAACATCCCAGATCGTATCGATGGAATTGTTCTGGACCGTTGCAGGCCGTATCCATGGAAATGTTTGGCACTCTGACGTGTCATATAGATGGTGATCTTTGTATTGGTTATGTAGAGGGTAGCATCTGAGTCGTTTTTTGATTCTCAGTTGATTTTACGGTTGTCACAGTTGTACTACCGGGTGTGATATCCCTACATACATATATATATATATATATATATATATATATATATATATATATATATATATATATATATATATATACATATATATATATATATATATATATATATATATATATATACTTAGTTGTGCCCGTTTCCTGTGTCACTTTCATTTACATCTGATCCAAATGTTATCAGACATAAAAAAATTTCTAGCTATAATTCTAATACAGTAAGATCCGAGTCATTTTAGCAAGGGCAAGGGCTCCTTTTAATAAAGTTAAAGATATTAGTGGACAGCATTTGTCTGTGTCGAAGGTTAGAAATTTTGAAAAAGTTAAGTTTGAGTATTTCATGATTTCTTTATTTTTTCTTTTAACATCTGGGATTATTATGTCATTTTCAAAAGTTTTTAAGTGTTTATTATCGTTGGGGAATGATAATGATTTCATATTGTAACATTTAGCCGCAATTATTACGCATTTGTCAGTTAAGATACACACATCTTAGACAGAGTAAACATTACATAAACAGTCTCGGAATGGGAAATTTAGAGGTGATGTGATAGCTTTTTAAATGTATCTAATTAACTTCATAGTTGTAGGATCTCTATCATATACTGGCATATTTGAAATGAGTAGGCATGTATTTAGATGAAAGGCGTGTATTTCCTATAGAAAGTATCGGGATACGACAGGCGAATTACTATCTTGAGCGGTATTTAAAAATATGAAATGGAGTTAGAGAATATAACTGGATTTTTATATTGAGACTCGTCAAGATAAAAAAGGCTTACATATTGTGATAGAGAATTAATACACGAAAAATTATAGAAAAAAATAAAAGTAATATACATATAAATAAATGTGTTCTTAATCTTCCATGTTCTCTCGATAATGTTTATAATTATGTGTTTTAATATTTTTAAACATTTCTATATTATTTCTTTTCATGTTTATGTGAAATGGTTTACTGTACGTCTACTTCCTAATATACTTACAGTTATATTTGTAACGTAGTTATTGTCTCCCCTTTTGAATAGATTGTCGAATGTCAGCAGGCATAGGTATATATAGGATCTATAAAGACTCTTCTTATTAGTATTTTCTTTATGAAGTTCAAATGTATATATATGTATATATATGCATACACATACACATATATATATATATGTATATTATTTTACATTATTCTTATATATATGTGTGTTTATATATATTTATATATAGAGAGAGAGAGAAAAAGAGAGAGAGAGGGGGGAGAGAAGAGAGAGGGAGAGAGACTGAGTGAACTGAGTAATTGTCCACATGACATTTTCTGTTATAGCTTAGTTTCAGTTATGCATATCTTCGTATATGTGTTAAATGATATCTAATCAAGTTGTGTATATTGTATGTCGAATGAACAAGAAGACTAGGTTGAACCCATTTTTTATCAATATTCACAATTGCTCTATTACAATTTTATTGCATATATTTTTTGTTACAAATCATTTGTTTATTTTATTGCTTTTCCTCGCTTTTACTAGTTTAAAATATATTTCTTCATGAGGGCACTATTACATTATTCACTCTATCGTACTTTCTCTAATTTATTGATATGTGTGGATGGCAGTTATGAACTTTAACCTTCAAAGAATGTCAACTAATTCTCAGTTGGAAAAACATATTTGCCACTTGAGAGTAAGCATTTTAATCATTTCAAAATATATTTTTGTAAGTTTTTAGTATGTTCAAGTCATTGTGGCAGAAGAAGGAAAAACGCCCAACTATGTCCTAATTATGTAGTGCCCTTGTATGGAAACTTTCTCGTATCATTAGATAACTACCTACCAACTAAACTGTACTGATAATATAATGCTCGCTGAGGACAGTGCCGTTTTTACCAATACATTGTCGTTGTTCCTTCTAAATAGTTCAATATCCCTATCACCCAATAAGCAAATCCTTTACAAAAGTTACATGCCTTTCTTTCGTAATTTTCGACAAACGTTTATTATTTTTAGGAAAAAGACTTCTTGCTAATATATATATATATATATATATATATATATATATATATATATATATATATATATATATATATATATAGTAAGTCATAAAATACATATGCCGATTAAGCTACACGGAATATTCCGCGTTTCATCCACTCTAGGACATTTCAGGCTTATGCGCGAATTTTGTGGTTGGTTGTCGTTTTTATATACGCACCTTCTATTGAGATTTTAGTTAGCCGATCAGCTTTCTAGTATCCACTGCGCCCTTTCTATCAGCCAATGAACATGCACTTATCAGACAAAAGTCTATTTGACCTCTGGTTGACCTGTTCTTTGTGCGTGCTCTATTTAGGCTGGATATCTAGACCTGTTTTAAATCTAGGTTAGGTTTTTTATGTTAGTTTATATATAAATATATGTATATATATATATATATATATATATATATATGTACACACATATACGCACAAGACTTAGAATTTAACCAGTGGGCAAATACTGGCGAAGCAATCACCTGGTTTAAAAATATAAAGAACAAAAATAAATGTACGTTTATACAGTTCGACATCATATACTTCTATCCCTCGATATCCGAAGAACTTTTTAACATTGCCCTAGAATTTGTCGACGCATACACTGATATATCCTCGGAAGAAATCAACATCATTAAAACATGTAGAAAATCAGTTCTAATAAATAACAATAACCAATGGATAAAAACAAAAATGAAAAATTCGTTTGATTTGGCGATGGGTGCCAGCGATTCTTCAGAGGAATCAGACCTTGTGGGATTATTCATTCTATATATCCTCACAAGCATATTTGATACTACGGATATCGGCCTATATAGAGATGACGGAGTAGCTATAATAAAAAAACTCCAACAAAGTTAAGGGAGATACTTTTAAGAAATACATACACAAGGAAATGAAAAAAATTAGGCCTAAAAACAGACGTATCGGCTAACATAAAAATAACAAACTTCCTGGACATCACGTTAAATTAAGATAAAACACATATGAACCCTAGTTAAAAGATAACGCTACTCCAATTTACGTTTACCCTAAGTCCAATCACCCACCATCAATTATGAAACAGATTCCTAACTCGATCGTAAGTAGACTCAGTAATAACTCAAGCGAGGGAAATGAATTTAACAGATCAATCAATATCTATGAAACAACCCTAAAAAATAGTGGATACAAAAATATCGATATCAAATATAAGCAACAAAACAGCAATAACTATAATAAAATTAAAAATAGAAGAAAAAAGACTATAATTTGGTATACGGCCCCATACAATCAAATGTTTACAAAAATTGGCAAGAAATGTCCAGATCTTATAACAACACTTTCCTGCACCCAACCTCTTACACAAACTTTTCAATAAAAATACCTTAAATTTATCCTACAGCTGCTGCGAAAATTTAGAGATGATCATTAAAGCACACAATAACAAAATATTAAATAAAAACAATGTAAACAACAACAAAATAACGGACCCACAAAACCTGAATGGTAAATAAGACTAGTAACACAAATACACAAAAATAAAAAAGAAGCCAAAAAAGATCAACAGGAAGAAAGCAATGTGGAGGAAACGGAACACTTGAAATGTAACTGACAGGGAGAGGCTAAACAAGAAACATGAAGAACTGGACCAAAAAAAAAAGCAATAGAAGTGAGATCGAGACGATATAGATATAAATCTGAACAATGCAAACAAAACAGAATATTTTAAACTAATGAGAGCTAATTCTACATAAATGTGATCGGAGGAAAAACAAAAACAAAACAACCAAATCCGACAGAAACAAAACTATACTGGAGTAAAATATGGGAAGACCGACGAGATCACAATAGGAATGCCGAATGGCTGAAAGACATAAAAGAAGAGTTAGAACAAATAGAAGAAGGAACAGTGAATGAAATCAACAAGGAAACCCTAAAGAAACCATAGGAAAAATAGCAAACTGGACAGCACCAGGGCACGACGGGATACATGCATACTGGTTCAAAAACTTCACAACCTTACACGAAAGGCTAGCCCAAAACCTGAGAAGGTGTATACAGGAAGCAAGCGTACCAGACTAGATGATAAAAGGCAGAACCACACTGCTACAGAAGGACACGGAGAAAGGAACCGTCCCTAGAAACTATAGGCCAATCACGTGCTTACCAACTATGTGGGAGAGACTGACAGCGCAGATGAAGGAACAAATCTACCCCGCCCTGAATAACCGTGGACTTATCCCCGAAGAGCAGAAAGGGTGTCAAAATGGAAAAAGAGGAAAGCATGATCTGTTACATATAGATCAAATGATCCTAATTGACATAAAAAGGAGGAGAAAGAATTTAGTCATGGCATGGATCGACTACAAAAAACATATGGCAGGATCCCCCAAGCATGGATAATAGAATGCCAAAAATTTATAAAATACCGAGCGGAAACACCAACGTAATAGAAAATGCAATGAAAACATGAATACTGGAATTGACAGCCGATGGTCAACATATAACAGAAATTAACATACAAAGAGGAATATTTCAAGGAGACTCACTATCACCAATATTGTTCATCATAGGCATGATGCCCTTGAACAGTATTCTGTGAAAGTGCCAAGCCGGATAACAGTTCTCTAATACACAGGAAAAAACTGAACCACCTGATGTACATGGACGATCAGAAACTATTTGCAAGGACCGAAAAGGAGCTAGAGACACTAATCAACACTACCAGAATCTTCTGCCGAGGTATCCAAATGGAATTTGGAATGAAGAAGTGTGCACAACTAGTTATAAGAAAGGGAAAACTGGAAACGACAGAAAGCATGGAACTCCACAACCAAGCAGAAATGAGGGCACTAGGGGAACAAGACGACTAAAAATACTTGGGCATTCTGGAAGCGGACACCATCAGAACAACAGAAATGAAAGAGAAAATTATAAAGGAATACCTCAGGAGAACAAGAAAACTTCTGGAAACGAAATTATATAGTCGAAACTTAATTAAAGGTATAAATACATATGGAGTATCGCTAGTAAGATACTCTGGACCGTTTATAGGATGGAAAAAAGAAGAACTGAGAAAACTCGACCAGAAAACCAGAAAACCAGAAAACTCATGACTATGCATAATGCACTACACCCAAAAGACGATACTGACATACTCTACGTGAAAAGGCGGGAGAGTACTGATCTGTATAGAAGGCTGTGTGAAGGACACGAAAAAAGAACTAGAAGAATACATAATGCAAAACACTGAAAGGATAATTATGGTGGCGAAAGACACCGAAAAAAAAACAACAAAGCAGAAAACAGAGAGACAGACGACAAAACGAGAAAATAGAAATGGGAAGAGAAACACGTTCACGGAAGATTCATAAGAATGACAAAAGAGGAGAATAACGAAAACACCTACGTATGGATGCGAAAGGGACATTTAAACCGTGAAACTGAATCTCTATTAACTGCAGCACAAGATAACTCGATAAGTACCAACCATATCGAAGCAAGGATCGATAAAACACAAGAAAACAGCAAATGCAGATTATGTGGACAGAGAGACGAATCGATAAACCATATAGTAAGCGAATGCAGCAAACTGGCCCAAAAGGAATACAAAAACAGGCATGACCAAGTGGAGAGGGCGGTGCACTGGGAATTATGCAAGTGACTGCATTTTGAGCGTACAGACAAATGGTACAAGCATAAACCTGCAACAGCACTCGAAAACGAGAACCACAAAATCCTATGGGACATGGACATACAGACGGACAAACCCAGCAAAGCAAGAAGACAAGATGTCGTAATAATTAACAAGAAAGAAAAATCCTGTCAAATCGTAGACTTTGTTGTCCCAGCGGACCCCAAGGTGAGTATAACAGAAAAGAAGAAACGAAAAAAATACACAGAGCAAGCCAGAGAGTTAAAAGGGGTTTGGATGATGAAGAAAATCAAAATAGTACCGGTAATAGTAGGAGCACTAGTAACAATTCCAAAAAACTTCGAAAAAATAATATCAGAAATTGGAATAACTGCAAAAATACAATTCCTAACGAAAAAGAAAACGGCTGAAATATTAAGGAAAACCCTAGAATGTGGGGAATAACAGAAGACAATATAACAAAGAAGCGTTAAAGGGAGTGAAGAACGCCGAAGCTGCATATCAACAAGTTCTACACCACCACCATCATGCATCCCCCTCCCATTGTCTCATCACCGTCCCCCCAATAGAAAAGTGATACCAAAGAGCCGAGAAGAGTCAAGGAGGATGGAAAGACCGAGGAGAGAGCGCTGGCCAGACCTCCGCTGGATAAGTGCAAAGGGAACTAGGATCGTGGAGAGGCTTAGTGCCACTCAAATTCCAGTATAAACCAATGGACACTACCAGCGAGCAATCGATGATATGAAGCTGTTGCGATGACACAGATTTATCTGCAAGTCCTATCGAAGGAGGCGGAGAGAGCTGGACGTCTGGGTGACTTGTTGTCACTCAGCTTCCAGAAAACACTACACGTCTCCAAACCGATCATTTGTTGACTTGTGTGAAAGCTCCATGTGAGCCAATAATAATAATAATAATAATAATAATAATAATAATAATAATAATAATAATAATAATAATTATGAATCAACCCTAGACACGACCAACCATACTAGAAATAAAAAATACTAATAACGAACAAGATAAATGTAACGGTAGACACCGCACACTTTGTCCACTTCAAAATAAATGTCTAACGAAAAACGTAGTTTACCAGGCCACAATATTTGCGAAAGAAAACCCGAATAACAAGAAATATTACGTAGGTATGACTTCCTTAGATTTCAAAAGTAGATATTATGACCACAAAAGTGCATTCAACAATAAAAAAAAACACCGTATGAAACAACGCTAGCAAATAAATACTGGGAACTCAAGGAAAGCGAACATTCGCCCGTAGTCGAATGGAAAATAATCAGACAAACTACCACGTGTAGAGATCTAGACGACCCATGTGGTGTATGCCTTCATGAAAAATGTGCTATCCTGTACTTTAAAGAACCCCAGCATATATTAAACTGTAGAAGAGAAATAGCAAAGAACTGTGTTTACAAGATAAAATTTACTCCAGGATAGCGATACAAAATAGTGTTAACACTAACAAAAAATAGTAAATAAATAAATTAATTAATTAAATAGCATGAATATACATAACCGATCACACATCTATGTGTATATATATATATATATATATATATATATATATGTATATATATGTGCATATATGTATGCATGTATATATATATATATATATATTTATATATAAACTAGCATTAAAAAAAAAACTAATCTAGATTTAAAACAGGTCAGGAAACTAGATACCCACCCTAAATAGAGCACACACAAAGGAGCAGGTCAACCAGAATTCCACTAGGCCATTGTCCGATAAGTGCATGTTCATTAGCTGATAGGAAGGGCGCGGTAGATACTAGAAAGCTGATTGGCTAACTAAAAGCTCAATAGAAGGTGCGTATATAAAAACTACAGACAACCACAAAATTCGCGCATAAGCCTGAAGGGTCTAGAGGGGACGAAACGCTGAATATTCAGTGTAGCTTAATTGTCGTATATATTTTATAATTTACGAACTAGCTCTACCTATGTATCGAACATTTTTGAAGTAAATACGTAAAGTTTACGCATAAATTTATACTGTCGTATATTAATTTTATGTGAGTAAATGAAGTAGTTATATATATATATATATATATATATGTATGTATATATGGATATATGCATATATATATACATATATATATATAGGTATATTTGCAAAGTAGTATCTATAATGCGGTCTTATGTTTTAGTTTTCTCTTTTTCTTTCTCTCTTACATTCGCTATTGTTTATATATATATATATTTATATACATCTATATATATATATATTTTTGAGTGTGCTTATATTCATGTTAATATATATATATATGTATATATACATATATATATATATATATATATATATATATGTTTGTTTGTGGTGTGTGTGTGTGTGTGTGTGTGTCTGTGTGCGTTCATATATTCTAAATGTGTTGTATAAAACTTATAATAAACATATTCTGACAGTTTTGTCATATCATCTTCGTATTCTGGACGAACTAATTTTTACGAATTAGTATTTTAAGAAGTGAACATGTCATAGTGTAGACATGTTGACGTGTGTTAGCGCTTTGTTTGGAGAAAATTTAAAAAATCACTAAGTAATTTCGTTTTTGTATGTTCTTATATGGTTATTATGTTTTAGGCGTTCAGATTTTAAAATTTGTTATTTCATTACGCTTCATAACAACATTTTTTAAAACTTTTTTAAAGATTCATTCACCTCATTGTTTTTCTGAAAAGTAACGGGACTGGAGGAGAGATCTTAATATATTAGGAATTTTTAAATAATAATTTACTTTTGCACTTCTATAGGCTTTCTCCGCTGTACTGAAATTAGATTTTGTCAGTGTTACTGCATATAAGTTGTTATCGCATTATTCTATGCGGCTTTTATTACGTACTTAGTTTCTTAGTTTCAGGTTTGTCTTCACCATATTTATGTGTTTTCGTTACTTGTCTGATACAATATGTAATAATAGTATTTGTCGCTGTGTTTCTTATTACCTTTTCTCCCCTTATATCTTTGTATATTTATTCTCAGTCTAATTTTTCAGTGATTCTTTCTGCGGTGTGTCAATTACACCGTATTCTATGCAAACCAATCCTTTTTCCACTGCCATTCTTTTTTACGAATAGAAAGTTAGCTTCATCCTTTAAGTGTAGTGCATTTGGCATAGGTATAGGTTTCCAATTCTTCTGGTCGAGTTGCCGCAGACCTAGTTTACTCCAGCCGAAGATCGGTCACGAGTATCTTGCTAGTGATTCACTCCATTTTGAAGGTTAGTTCTATATAATTTCGTTTTCTGGAGGTTTCTTTTTGTTGGATGTATTCTTTTCAAATTTTCATTTCATTTGTGTTGACTTAATGTTTACTGCTTCTAAAACTCACAACGAAAACCGCTTTTCTATTTTTGTTGCAAATAATCTACTGGTTGGCCAGTTGATTAAAAATTCCAAGAACTGGTCTATCTGACAGTGACACAGTATTCAACGAGCGAGATCGGAGAAACCAAAATCCCTACCTGTTTATTTACACTCTAAATTCAAGGTATTACAACACGGCCATTGTCAACTACCCCAAAATACAAATCTGGACGGTTCGACGCTTGATGGCATAGCACAACACAGTTTACGTTCAGGGTTTTGGTCTCTGGTGTTGTTTAAATGGGGGCCCCATAATACCACCTCATAGCTTCGAACTCGGCTTAAAATTCAACACCAACTAGTACTTGGATGTTATCAAAATTGCGATGATCCTCTTGTGCAATCAGGTAGCCGCTGACAGACCTTGTATATGTGACAGCATGGCGCGTTGCGGACCACACGTAAAAAGAGGCCAAGGCTTGTCTTCAAAAGAAGTTCTCCGAATTTATACCCTTCTTTCACTGCTTCCTACTAATCCGATCTAAACCCGCTGGACCATTCGTTTGTCCACACGTCGTGAACATCATCAACAAATATTTACCCAGCCTGATCGGCGCTATCTGCCGAGTATTCGTTAAGCTCCTACTGACACTGGTAAAAAAAGGCATACTCCCAGTTTAGGTAGTTTGTACATATTTTTCCCTTTTAATTTCTTGTATATAATGTTATATGTTCTTTCTTCTTTTATCACAGCGTGAATGTCGCCTGCCATCCCGTAAGCTGGGGAGCTGTTATTTTAAGTAGGTCCGGGTAAGAATGTTAGGCGAAACAGTGCGTGATAGAAACTCTAGTATAGGTTTTATAATAAAGTACTTGCTACGCAAGTCTAGCTAAGGACTAGAAAAGACCCCTTTTTCCCCACTCCCCCTTACTGGCCTTTGTGCCTAAGCTTCTTCGTACCCCAAATGAGGCCTTGACAGTAGATAATGCCAAGGCCGGGGACGAAGGGCTAAATATAATACTCCCAGTTTAGGACTCGTATCGAGATGATAATTGAAACTGAAAGCGGATAAATTGAATAGATGCCGGCTCTTCTATATAATCAAGTTACGTGATTTGATTTTTTTCAATAAAACTTGTAAAATACATCGGTCGCATTGTTCTATTTAAGGCAACAACTTTATCGTTTTACGCTGTACGTGTTTTATTTTCGCCTAGTGTTATTATATCTGCTTGCTTAGATAGAACCTGTAACTTTACTGTCACCAGGTTCCCTCCTCATATATCTTACAGAAGACATTTTCCTATGCCTAATTCCATTCGAATATTCTGGATAAGAGTATAGTTGAGTTTGTAGGGTATAGAGTTCTCTTGTATTCCTTGTGAAATTTTTTAAGCCGTCCATACACGTAAGGGTATATTTTTATCGAGAGAAGAATAGACCGCACCAATTTGTTAGCATGGTATTTAACCTCACGGTACATACAGCGCCTCGCTTCCCCCAATGGCCACCTATCTGGTACTTGGCAGCGTCAACGTTGCTTAACTTCGATAATCTAGAGAGAACCTATGTGCTAACGTGATTGTGCCCTATATAGAGTAATTCAAATCTTGTCGGTAGCTGAATAATTGATGCCCTGGCCTTGGATACCCTTGATAGACCTGCCGAAGCATCAAGTATTTAGCTACCGACAAGATTGGAATTAAACTATAAACTCGTGTAGTGAGTTCAATCTCGGCTGCGGCCGAGCTTGATGGATGGATATACACAAGGTGTTATATATTTGTATCTGTATACTTGCATTCGACTGGGTATTTTTTCTCATATTGCCATTGTGCATCATTGCTATGATAGATAGTTGTGATAATAGGTTTTGTCGACTCATTTCTTTTCTCGGTATGTTTCCTTATTCTAATCTCATAATTACAGTCTGTGGAATCTTATAAAAATATACATTTTCGTATTTTATCTTTGGTTATATTGTGCTTCAGCTGTCAGTTCAAGTCTGCATGTTCTAACACTGATAATCTTGTCTACTATTTTGTACAATCTCAATTACCTTATTATCTTTGCTTGAGGGATCCTGTCGTATGCTTTCTTGTATTTGATCAATACTGTGGTTATATTAGTATTATTATTATTATCATTATAATTATTATTACTAATATTATTATTATTATTATTATTATTATTATTATTATTATATTTTATCTCTTTCAGTATTTTCGATCAATAAATTTAAGATCATGTTTTCTTTTCGTCCTTTACTCAATCCTTTTTTCCCTCAGTAAGTAATCTACGATCATTTAGGTGAGTTTATTCGTTCAATAATTTGTGCTTTTAAAATTTTTTTTACATAGATAGTATGCAATTTATAAATCCCTTATTGCTGGAGGCGGTTAAATATCCTGAGTCTATTTCTATAAACGCGGTTATCCCATTGGGCATTGATTCGTGCACCTCTATTTTGTAGATATATCCTTTCAGGTTGTGAATGTGCTTCTCATGTAGTGTTGTGAATATTTTTAGCCACTACGGGTGCAATATGTCTGGAACTGGTTCTTTTCTGTTTTACATATTTATCAGTGTTTGGTTGAGGGTTCCCTGCCGATTTAATTACTTGTCCTTTCAATTTGATATACTTCCTTTTTTATGACTTTCAACCTTCAGAATTTCTATTGAGTTCTTTTCGCTTTTTCGCATTTTATGCTTCCGTAAATTTTTATTTCTCTCACCCCTGGCCTTTCTGTCATTGTTTTACCCCGTTAATATTGTGATACAATAATCTTTCATTGTTTTCAGCTGACTCGTTATGTCTGGAATATTTCAGATTGGTATATCGATCATCTTATTTTTCCTTAATTCGCAGCTATTTGTCAGTTTTATTTCTCTGTGTTTCTTGTTTAACCATCTCAACGTGAGACGCTCTTAAATTTTAATTCTTTTTTCTTTTTTTGTTTTCTTTCATATTGTCTATTGCTTTGGCGTATTTTTATGTCCTTTATATTGATTTTCAATGTGAATTACAATATCGGTTTTGTTGATTCATTTTCTTTCATCGGCAGTTTTTCTAGTTTAAAATTTGATACGAGCAGTCTATGGAGAGAGTTTGTTGAAGTTTTCTGTACCTGCTTAAAAGTTCGTAAATTCTTAAGTATTTGGTGTATGAGTAATAATATTTCTGCTGCTGCATAGTCAGTTAGTTCCGTTATTCAATAAATTTCGATGTCTGTGTTTAGCATTCTTTTATTTTTCCATGTCTTCTACATTTAGAGTAATTTTATCCGCAAAGTTTCACTGTAGTGTGTTTTGGTGTACTCCTACTTTAAAGTTTCATTGTATTTTCAGCAGTATATAATTAAAAAAAAAACATTTTTTAGAATATATTTCACTTAAACCGCCACATTTTTGTCCGTTTTATAGTAGATGAATAGATATTACTTCATTGTTTGTTAAGAAAACAACTATAACCATAACTAGACCTATTGAGCTAAATTAAGTCCACACACACTCATGGAATTAAAAAAAAATGCTACATGCATAACAACACCAGCAATAATATAAAAACATGCAACTACATTACATTGGAATATAACTATATCAATAACTAACAACAATATAAATATTACTCCCTTTACAACATCTATTCCAACACTAATATCACAAAACATCCTTAGGTTTTAACTTGTAAGGCGACGAAAAGAAAATATACTGTGCTGCAAATTAAATAATACAATAATAACGGGAGGGACGCCTAGATTTTCCCGGGCGTAAAATAATCTGAAATATATTTTAATTTGTCCAGATTTCATATATATTATTAAAACTTGATCAGCAGACTTGCTTGATCAAAAACGCTGAACCTGGCTTATTGAGCAAAATAGATATGGATTATCCAGTAGATAAGAATTGAGCCTTAGTCAAACATTATATTGTGTGGTCCAGCATAAGTGGTAATACTAAGGAATGGTGGAATAGAATATAATATATCACGTATCACCACTTGTAATGCTGCATTGTTATATTTATAGATTTTACAATCATAGTAATCGCATCCCAGATAATCTCTTTGTAACGCTTCACTCGTATCCTTCCATTCAGGATCGTTAGCTGCAAAATATACTGTTATTGCATGCGGGCTTGTCTATCCTTTCCTCCAAAAGAGGCAGTTCTGTAAGAATGAACATAAGTTGGTTTTCTAAATATAGCAAATAACTCTGTAAGTACCTTTATAACTATTGCAGGTAATTAAATAATATATTTAAACACTAAAACATCCCGAGTGTCTACCAAAAATATGTAGCAAACGCTTGCTTCATCAGTGGCTCAATTACAATATTCAGGAACTCATCCTTCTAATATGTTACCATTCATTGAAATTTTTAAAATGACTGCAAAACCTAAAGTTGCAACACTCACTAAAACTGCTTTCTTTTGAAATTCAATGACGCGTATTCACCTATATATTTGGGTGGGCGGTTGTAAAATATGTCCTCAATAGATATATCACAGTACATAAAATTGGATGGCAATAAAAAAGCAAATATGAAGTTGTAATTAGCGTAATTTAAAACAAAAATGTTTGCCCCATCAACAATATTTGAATTACTATTATCAGATTTGCAAAGTAACACCAGAATTAAATCGTAGCTAACAATTCACACTCTCTGATTTATAGGTGGATTTAATTTTATTAATGTTATCGATAATATTTAATAGATATTAATTATGCCAAGTGATTATTTATCCGGACATAATAATCACAAATATCATTGATTGTTTTATTTACGTAAAAATAAATTATTTTCGAATTACCCGTCACTAAGTTATATGCAGTAATATTGAATATATTGTCTAATGTACCAGTAGCAGTAAATTTAAGACTGCCATTTAGTTCTTGTCCTGATCATCGCCATCATAATCTATTAAAAATAGGTTATCGACTTCTACAAAAGCCTTTCAAATTAGTTATTGTGTATTTTGTTATACTTGACCCAAAAAGTATATAATTACAACTTCCTTTCTTTTTTTTCTTTTTTTTCTTTTGTTTTTCGTTTTTGATCACTTGACTAATGCATTCGTACTCGATCAACAAGTAATAACACAAGAATGTTCATCAATTAATAGATGGCAATACTATCATAAACAATTAACTGAATAGGTTCTTTTATGCTGTTAGTGTTTAAGAATCTTCGGAGTTAAATTAACTTTAAGTCTATTTAAAATAAATATAATACTTCTCATATAATATCGCCCCATACAACGCATGCTCTCAAAATACCCTTGACAAGTTTCTTTTCCATGCAGTATAGAATGAATACACAAGCTCGAAAATACCAATGTGCCCTTGGTTACTTATAGAAGTAGTTCATTAAGCATTTATAATCTGCCCTCGCACTTATCCTATTAGCAGCGCACATTAACAACAATTTAGCGAGAATTGTCAGTAATAGAATGAAATAGATAATTTTATTTATACCCTCCCTTAGCAATAATACAAAGCCTAGACATTTATAAATTTCGAAAAGTCTCGTTATAAATCTATATATATATATATATATATATATATATATATATATATATATATATATATATGCATATATTTGTTTTTGAAAAAGAAATCTAGCAGAGTGCTCAATTATGAAGAAACTCTGAAAATAAGAGCATATTATTTATATTTTGTTTACATAAACTTTGAGATGAAACAAGTAAAGGTACCGTCGGTTACAGGGGGATGCTTATTGTTAGAAGTGAGCTTGATATGGGTATCTAAAACGGTACCTTATATACGGGTTTGAAACTGACGTTATCAATGACTTATCGTAAAATCTCTGTAAACAAAAACAAATATATATATTTATATATATACATATATATAAATATATATATATATATATATATATATATGTATATATATATATATATATATATATATATATATATAAAGTAATCGCATTCGTGTGTTGTTTGACTGTTATCGTTCTTCACCTAGGAAGCCTGAAAACCATTTTCTAAGGTAAAAATCAAAAGTAAACGCCATAATCTATGGGCATATACCCTTATATAGCCCCCACCATTAGAAGAACATAAGCGAACCTGAAATGATGATGGTCTACGAACTTGAGATAGTGCACGCCACTTTTTAAATGTACAGATCAATTGCTAATGTGGTATTTATGAGCCTCTTCATAAACGCCTCAATGTAGGGATGTGGCATGACAAGTTTAAGTTCGTCATTTTCCAGCTGGGTGGATTTTCGGTCACATCAGAAGCTACTATAAAAAATATATATATACAGCTAAAGCAAACCTTCCTCTTACAAAATTCACTTGCGGCAATGCTACCTGCAAAGTGCCGTACAGGGTGCGGGTATCATAGCTATTATGTAATAATTAATGTATTTTCTTTAACTCATAAGAATTGTCGAAAGACGATGAATATATATATATATATATATATATATATATATATATATAACGTAATATAATGTATCTTACAATAATAAGCATTCGTAAAAGAAATATAATACAAAATTAAAAGAGATGATTTTAAAATATTTTACTCAGCATTTTCATACTATGCTTCGTGTAAATAATTTAGATTAAGACGAAATATTACTCAAGACAATAATACATAAGCAATATATTTTCACTCATGCCATTATATATATATATATATGTAAATATATACATATATATATATATATATATTTGTATATATATATATATATATATATATATATATATATGCATATATATATGTGTGTGTGTGTGTTTCTGTGTGTGCTTCTATGGGTTTCTGTGTGTCTATGTGTGTTTCGATATATGTGTATATGTTTACAGACACTGATCATTTATCTAAGACCACCCTATTCGGGGATTTTATTGTAAGGTAAATGAAGAGTAATATGATGAGAGGATTTAAAGAAATGATAAGCACATATATGAACATGCATATGTTGGTATGAAATGTAACACAAAATATAATGTTTTTTGTGGAAACACTGACGTAAATCGTTCCATGGACAGAGAGTTTTTATAAGAATCTCCAATAATGAAAATTTTCTCCGACGAAACCCACAGAAAAAAAGAGAGAACACTCAGTTGTTGTAAGAAGACGATGCTATTTTGTGAGTCTTTCTCTTTGAATTTTGAGAACCATAATGAAGAAACAAGCAACAATTAAACTGGCTAACATGATTAAAAGTTAATAAACAGGTTTAAAAGAATTTTCTATCTTTTTAGATTCATATTCGGCATCAAACAGAACATAATTGCTGGCAAAACAGAAAATCGATGAATACGTTAGAATTAATTAATCAAAATAACATTTCTTCTTAAGATGGAAATGTATTTTCCGGGAAATAGAGAAAATTGATACAAATGTCATTTGTAACATTCAGAAGAAATGCAAATCAGTTGCAAATAAAAAGAATAAAAATAATTTCATTATAACATTAATTCCGATTGAAATAAACATCACGATTTACAACTATTAATTTTCCAATCTCATTTAATTACTGAAAATATGGAATTTTAAAAATGCACTTGTAAAGTACAAATATATGTTAATAAATACTAGTTATCTTGGTTTTTAAACCAAGAAAGATGGCAACTTCGTAACTTAGGTTAATTATTGTCTTTTTTTTTCGTTTTAATATGACGTTCTGACAAAGCTTGGGACTGCTGTCGTCTTGAAAGGCAGTTGCATATTGATCAGTAATATTCCTATAATATTTATATTAATAAACTGAATCAAATTCTTTTTTTTAAACCTAATCTGCGAACTGTTTTCTAGTATTGATAAGTGCTTAACCGTTATTAACAGATACTGAGTTTATTTGGAAATTACTCGATACGGTCTACATGTTTAGTGAAACGTGAGAAGGAAATTTTCTGCGCATATTTAATTATATATATATATATATATATATATATATATATATATATATATATATATATACATATATATATATATATAAACATATTCTCTCTGTATACTTTCATAACATAAATTTAATCCTAGGAGTATAGATCAATAATTAATTAGGGGGTCTTATTTAAATAATTGTCTATTTTTTATTTTTATAATCGGCATCAAACAGCAAATAATAGCAGTCTTGTTAAGTGTTTATCTATGATTAAGAGAAAATAGTTTTATTTTGGGACTAGTACATCACTGTATTCACATATAATATAACGCATTAAAAAAATCATGGCGCAGAGCTTAATTAATAGTATAAATCAATACACAAAAATTCATTATCATTCGAGTTACTTTTTCCGCTATAAGTCTAAATGTAACCAAACTGATCTAAGTTGGAGTACATTAACTAAAACTCTGACTTTTCCGATGGGAGATTATAAAAAAAAAACAGAAATCCAGCAATAAACAGCCACTCACCCTTGACTCGATAATAATATTAATATAAGCAAGAACATATACAAAATTAAACTAACAAAACTCTAATATATTACAGTATAAACATGAGCATGAAGAGTAATATGGTAAAGATTAAATATGGAAAATAAAGAACTAGTTGTTAAAACTGGAAAAGAAAAATGCAAGATATTCTAGCAAAAAATATTAAATTCTTAAGTGAAAATACTGCTGCATTAAGAATTGTTTATATAATGGTATACATTGAATGAAAAACAAAGTTAATGCTGCAACATTTTATATTATATATTTAATAAATATTTTACTAGGATATCTTATCCTTTTCTTTTCCAGTTTTAACAACTAGTCCTTTACTTTTTTTCATTTTTAAGCTTAACCATATTACTTTTCATACCCGCATTTTTCTTTGTAATTCATCATTTTTCCAGGCCTTCAATACATCCATTTATTATTTGTTTAATTTCAGTCTTTTTTCTATATCCCCATAAACACATATGTAATAACAATGTACGACACTCGTCTGCTTTCAATAAAATCTCCTTATTATATATGTTCATGATTTCATTGGTGAATAAGTAGAAACATTAGTAGCAGAAAGTTCGTGGTTTCTATGGAAACCAGTCATGAAAAACATCGCTCCCCTCATATTTTTTACGATTTCGAACACCAGACATTCACCATAACTTTTGTTTTACTGAAAGAAAATTGAACTTTTGTTTTTCACAATATACATGAGAAAGTAATCTACAAACTGAAATAATTGTTTGAAATTTGGTCGACAAATGAATGAGCGGTGAATCTTTACATTAGTTCTACATGATTAAAACTACCACTTTGCCATATATTCAAACACGGTAGTTTTACGATGATAACTATTAAGTATTGAGAAAATATTATAAATAATATATACGTCACCCACATGAATGTAGATAAACAAAATAAAAAAGGTGGAAAGAAGAGATAACAAAGAAAACGCTCCTACAAATAAACACAGAAGCTCGTACGATGTATTACTCGATAAATTAAATTAAATTAAATTAAACAAATAAATGTATGTATATGTATGCATATGTATGTATATGTAGGTATATAAGCTTATATATGTACATAAAAATAGAAAACTCATTAGAACCAATACAATACACATATATATATATATATATATATATATATATATATATATATATATATGTGTGTATGTGTATAAAATAAAAAAAATAAAATAAATGTGTAAATAAACACAATATTAAATAATAAATAAATAAATGTTATAACAAAAAAGTAAATAAAATGAAGTACCTATGTATATATCTATAAGAGTGAACGTGTCTGTATGTATAAATTTCCTACCGAACTACTCTGTTAATTTTCAGACCAGAGACTCGAGATTTGAGATAAGGGGTATTGAAATTTGGGAAAACTTTTTACATCAGTTTTCACCCAGACATTTTGCTGTCAGCGATTTGAGCTTTGAAGTCTACAGAACACCTTCGCCAATTTTTGTGTCTAAACACTTTTTTGAAAAAACATATCGATTTTTTCACACGTTTTTCTTTTTTTTCTAAAAGATGTTATTCCCAAATATCTAAGACGCCAATAATTCTTGTCCCTAAACGTTGTAAGTCCCAATTTACTGATTACATATGTGCTGTTATATTCTACTTTGAAACATAAATAGACGTACGGTAATTTACTACTCTACAAAGTTTCCACTTGTTTGTCCATATTTGTTAATTTTCACGCCACTTCCTACACCGGTAAACGACATTGTTATCGTCTTCTAATACACTAATATTTTATTAATCAGTAATGCTTTAAGCAAACTACATTTCTCTTTTATAAATGTATACGTTAATTTAGCTTGAATTTAGATATTTTCAATAGCCATGAGGCAATACGTCCAACAGACTAAGTCTTTTGTGTAGACTACAAAACAAAAACATGCTTCTTTCTCTTTTGTTTATTAATATAAGTATTTCAGTACTCTTGTTTTCAATATAATTTCCCAGACTTTTTTAACCCTCATTTTTATGAGAACATTTTTTCGAATTTACTTTTAAAATGTTCCGAAAACTTGTTTTTAAATATAAAACGTGTGTTTTGTATTTTTCTTTAACAAGGTTATATTATTGATAAATATGCATATTTTACCGGTTGTAATACATGTATCAATTATTTCAGCTGAACATAAATATAGGCATTAAAATATTTTTACAAATAGAAGATTTCTATGTATGCATCTATGAAGTTTGTAAAGCAATGTGTATGTTCCTTGCTTTACACTGCACCAGGAAATCCATACACATTGTCTATCACTACGATTTGTCTAAGATATACAACTTCAAATAAAGAGTTTCCAATTAATACTTTCAAAACCTTGTATACGATTGCTGAGTTGTAATTTTTGTCATACATAAAACATTTTTTTTACTCCTGGAAGCACCTTTTCTTTTAACTACTAAACTCAGGCCAAAGATTTGTAAGATGAATGAGATTGAATCACTTATCTATTTAATGTTTTCAATAATGAGTAATCAATAAATATAATAAAAGTTTCTGCTATATGTTTTGTGTTTATACGGGTTACTTTTTCCTCATTTGAATATTTAAAGATGATACAAGAGAAATGTTTACTGAATTTTATTTAAGGTTTTATTTGGAGAAGATGTACTCGGTGGATAGAGAGGGACTAGTCTTTTGGTATCTAGTTATTTATTCCCGACACTTAACTTTATAAAATAGCGGAATGGGCGATGCGCATGAAATTACATTATTAACTTTCCCTGAGATTATCATCATTGGTGGTTGCCCATTCGTAGAGTTTCGACGAGACTGATAAAACTTTAATGTGTCTTGCTTGGGATCATTCGTCATTGTTCTAATCTTGTTTTGTCTATGGCGATGCCAATCTGTCCCCTGCCTCTAGATTACGTCACCCAGTTCTGGGAGCGATTCTGCTTGCAGCGACGGGTTATTCTAACATGCAATAAATGTAATATTTTTCAACATTCACACTAGCTAACTTAATCACTTTTAATAATATATAACTGATATTATTTGCAAATCACTTACTACTGGTTTAAATATGTTCTGGAATCAGGCAGATATTGGCAATCACTGTTTAATCATGCTTTTTTTTCGAAATGCATACAATAACCAAACATCAAATTGATCCGGGAATCATATGAGGTGACATCCGTTTCTATCAATTTCCACAACCGTGTAAAACGCACCTTAACTAGACTTTAATTTTCTCTTACAATCAACTTTTCAATTTATCTACTTATGAGCTTGCTCGCTTTAGTAGCGCTTTTTGAGAGTGTCAAAGTGCTGATCTAGTTCAGTTGTCTTTTACGACGAACGATACATTTACGGAAAGTGAGGTGTAAACGTCTTATTAACGAAAACCTTATATTAATAGAAGGTGAGAAAAATTAATTTCGTTGATTCCGACACTGTGGTTTTATACGCGCGAAAGCTATATATTATATATTTTGAATGTACTAAACTATAAGAATATGGTTCCAAGATAAAACCATTTATTTTATCATAAATTCAATACCATTTCAGACTCTACTTTGTGGTTTCATTTCCTATGTAAGAGTTTTACATGAAACATGCATTAAAGGACAGCCCGTATGAGATAGGAATAATGTTGTTTCCTTTTTCTTATTTGCCGATTAGTAATACAGAATGGCTATATACATGACGTTTTTGTTTGAATTGAAGATAATACGTCGTAAGATTAAATAGACAAATATGAAAAGTCTTCGGTGTCCTCGTTATCCGACCTTGTTTCACATCTTCTACTATATAAACAGAGTAAATCAAGCCGGATTAAAATATCTGTGAGGCCCGTTCTAAAATAAAGCTTTTGAGTCTTTACTAAAAGAGTTGAATATCTACAATTACTGGTGTTGTACTATAAAAATGAGCGACATTTTATACTCTATAATATATTTTACTACATAGTAATCAACATTATTCATGCATTTTTTCAATATTCAATGTCTCCTCTCTGTTTTTTGACGCAGGTCAAACCTAGGTTTTTTAGAGAGCCTTACACCGCGAATATATATATATATATATATATATATATATATATATATATATATATATATATATATATATATATATATATATATATATAACAGAGAAATGAAATCTTCAGTTCATTAATTCAAAAGTTCAGTCATCATATATTTTGGCGCTGCTTCTGCTCCATTGTAATATAATAAAAAATGGGAAGCTCCTAATACCTTTGTGAAAAATAATAAAGGTGTTTGTTGTTTTCTAATACCGCCTATAGTTTATGATTTGATTTCCTGTATATCTTCATCTCATATAATGATCACCGCAAGAACACAATATGCAAACAGGCATTAAATATTACAGCGACGCGGAAAATAGTTTCTCAAATTTATGTTTATATTAGTTTTGCATTATCCTCTGATTTTCCGTCTACTGATTACCTGTTGTGTCGGGTAATACTGTAAATGGTAGAAAGGAATTACATGATGATATATCATTGCAATTGAGTTAATGATGAAACAACAACTAGTAGATGTTTATGTAATACGCACTTCACCATTCAACCACATCTAATTAAATATTGACATTTGTTATCATTCTGCAGATAAATATTTGGACGGCTTTCGCATTGTTTGACTTCCTTTCGCTATTGTTCTGTTGCCAGTTTACTTCTTGCATCTCTTTTTATTTACCTCCAATTCTGTTACCCTGGTTGCAGTTCTAATTCGATGGGTCATCTCTTCATTTTCAATTTCGCTTTCTTGTCACGTTGTTTAATATTTCTTTCTTTCATATTTCTTTCCCATGCAGTATCTTACGGAAGCGGTGTGCATATAAATATATATATATATATATATATATATATATATATATATATATATATATATATATATATATATATATATATATATTCGCGCAAATTTTATTGAAGAGGATCTTCGTTCTTCTTTTTACAATCTTTCTTTCGAATTTTTCTTGTTTTCGTATAAGTATTTTTTGTTGTGGGATCCAAAGTTCTTATAAAGTCCCCTAGTTTACCGAAGGTCAGGGGGGTTCTTCCTGTGCATCCTACTTATTGATTGATTTATTCTCTGTCGTTTTACTGTTTTTATTACTAATTTACCATGTAAAGTTTCGCCTACGTTGCATTTTTCCCCCTTCCTCTTCACCTTTATCGTGTTAGAATAGGTTCATTTTATCACTGGTTGGGTCTTTGCGTTTTATTATTAATGCTTCTATCATTATTAGTCGTTGGTAATTATTGCAAGTTTTTAATATGTTGGTGTTATTTTTTAAAAGTTCTTTGTATTGTTTTGAGGTGGTGTTTATTATCTTATGTTCTTGTTCGAGGTGTTTTCAAATAGCACTGGAGGTGTTCTGATGTCCTGTGAGACGTCTTCCCAATGTAGTGCGTGTATGGCCAATATAGTTCATATTTTTCAAGTAGCAGTTCTCATGGGGCATTTAAACAAATAAACTGCATTGACCATACTCATTTTATCGGTTGTATCGTTGTTATTATTCTTTACTTCTAGATTTTTTGTTAGGTATTTTTTATAATATATTATTGGTTTTATTTTGTTGTTAGGATTTTATTTTTATTTTTATGTATCTTTTTATAGTATTTATGATGGCGATTTCGTCCTGTTTGTGATTAGAGTGCATTTGATTTTTGTAGTATAAAGGAATTAGGGTGTTTTCGTTTTTATTAATCTGTTTGCTTTTATTTCTCATATATATATATATATATATATATATATATATATATATATATATATATATATATATATATATATATATATATATATATATATGTAGTTACTATAATAATTAAATACCTACACTTGCTAGTGTTTCATCTTTTCGGGAATAATCAGTGCAGAGTGCCACGATTAACGCCAGTCAAGAGATTCGAACCCCGGCAACTGAAGTAATGTCTGGCTTCATGTGAAAAAACCCCGAACCATTCAGCTAACGAAAACCACGAGATATGCAGTTGAAATTAAACATTTATTCTTTTAAATGCTTTAAACGTCAGTCACAGTTCTCTAGACATTATATGACGATTTACGTATATGAGCTAAGTTGACCGACTTATTAAAACTGAACGTGTACAACAATGAGAAACAAGTTTCTTAAAAGGGCTGACACAATTATTTACTATAATAATAAAACATCTACAAATACTAGTGTTTCATCCTTTCGGCAATCATTAGTGCAGAGTGTCACGATTAACACCAGTCGATGCATTTGAACCCTGCCAACAGAAGTAATTTCTGGCTTCATTAGTAAGGACCCGAAAAATTCGGCTACAGACAACTGTGAGATATACAGTTATATATATATATATATATATATATATATATATATATATATATATATATATATATATATATATATCTGTGCGTGGCAGTGTGTATGACTATATATGTAATAAAAATGCATACTTTTAACTTAAAGATAATCTAAAAAAGCTACTGAAGCGATTGCCTCAACATTGGGCGATAGCGTTTTTATCTAATCAAAGTGTGTTCCTAATATATTCTAGATTAAATACATTACACTATTCAAAACCTGTTTTTTTTTCAAATTCTTTTTTGCTGCCAGAAGTCAACCATTTTGAACGTGACAAAAATGTGTGTGTTTTTTTTCGGCTTTTTTTTTATTAGCGATAATTATACTATGCCGCTTTTAGACTAATACTGTTCAATTTTATATATTTGCTAACAATTAATCATTTAAGAAACACCTATGCCCCGACAAATGCTGAAAAACACCGCTTAATGTTAGAATAAGCCACGTGGGAAAAGAGCAATTTCACATATTGCGTACATCTGAAGATATTCGTTGTTTAAGTGGTAAGTATATTTTTAACGTAAATCTAACAAATGCATCCGTTTAAACTTACACATTGCGACATAAAAAATGTCTTATAAATGTGTTTTTTTTCTTGCCAAATTACACTCTGTAATTAGAACTCGAGAAATTATTGTTGGTGTTTCCTTAAAATAATTTGTTCGTAAGTTGTTGTTTTGTTTTGCAGTAAATTTAAACTAAACAATACACCTGCGTGGATTATTTAATATTATTTTTCAGTAACCGTTATTCTTACAAAAAATTTTTTTAAATCATTTTTTCTCGAGTGCCACGGTATTTTTTGTATTCTTATTTTGTTAGATTTTTTAAAATAATCCAATGAACTGTTTACAGTCGAAATATCAACTTTTGTAAGTTCCCTGCTATGCTGACAACGAATACCGCAATTAAATTTGGAGTTGATAAGTTATAAAATATTTATTATCCAACGTAAAAGCTAATGTAATCCTGACGGCCATTTTTTCATACCCAGCAGTTCGCAATGCGTATGCGTGCGACTGAAGCAGACGACAAAGAAAATATTTTTTCACTCGTAAATGGGGCGTTTATTACGAAAGCCGTTTTTTACTTGGGAAGTAGCGGGTATTTATTCCGATGGCCGATCTTAATACGGGGAAGTTGGACGTGTCTATTCCGATAGCCGTTCTTTATATAAAGATGTTCCGGTTGTGTATTCAGAAAGCCGTTCTTGACATGAAATTAATAAACGAAGTGAAAAAAAGTTATGACTGTTTGGTTTTAAATTCATGCTCATTAATGAGTATTCGATTGCGAAAAATATGGCTGTTAGGAAGCTTTTACGTTGCTTAACAAATGTTTCCATATATATATTAAACTACTTGTCCTCAAATCGGACTGTGGTATTCGTTTTCATCATACCCGAAAACATATATTAGTCGACTATTCGAATGTGAACTGCAAGTTTGACGAAATGTAAAATATAACATTTTTATTACATATATTTTATGGTCGGAACTTAACGAACTCGACCTCGTTTAAACTAACAAAAATATTAGTTTATTCTTCTCATACATTTAATGACAATTAAATTATTCGTTACTGTTCGTTTTCCCTCGTCAAAATACACCCTGTAATTAGTACCTGACAAATAATATTAATAATTCTACGTCCCGACAACTTTTAAACATATCGCTTATTGTTAGAAATAGTCATGTGCGTGTATACAATTAAAAAACAAATTCTTCAGATCGGCTACATCCCTGGATATTCGTTGGCTTACTGGTCAGTATAATTGTTTACGTTAAACTAACAAATATATTCGTTCATACGTCTCAAACATTGCGATACCCACCCCCATGGTCCACTAAAGATTATACAACTATCATTGCACAAATACAGCAAACACTCTGCCAGCTCGTACGTCATAATTCAAATGAAAATAAGCAAAACTATATAAATATTACAAATTATTGTGATAAGCACAGCCAAAAGAAAACATCCTGACAAAAACAGGGATCGCATAGAGTTGTAAGAACTCGCGATTTCTGGGAAATTGATGATAGTGTAATGAATAAGGGCACTATGTAATTCCCCAATTATCCAACATCCAGAAGGTTGTATGCACGGCAATCCAAAGGGCGGAACTGCTTGTTAGGTGATTTGCTTCTAACTCAACCTTGACCCAATAGCCAATTCCCTCCCAAATTTCCTTATGCGGACAGAAACCACAAATGATGAACTAAAAATCACTCATCACATGTCCACGATGTCATAAAAAACACCACCAAGGCGTGTCGACCTTATCTTATCCGTGCTATACTAATTAGGAAATGCTAAGCTGCGCTTGTCCACGTACTTTCTAAACTCTACAACAATACCTTGCTGAATCCCGCTTAACTAATAGGTGGAAGATAGCCTTTGCAGTGTACAAGAATTCTTGCGAAAAGACCGACCATCTAGATTTCCGCCCTATATTTCTCCTCCCCCTCTAAAATATGCGAAACGCTAATAGAGTCACGCACCAGCCCATCACTTTGCAAAAGCTAATCTTCTTTCTGACAAAAAATACGGAGTTAGGAAATGTCATTCTAATGCGAATATTTTTACAGTCGTCTCTGAACGCATATATCATTTACTGCTTGTAGTCAGTGTTGTAGACCTTGATACATCAAAGACATTGACAAAGTCTGGCCTGAAGGGCTGCTTATGAAAATCAAATCACATGGTAAAACTATACGAATACGAAATATAATTAGATCTTTCTTAGACAACAGGGCCATCCAGGTAGTCATTGTGTGGCGGTCATCTAAGCAGCGTAACATTAAAGCGGGAGTGCCTCAGAGAGTCGACCCTTGTACCACTATTATTCCAGATATTCATCAATGACCTCCACAATAATATTGTCCGAGATGGGTATAATTGCTAATGATACATGCCACTATAACATGCATGAGGGAAAAACGATTGTACACAAATCAAAGACAATGTCTGTATCATTAGAAAATTACATCTCAACTGTAGGTGAATGGAAACGTAAATGGCTTGTGATATTTTATGCTAGCAAATCTAAACTTCTCTCTTTTAACTATTACACAGCGTGTTTCTAACCACGAATATCCATGACAACTTCCTCCTTCAAACTCATCGGTTTTACATTCACAGAAAAAATTCTAGGTTGATTCATCTATAAATAGTTTATCCCTCTTGGGTATGGTCCAACATTTGTCTCCAATCTAATAGACTCCACATTGTCAACAAGGCTCCAACCCCTGTCCAATCGCCTCAATGTTGCATCTCTCTGCCTGTGTTACAAGTATTTTAAGTGAAAGTGTTCTGATGAGATCAGCGCACTCGTACCAACCTAGACGTACATATCCCCGACAAACCAGCTTAGCAACGAAATCACACTCCGCCATTGTTGTGGTCTCCAACGTCAGAAAGTGTTCTCAAATAGCGTGTTCCCGAGAGCAGGTAGACTTCTCCTGCCTGTTTCTCAAACTGTATTATTCTGCAGAAGTGTACATATAATGGAAACTAACATCTTACTCCTTCTTAAGCTTTGTCCCAATTAGTAGCCTCTTGCGTCCAGGTGACAATCTTATTTGTTTGGGGTGAAGGGGAGTAACAGAAAAATATTCCCTCCAAATTTTCAATTTTATTCCCTAAAGCATTTTGAAAGCAGATGAAAGATTTGTATTGCCTTTGATAATAGTTATAAGTGGGGGAATAACTCAACTATAGCTGTGAATATTCTCCATTAAAAAAAAAACAGGAAAGTGCAAATACCTACATACACTTTACAGCAGAAATCTATAATGAACTGTTAGCACTGATCGAAAAATGTGTGCTAATAAATACCAATAAACTTCACACTTTATTGGAATTTACATCACCAACTCGCTCTGCTGCAAGTTTTAAAGATGTGAGCAGAAGCATAACACATGCCATCTTTAGTATTATGTGAAATAAAATATGCATAAACTAACACTTGTGCAAATTCACATTTAAACCAAATAATTCAGTGAAATATCTCCAAAACATCCAGCATGGGGGAAAAATTGAAGAAATGCAAATTCATTGTTTGGGATGAATGCAGAATTGCATACAAAAACACACGATTGATAAATGCAGAATGGCATACAAAACTCAACCGAATCATGTGAACGAACCCTGCAACATTCGTAAGCAATGACGTACCATTCGGGAATGCAGTAATATTGCTTGCAGGAGATTTCAGAAAAACGCTACCTGTAATTCCTCGTTCCACACAAGTAGATAAAATACTTCCTTGCCTCAAATCATCTAATCTTTGGTGGCATGTAAAAACCATAAACGTAACTCAAAATATGTGTCTCAAGCTGCCAAACGATCGATCCGCAGAGATATCTTCGCATCCATTGCCGGAAATTGGGATGGAAAAGTGCCGGCTTATTCACCTTCAGTGCGATTTTTGTTAACTTATAACATCTGTAATTTAGTTACATTAAAAGAAGAGTTACGAAAATAAGTTTCTGTTTTTTTCAGGTAATCAAATTGATTATAATGACAGATTATGTCGGCTGATTAGGGGGCTAATTTCACGAGCTATTTTGTAGCTCAGAACAAAGAGATCCTTGAAGTTAATGATATTATTCAGCTTAAAATTCCAAGTAAGGTAGTCGCATACAAACTCATCGACACTGCTGTGGAAGCAGAGGAAGCAGTACATTATCCAACAGAAGTTTTTTAATTCATTAATTTGCCAGGGATTTTACAGCATGTACTACAATTTATAATCGGCGTACCAATTACTATGTGGTGAAAGATCAATCCACCTAAGCCTTGCAATGGCACACGACTTGCAGAAAAAAATTATGAAAAACATAATAGAAGCGACAATTGCAGCAGCACCTTTCAAAGGTGAAGATGTTCTCATTGCCCGCATACTGATGAGTCCATCGTATACGTCATTTCAATTTAAGAAATTGCTATTCCCAATTCCATTACCGTTTGCAATCCCAATAAACAAATCTCAGCGACAATCTTTACAAGTGCATGGCTAACATCTACACACTGATGTTTCTCCTATGAACCATTGTATGTTGTGTGTTCAAATCTCTATATCTGCTTAGAAAATAGGGCAACAAAACATATCGTGTATCCGCAAGTATTGGGAAATGAAAGATATAAGAAACAAGATAGTCTCTTTGTTAGATATTTTTTTCTTTTCAAAACGGCCACGCTGCAGGTAGAGCTGGTATATATATATATATATATATATATATATATATATATATATATATATATATATATATATATATAGTAGAAGCCTACCTTCCCTAGTAGTTGGGTGTACAAAATTTTCCGAAAGGCATTTTTATACTTAAATATATATTTAGCAAATGACTGTGTAATTTATTTTTCCTTCTTAATAAAATACGCGTTATTTATTTATGAATAAACGTCAGATTTTGTGTAAATTATGGTCTTATTTATGATTAGCTTCTCCATTTCTATTGCACATTTTGCACATTTTTAGAAAGATAAATTCATAAAATATACTTCGCCTCTGCTACGGCCAAGAATATTTTCGAGATAGTATATAAGCTGTCATTATGCTTAATTATGATAGTTTTATTGACTCAGGCGTACTATTTATTATGATATACTTAATTACGTACTGCATATTAGTTTGTGGCCAGAAAACAGTGGAAATTTCTAAAGTTAAATGTATGACATAGGTGACATCAATAAGATTCCAAACGAAGACATTTATTTTCATTATGTCGCTACCATATAATGTAAGGAAAATCAATATATCACTTGCAAGATAAATTCAGATAAACGTATTCAAATATATTTGCCAATGTGTGTATGATGCACATAAATTTGACTAACGCACGCTAGGTTTAAATTTTCAATTTTAACACCTAAGCAGCTATTTTTCTGATTAAGATTTAAATCGTATTTTTTAACCGGTTACATACCCTGTATATCAAAGTTTTTAGATGAAAATTCTACGTTATTATTAGATAAAAATGTTCGCACACAGACGCACATACAAGGTCATATATATATATATATATATATATATATATATGTATATATATATATGTATATATATATATATATATATATATATATGTATATATATATATATATATATATATATATATATATATATATATATATGGACGTTTTGGTCGCGAATAACAGCTCCAGAACCTTTGAAATATAAATGTCTTTATTTGATTTCAAAGACTTAATGGCCTGAAAACACAAAAGACTTCGAGTCAATAAGACTACTAACGAAACATATATATGGGAAGTTGTTGGTAGATATGTTTATATAGCTGAGCTAGAATTTTCATCCAACAAACCAAATTAATTAAATAAGTAAAATATATCCACAGCTGGATAATACATTTTATAGAAGTAAGTCTTCCCGTACACCTGGTTAAATTTCTGCACTCTTTTTATCAACCATTGCCATCTGCAGGAAATCATTACCGTATGTAACCCAATAAAATTACTTATAACTCGTACGCAATCACCGATGACGAGACAAATGCTATCTACATGCTTTTTTATTATATGATTCCATCTTGGATGCTCGCGTTTTGTTGATTCTATCCCACCTTTTTATTTATGTTTTTCTACGTTTATTTATTTTTAACCATGGTTTCCGAGTATAAACTTCGAATGTCTCTATTACTTGACGTCGTCAAAAAGACGTCCATTGTTTTAACAGTACAAACGAAACTTTACTATTTTATACCCTAAATTAGTCATCTTTCCCTAATAAATTTTTGCAGATTATCTGTTTAGTTAAATGCCTTTTCTTAAAATACAAAATATATTACATTAACTTAAGAGGGAATGTTATATAAAAATCAAGACATGAAGTATATTCAGGTAAAAAAAAAAACACATAAATGCATTATGTAAGTATTTGTTGTGAGATTATTAAAAATTACAGTTAGTAAAAAAACTATTATCTTCCATCGCTTATCTGCATTTATTTATAAGATTCGAAGCAGGAAATTATAGTCGGTTGTAAAGTTTATAACACCGACAATGAAATAGATGTGCGGAATACGGCTGTAAAAATGACTATATAATTTGTATAAACGGAGGGTAAAAGAAAGAGAAGAAAGGATAACGAAAACTGAAAATCGAAGACATATAAATAAAAAAATGCGAGATTGATTATGAAAATACTAAACTAGTAATTGATGTGTACTTTTAGTATCGTGTTGTTGGTTGTTGTTTTTGTTTGTTTTACGGCATATCAACCCATTTCATGTTATTTAATGCCGAATTCCGATTTTGAAGAACAATGTTTTAATAAAATATATTTGTTTCTTTCAAGCCAGTTTCTATTTAACCCATAGTTGGGACGCTAACCGGTACTACCACTTCGGGTCAGAGTGGACCGGGGAACAATGGCAATTAAAGAGTGGCTCCCCACTCTCCAAAGCCTTCAAACTTTGGCCTCACCATCGGCTATAGTTTAAGGTCATATCCAGGACTACTTTTAGTATCTACGTATATATCTATTTTAATGAATTCGCTCGAATCACCGAACGGGTTATTTTTGTAAAATGTCCGTTGATGAGAACATACGTGTTAAATGTGAGTTTATACTGATATACTCCTAAGCTTCGTTTGTTTTCACTTTTTTTTTAGATATATCCTTCAGAAAAACACAAAATAGAAAAATAGAAACAATGTGAAAAGCCAATAAACGGTTTGAAAGATAATTTCTGGACGGCTGGAGTCAATTAAGATAGAAAGGATGCATAGTATTTCAATAATGAAAACTCTTTTTTACTGTTCGATATTATCTTTAATTTCTCATAGATAAGGTTTCTTTTTATTTTTCCCATAGAAAAGGTTTCTTTTTATTTTTTTCTTATTTTTTTCTGCCTTTATAACTTTTGAGATATATTCGGGCGAGGTTCCGCAAAACGTATTCCTATTTTCTTATTTTTGAGATAGATAATGCATAGACGTAGATATCCAAAGATATAACAGAACACATTAACTGCTAAATTATAAGGTAAAAAAAAAATCTGCTGATTCTTGGATGTTATATAGATAACTGAATAGTATGGTTAACATGGATAATACATTCTCGCATTATGTAGAAAGAAAATGAAATGAGAACTTTAAATGAAAGGCAGTAAAAAAACCCTTATGATGCTTTAAGCTTTATTTATTTTATTGCGAACTATTATTCTAATCTTTTTTGGTTGCTGTTTCACGACGTTTTAGCCTACTATTCCTTTGGTCTTCGTCCGGTGGTAACCGCGACGGATAGGAACTTTGAATCTCTTAACTACATTCTCAGCAATCACTGCCATCTGTAGTTGTTGTCCTCACACCACGTGTTGTCCAAGTAAGTCTCTGGCCGGCTTGGGGTAGGATTGCAACCGCTATCTTCACACAATGCTCCTCTAGACGCGTAGACAGTCAACGTCTCTATCACGTTTGACGAAGGCAAGAGGAATAGTTGGCCGAACCTTCGTGGAACAACAACCAATAAAGATGAGAATAATAGTCCGTAATAAAATAAATTAATATTTATAACACTTATCTCAATAATGAAGTGCAATGAAAATAATATGATTTTAGCTGATTTTTTTTTTTTTTAGTCAGGTCAAATTGAACAGAGTTGGCGTAATAAAATGGAGCAAAAAAAAAAAAAGAAAAAAATTTCCGGTAACGGCATATCATCCATTTTTTTAAACATAATGCCGCAATAAATAATTGATATATTTATAGGAGTAGTGGTTGATAGGCAGAAATCAGAAGCTCTCAGTATTAATGCTGGAGTCGGCCAAGGGCCACTCCTGGACCCACCTCTCTTCCTGATCTTCATTAATGATCTTCCAAATCACATCCTTACTTCGTTCATAGACATCTATGCTGACAACACTACAATATATGGTTGCGCATCAAAGACCGTAAACGACCAAGTTATCTCTGATTCTCTCTCCTCTGATCTTAAGCATGTGGTATAATGGGGAAAGAGGTGTCTTATTACTTTTAATGCATCTAAAGTCATGCTTCTGTCTCTACACTATCTACGCTCTGATGGCAATATGGCATCGGTCGAAATGAATGGATCTCCCCTTAGGTAGGCTTCATGTTTTGACAAGGTTCTGGGCTTCACCTTTACTCCCAGCCTGAAATGGAACACGTATATCAAATTCGTTGCCAAGGTCGCTGGAAAAATTGTGGGTCCCTCTACAGCTCAAGTAGATATATCACTGCTGATGCAATGATCTACCTATATACAAGCCAGCCAACGATGAAGTACTGTTACCACATCTGGGCAGGAGCTGATACAGGCAGCTTATCCTGCCTTCATAGAGTTTAAAATAGACTTCGTAGCTTAATGGGGGTGGCCTTTTTCTCTGCCTTGAACACTTTTTCCCACAGAAAAGACAAAGCGAGCCTGTCTCGTCTTTATCGTTATTTTCATGCCTAGTGCTCAGCTGAGTTCCAATCTATGGTCCCTCCTCGCTAAACTTTCATGAAAAACACTCGTCTATCCAAAACCACTATTAATAATTTCCCATACTCTTTATATGTGCCTAAACATAAATATAGGTTCCATAAAAAAACGTCTTTCTTAGAACTGCACGTATGTGGAACTCTCTTCCGATCGCCCGCTTTCCAGCTGACTACAATCTTATTGTCTTTAAGTCCAATGTAAACAAGTTCTTGATGAACCGTCCCCCTAAGTAATCCAATTTACCAAGATCACACTACTTATGTTTACTACGTTATAATCACATTGACTAATGTAGACCCTTACCCTCGAGTGGCCTCTGGGCCATGATAAGTTGTGATTCCTGTGTAAAAAAATATTTCAAAAGAAATTGAAACCGACTTTTACAATTTTGTGGAGTGTAGTTTTTCGTACCTCTAGTTTAACGCACTTGATAAAGTATGGAATAGTAAACAGTCGAGTAATTCGTAATAAACAATGACAAATCTTTTTATTAGAAAATAAGAAATATCCGAAAATCTTAATAACCGATGTAATACTTTAATACAAACCTGTTGGATTTTGCTTAAATAAAATACATTTTAGGAACTCAATTTGGTTGTTTGTTTTTGTTTTACGGCATATCAACCCTTTTCAGGTTATTTAATGCCGAACCAATCCAGTGATTTTAAAGAAAGTTTTTAATAGAATATATATATTTGTTGTTTTTTTTCAAGTCGACTTCTATTTAACCCATAGTTGGAACCCTAACAGGCACTGCCACTCCGGGTCAGAGTGGACCTGGGAGCAATGGCAATTAAGGGGTGACTCCACACTCCCCAAAGCCCGCAAGCTGGAGCCTCACCATCGGATATAGTTTAAGGTCATATCCATGACCAGTAACTCAATTTGCTTATTGATAACAATGTAAAGGTTATTGATAACATTGATAACAATGTAAAGGTTATTGAGGAATAAGGCAGACTTTCTATAATAAATAGAAAGAGAACCAAATTAAAATATCATCATTATTATTATTATTATTATTATTATTATTATTATTATTATTATTATCGGGTAACATAATTTATAGCATGGAATTTATTTGTACAGACAAACGCTAAGTTTCAAACAAAGAAAACCGATGGGGTTTGGATTTTGTCGTCAGATAATCTTAATTTTTTTGACTATTTCCGTATAGTTATGTCAACAAAACGTGTTTTGCAACCGGTATATAGTGTGTATATATTAGTTTAATATACAGCTGGCCGACAAAGTGATTATTTTAAATACAATTTGCTACCAATTTATTTTGTAAATGATAGCATTCTTCAGTTCACAGAAAGAAAGATACAACTTGTGCTTTATTTAAACAGGTATGTCATCGTATGTAGTGGATGTAACACAATACTGTCGCTATTTTTTTCATCTCTCCGTTATGCTTTGCCATCTGAACACCATCTCTGTTAACATAATTCCTATCATCTACTGTGAAAATCTAAAATGCAACCAAAATATTGTCCACGTCGGTTCTTTGTAATCAGCCACAGATAGGAGACAGTAAAAATAGGCGAGCAATTCACAAGCAAGTTTAACGTGCGGTCTTTACGTGCATCATTATTAGTTTAAGTTGAGATGAAAAATAGAGACCTTCTGGTATCACGTACCCCTTTTTGCTACGTCGTTTTTTCGGTTCCACATCCCTAATATAAAATGATAAGATCGGTGTAGAAGGACGACTAGGTGAATTTCAATAAATGAGGATAAACTCAATTATGTCCATGCGGAGAATTATGGGAAATCTAGATGCAGCTTAAACACAGAGGAAATAGAATACTAATAATCTGATTTAACAAAAACGGAGGATAAATTAAATAAGATTATTTAACGGGGAGCAAAGTAAGGGAAAACAACAGAATTTTAAGCAGATGGACGAATAAAAGAAACTCCGAATTATGATAATCAAGATGATACTAATTTATTAACGGTTCAATTCAATTCATTGTATATATTTTCAAGATCTGTTATCGGCGATTTGAAATATGATTTTACGATCAAATATTAACAGTTTTACTAGAAAACCGATGAAATTCGAATTTCACCCTATATTTTCAAAACCTAACCAATTTTAGCCGCCCACTTACGCATTGCTTCACAATCTGTCCTGGTTTTAAATGGTTCATTTAACATGCGATACTAATGTAAGTTATCGAGTGAAAACTAGCACCATGAAGAACTAAACATAGCCACTACTGTGGATTATGTTTCAAATTCGTTGATAAATGTTGACAAATCTTATTTATGACGTAGTTCTCAAGATTTTCTGCCGAAAAAAATCATCTACGTTTTCTAGTAAGTCTTTACTAACTTTCAATACACGAAATATAAATGCGAATAATTCTCTGTTGTAAGGGACCGTTCTGCTTACCTTGAGGTTTACATCTTAAGAACAGGAGATTCTAAAAGTACGACGACTGATTCTCTAAGACTTCTATAGGTCCATATAAGAAAAAGAAAAAAAAACAACTCCTATAAATGAAATAAATAATTCCTTTCAAAATAGAAATAAATACGAAAACCGGCATTATGATGCCTGTAATGGACAAAACGCAGGAAACTCATTTCTGAAGTTCTGTGATAATATACATATATATAAATCTATAAGCCCGAAGACTGAAGTATACATACAAATCGACGAAACCATTGCCCATAAAGTGTCTATATGCAAAATTATTATAAAACAAAGTATTTTCGTAAAGATTCAAGAGAAATTCACGTCTATTTATTAATCGTATCGTCTGTTCATTTAAAACCTATTTTAAGATCATGTAAATTTATACTTTTGATCAGCGTTTTATTTCATATGTTATCGAATCCTAATTATGTTTCTTGATCGGTATGATATACGCTATGCTTATATTTAGTAAGAATTTTCGGTTTATAAACCACACATCATGTCATATTTGACAATGTATTACGCTGCATCCTAAAATAATATTTAATTATGTATTCTTACTAATCGCACAGAGGAATATATTGATGTTTGCACCCTGTAGATGTTCAGTGTAAATGCAGGCACTCTGATATTAGTATATATATATATATATATATATATATATATATATATATATATATATATATATATATATATATATTACTTTGGTTCTTTAAGCCATAATCGAAACCGAAACCGAAGCCAAAACTTATGAAGAATTAACGATGAAATTATTTATGAGAAAAAAGATCATTTAAGTGAGACCAACTCTAATCGACACCGAAATTAAAATGTATTAAGTATTCTTGGGGTAAAATTATTTATGATAAGAAAGGGAATAACATAACACTTAAATTACCGGACGCAGAAAATAACACACGCGGAATCGTATAAATATATAGATACTTATCACTGGTAAAATCAATGCTGTGTAGAAGTTTTATGCTATATATATATATATATATATATATATATATATATATATATATATATATAACATAAAACTTCTACACACCGTTGATTTTACCAGTGATAAGTATATATATATATATATATATATATATATATATATATATATATATTTATATGTATGTGTGTAGAATGTTAAAGAAGTATGACGTTTTATGGTAGGTTATATATATATATATATATAAGTATATATGTGTATATATAAATATATTTATATATATAGAGAGAGAGACTGTTAAAGAAGTATGAAGTTTTATGGTAGGTTATATATATATATATATGTATATGTATATATATATATATATATATATATATATATATATATATTGAAAGTTAAATAAGTACGAATGTTTTCAAAAGTGAGCATTCTCGCACAAAGCTTTTTAAAAGATACCATTTCAGCTCCTCTGTGAAAACTATCGTACCAGTAAGCAGCAAATTAGAAAAAAAACATACGCAGGCGATTATTTTCATGTTTGACTGAATTATATTATCTTCGTAAAATCACGGCCGACTGTAAACCTTTACCTGTACCTAAATTTCAGTGTCTATCTTTTTTCCTTTCATTAAAAAGCTACATTGAACACTCACTTTAATGGAAATATTTCTTTGATTACTTATGATAAATTTCAGGGTTGGTATATATCAAGTTTGGTCGTTTCCTTCGGGTTCTGATTGTCTGACCTATTAAAATATCCTTCAAGATATCTTACTTTATAATTCTCTTGTATATTATTTTTTTCTATCGTCAGAGAACTTTGAGAACCGTGTTTATCACACTGCATCCATTTGTGTATTCCCATTTCTCTTGCAATCTCCTTATTTATAGATTACTAGCAGGCGGTGCGGCGTTGCTCGGTCGAAAAATACGCATAAATATTATAATTTGTGAATGATTATATCTCGACTTAACATGTCAGTGTGAAACAGCAGCTTAGGCTTATTCACTACGGCCTCGACAGATACATACGCAACCACCGAATTTTAAGAGAGCTGAGTCAATATACAAAACCACATTTGTTGATGCAGTCATTTTCCCTCATGCTGAAACTAATTGCATGTCGATGTATGATACAGTGATCTATTAGGAACTTTATAAAATCATTGTCCTACGTTAAATTAGATGCACATCCATTCGAGTTACCACCCATGACGGGTGCGCCCTACTAGGGATTTACACAAATTTACAGACGCTGAGAGTAGTTTTCTGTATCAAGCTTGAAAAAAATAGAAATATACTCTCGCATAGCTTGCGTGATTTCATAGACAGTACTGTTAACAACTATTACCACTCTGCCAAAACCCAGGGTCCTACTCTAATAGACCATGTCTTTGACAGCATAGATACCACTCTCCCTTGACACTAGCGCTAAAATACATAAATTTGGTTAATTTAACGCACACCACAATAATTGGGTTGGTTCTCTAACTTCACAGACACAGCTGGTAGTGTCATCAATAACTTTCTATATCCCATTCAATTGATACAGGCGGTGCCATTTCCAACCTGTCCAACTGATCCTCAGGACAGCAAGCCTCATGTCTGGACTTATTTATAAACACAGTTTCTGACGATTGTGTAACAAATGCCCATTGCCCATCTGGGATGTTCATCATACTGTGATAATGATGAAAATAACTCTCATCTCCAAGCTGAAAGGCATTGTTCAAAGCGACAATGTACTACAACAAGGCTTATTGGGATGGTATTTCAAATTACAGCAGAGAAACTCCATGGGAGAGTATATTTACTTCTCAAGAAAGATTGTGTTTATATAAGACCAATGCATGGTTCAAAGCAGCAATTGAAGCATATATCCCCGCACGTAAGTTCTATAGCAAACTCCACTCTCCCCAATAAGTTATTTCTACTTCTGCAGCTGACATTGCTCAGAGGTAACATGCATACCGCAGAGTTATCCAGCATTCGTTTAGTACAAACAGACAAAAGCTTCTAGAATCTGGAATGATTTGTAAGAAAGAACTTACCAGAGCTTAGAGAGAATATACCGACACCACAAGAAAACGCATTGAAGCGCAGAAATTCGGAACTCGAACTTTCTGTAAAATCTACAACAGTGTAGTAAATAATGAGCAATCAAAAATCCCCCCTTATCCAACAATAATAAGATGAATTGCACGGAAACCGAGAAAGCTAACGTGTTTGCCGGTCAGTTTCCCTTTCTCTACCTTTGGCCCAGCAAACCATTCTCTCCCTTATTTTTCTTTTGAGAACAGAAACAACACATTGGTGATCTGAAATGGACTCTCTCTCAAGTGCATGAGACTATAAAAAAAGAATAACTTAGATACCCGAAACATGTGGACCCGATCGTATCCCGGCTGTATGATTGAACATTGCTCCGCTGAGGTTTCACTAGTTTTCTCCAAACTGTTCAACAAATGACTTAACTCAAGATGTATTCCTGACTGCTATAAAACTGACTCGGTAGTACCAGTTTTCAAGAATTCTGACGAAAGAACTGACTCATTAAATCGTCGCCCACTATCCCCCTCCCTCTTTCGCCCAAATATTTGAGTCTATAATTTATCGAACTCTAGTCCACAACATTACAGTTGCTAAACTTGTATTCGACCATCAATATAGAGTTTAAAAAAACCCGTTCTACTACATATAATCTGACTGTAATCTCTAAACGTATATACCATAAACTGGATAAGGCAGGGAGGGGAAGAAAGTAGTCCTAGATATAGCTAAGGCTTTTGGTAGAGTATGGCATGGTGGTCTTACCATGAAAATGTAAATCCTATGGTTATACTGGATGACTACTTAACATCATTAAATCCTTCTTAATTAAGAGAGAAATCCAGGTTGTCCTCGATGGTCGTACGTTTAAACAATATAATATAAATGCGTTTTAACCTCATGGGTCGATTCTTCGACCTTTATTATTCCTGATATTATAAAATGACGCCCCTGATAAAATAGTTTCTGAGATAGAAATATTTGCTGACGACATTACGCTCTATAACAGACACGATGGGAAAACGAACGAACACATATCCGAGGCAATAGCGATACCCTAGAGGAAGACGTCCATTCTGCAGTGGAATAGGATGAAAAAGTGATGATAACGTTCCATGCTGTCAGGACTAAGACTGTTTGCTTTAATAACCACAAGAAACCTCCATACCCACCTATAACTATAACTTAAAATAATTTACTTTAAATTATTTCATATAAACACCCCGGATTTACGTTCACAGGAAATATGAGTTGGAAGAGAGGCATTGAGACTATTGCGAAGACAGCTTCAAGAATGGTGGGCTCTCTCTACCCTACTAGAAAGTAACTTACACCTGAATGCATCCTGCATTCAACATAGAATATTATTATTACATTTGGGCTGGTGCATCTTCTATTAGTCTCTCACTCTTCACCAGGTCCTGAACTGTCATCTAATCTTATACCACTGTCGCATCGAGATCTCGTTGCCTGTTTTATAAGTATTTAAATGATCGATACTCCGAAGAACTAAACGCTCGACGTAAATACCACCGACAAACCCAGCAAGCAGCTAAGTTTCACGCCTGCGTAGTAGAGATTCCTAGATGTAAGAAAAACTTTTACTCTAATAGTTTCCAGCCCAAAACTTCTTGACTCTGGAATTCCCCAACTCTACTAACATGGAGAATTAAAGTGTAATGTGAACAAACATATTGCTACTAAACTCACTACATAGTATCATTGTACTTTATATCCTTTATAGTATCCCCGTAGTAATAACATAGTAAATTAATCCACGTGGCAATTTCATTGTGGTATTTCCTCTTGCTTTCGACGATAACATTTCAAACCAAATGGTGATCTTTCCTTCATGACGGGCGAGCCTGTGGATTATAAGGAAGTAGAATTAGAGTTAGTTCTAAAAGTTCATTAGCTTTATATCTTAGATAAAGTTTCATTTTAGCGAAGAAGTTTGGATGTAAAGGAACGGTTATTTTATGATGAACGCAAAACGAAAACAAAACAAGAAATTTCTGCCGATGATAATCATTAAAATAGTTCTGCCAATGTCATTTCGCCTCGCGACTCTACTTAGGACCAAACTATGAAAGGCATATAAATTAATGCCTTTAATCTAATTGTAAATATCATACGATGATATATTCGTCAGTTACCCGTTTCGATGCCTAATATCTAAAAAAAAAAAAAAAAAACTACAGAAAAATTTAAAGTTGATGAAGCTACAATGTAGTATGTAGTAATGGTCATGTCAGAAATAATGCTTCATTTGTAATAATTTAAATACGATAAGATGTCCCACTAATGATTCTTGAAGTTTACGGCACACGGGAATTTTGAATGAGAACTACCATACATGCATATGTAAAGTTTTTTTGAAACAGCTATGATGAGTAATCGATTGAGATGCACTATTTAACACCTAAACAAAAATAACTCCTCTTAAAAAACTCGTATTTCGGTTAAAATGTTTGTACTAAAAAGGCGAAATTTCTCGAATTAAGTTTCTTACCGGATCTGCAAAATAGCCCATCTTCATGTGCCTCTCATTATATGTCTTTAACGCAGCATTTTTTAAGCTTGTGCTTTCCTATTTATATACCTTTCTATTAAAATGTTCGATGATGTTTATTGAAAATGGATTTAGTAATAGCTGGAATATAGGAGCATCACAAAATTTACACCATAGCTATTTACCGGGTTTATTATGGCCCAACAAATTTAGAATGCTACAAATCCAACTAATTTTATTCAGAAACATATTTTCCGAACAGCAGAAATCGAAGCGATTCGAATGTTTCGATATATAGTCTCATTGTTATTCTTACTAGTTTATTTTAGTGCATTGCTTTAAAGTCACCATTACTGATCGTAAAAAAGTCGCTTTCCTTATCTAAAGCAATGCTATTCTGGTACTTTAAAAGCTGTGGTAGCAAGCTGAAATTTATTTTGAGCAATCGGTCATACGGACATGGATTTGATAAAATAAAGACAGAATTTAGCTTCAATCTGCAATATTTATTTTATCAGACCTCAAGGATGCAGGTATTTTGAAAACTTTTAGTGTATTTTAAGTATCTATTGAATATATATATATATATATATATATATATATATATGTGCGTGTGTGTGTGTGTGTGTGTGTTACATGATAAGGGCTGTCCCCTTTTCATGTAAGTATAAAAATGGAGAATTTAGTTTAAAATGAAAATCAAATAGCATAGGCGGAATTCGAACCTCGTAATCTAGTTTAGAAATAGATTACGTGTGAGAGTTTAAAAATGTAAAACAAACATTTGTTTAGAACATAGATAAATATTTCAAGGAAAGAATGTTAACTATCAAGTTTGTTATGAAATTTACAATTGAAAGAATGCAGCTTATAAGATAATGTTTTTAACATATTGGATAAATAGGTTACTGAGAAATAGGAAAAGTTTTGGACATTTATGTCCAGGACACGTGAAAGAGTGCACATGATATAACATGTGTATTACGTCACGGAAAATAGAAAGTTCGAGGGATAGAGAAAAACTTGAGAGTTAGACAGTCAGTGAGAAAACTCAGGGACAGTCAGACGTCTGGAAGCGAGACGTCACTTCAAGAAAAAATGTGAAACTTTGAATTCTTGATGATGGAATCACGGCCGTGTGAAGAATAAACCATCAAGTGTTTTTAGTAAAGCTCGTCTTGTGTTTATGATTCTTAAAAAAGGTAAAGTCCAATTGTATTATATATTTGTGTTATATGTCTTTACATACACGTCTCAACAACATCATGTCCGAACTGTTTGAACACTGTGTCCTCACTCAAAGAGCTTTCTTCTCCTTCTAATCTACACAAGCAAAGAAATGAACATTTTCATATATAAGAATCTCACCTAACATGAACAATCTATCTAAGACTTTTACAACATATCTCTCGCTCTCTCTCTCTCTCTCTCTCTCTCTCTCTCTCTCTCTCTCTCTGAGTACATCAACATCCCTCTTAATAAATCTCTCTCACTAAGAAAAAGCATCACTTATAATAAGACTCTTCTAAGACTGCGCGTATAAGACACTCTCTCAATGACACCCCCTATATGTAATATATATATATATATATATATATATATATATATATATATATATATATATATATATATATAATACTCCTATGCATGCGTGTTATATAATAATAATAATAATAATAATAATAAGAAGAAGAAGAAGAAGAAGAAGAAGAAGACCGCGGAGAGAGGGTTGACCAGAACTACGCTGGACAAGCGCGAAGAGAACTGGGATCTTCGGGAGGTTTAGTGCCACTCAAATTCCAGTTTAGACTAATGACCGCTGCCAGCGGGAAGTAAATGGTAAGAAGCTGTTGCGATGACGCAAATTTATTTGCAAATTCTATCGATGACGTGGAGATATTTGGATGTCTGGGGAGACTTGTTGTCATTCAGCTTTCAGAGAACACCACAGGTTTCTAATCAGATATTTGATGACTTGTGTGAGAGCTCCATCTGAGCCAATAATAATATAATAACTTCTGGGACCTGTGGGAATTCCGCAGTCAGACCTTTCATGTTTCATATATGGCTGCTGAGCATTCTGGTGATGTTCAGCGTGAATAGGGACTCTGCGATATTATTGTAACCCTTCTGTTAAACTTACAAGGCGTGATTCAGAATTGCCCGAATTGCGGACATTGGGTCTTATTGGGACCTAGGCACTCGGGAAAGGTTGCCAAGAACAATATAACTTCTTGGGTTAGAAGTCTAGCAGCACACAGGTTAATAACTTTGAGACAGAGAAGCGAAACATATACACGTAACTGGCTAGAGAGTTGAAAGGCATATGACTGGGAGAGAAAGTTGAGACAACACTCATCGTGGAAGGATCAATCGAAAGTATCGCGAAAAATTTAGAAACAAAATAATTTAGTAATTGGAATAAGGGGATACCTGAGAAGTTACAACAAAAAGCAATAATGAAAACGTCTAAACACCTTTCAATACAGATATTCATTCCCATGAGATGTAAATGCCCGACATATGCATCGAAATCGCAACACTTGGAGCAGAGAGAGAGAGAAATATATATATATAGAGAGAGAGAGAGTGGGTAAGGAAGAGAGAAATATCGCCTTAAATCGACAAGACTGAAACAGTATAATTGTAAGTTACCTCCTCCCCCGCTAAAAAAATGTAGGGTCAGAATACAAACGGTATTACACCAAGAAGTAAAGATTCAATGAAGTTTTAAAGAAAGACGAGAGAAAGCAAAAACCATTAGCTGAGTTCGACGACTAATGGGAACTTGGGAAGGCGTAATGCAACCTAAATTCTATCCATCCATTTTGATAGTCGAGATTGAACACACTACACATATAATGTAATTGCAAATCTTGTCGGTTGCTAATCACTTGATGCTTCGCCGTGGCTATCAACGTGACGACATCACTAGATGAGGGGTCCAATCAGGACTTACAGAGCGCCAGCTACCCTAGAGAGAAGGATAACCCGCACCAGTTTTTCAACTGGTATTTATCTTGCGGTAAACCTTCATTCCACTGAGACCAATAGTCATTGCTATCGAGAAATTAAAGGTAAACGGCTGTTTTGATAGCACAAAAATCTGCAAATGGTATTTAAAGAGGTAAACCGAATTGGAAATCTAGGTAGACTCGTTGTCACTTAAACGCCAGAGTACAAAAGATGTTTACTTAGAGTATTCTTTGGTAATGATATGCATGAAAAATCCTAGTGACTAAAATTAAAAATAATTATCTTACGGCCGTTTCTAAGATGTTAATTTAATAAAGCTCTGATTCTTGTGAACTGGTCGATATACCAAGCATAGTATTATAGTAAACAAATCTGATGTTTATTCAGAAACCATTGTATTCACATTTGGCGATACGTTTCAGTTTTAATATCCTGTAAATATGAACATCGTAAGACCAATCCAAATCATACTATTTCTTTGTAATTTAAAAGTAGAAACATGGTAAATACATTATAATAATAACAATAAAAAATAAAAATATAACTAAAAAAAATAAAAAAAACGTAAATAAAGTTATGCGTAAAAAGAGTGTGGAGAATACAGATGAATAAGAAAGAAAGCAGGGATACCTTCATAAATATTAAAACGTTTAATCATTTTCTACCTGAACATAATTCGTATATACGCTTAATTATTAAAGTAATTTTCTGACTGAAAATTCTTTTGATGATTAATCTGCCAGCTTCGTGAAACGAACAGGCTTGCAGTTCTGGATTCAGCACTGAATACGTAATAAAACCACAATATTACACAGAAAATAAACACCACCTGCATACCTATATCTCTACAATTATATGAATGCAACTTTTCTATGTGTGTAAGTTCATTCGAAACAGACTCAAAACCGACTGGACCGATTTTAATGAAATTTCACACAAAGCTACTGGCTGTACCTGGCAGTGTTTTTAGCTCGGTTTTGCATCGAAATGTTTTCAACAAGCATCGGCAATATATTTGCTTTGTATTATTGTACGTATGCAAATGAAAATAACATGCCGTTTTTTAGTATGTTGCCTAGCGACGCGTCAAACCTACGTTAACATCGTTATTTATGTTATGAAATATTGCATACTACTACTACCACTACCCTGCAGAGCGCATGCCCAGAGGCACACACGCACACACGACTATTGTTCAGGTAGTTTTGCACAGTTAGTGGGGGTTTGCAAGTATTCTGTACTTTCACCTACCAATTTAATTTTTTTCTTTTATAAAAAGCAATTTTTTTATTCTTTTATTATTTTTTTTGTATATACACAAAAAGGCATAATTGTTCCCAAAACCTATACATAATTTATAAGTTAGGGGTACGCTGAGACATGTCTCGCTTTATTCTCTGCATGTGCACCAAAACAGTAATTACTACAAGAAATCCGATGCCTTATAGCGGTACATTTTCATTAAAAGAAAAAGATTAATACTACGAATAAACTCATTCTTAAAACATTTTTTCATTCCATTTGTTTGTTGAAGAAATTTATACAATTTATATAACCGTAACTAAACTTTGCCTGACGTCACTTCCGTAAATAAGTGAGTGCGAATCTTCAGCATTACCCCAAAACTATTACTAAACTTGAATTTAATTTCCAAATTCTTTTTATAACTATATATACAGATATTACGCCGTGCGCGACATAACGGAGTGCACAAATATAACTAAAACTGAATTAAATATTATTTCCTTTCAGCGATACATTTTTATTAAAGAAAAAGATTATTATTAAAATAGGTCATTATAATAATACATTTAGATTATTGTTAAACATAAAATAAACACTTTCTGGTTATATTGTTTATTTCGAAGTATAAGTTCAGCTTATTTGTTAACTGCCCAATATGGTCAAGTGTTTCCATCGTTAATCAAAACAAAATACTCCTAATAAAACACTGGTTGTATTGTATTATTGCTTATACATTACTTATGCATTTACGAACACTTATTTATAAAATCAACACCCGACCAAGTCGGGTACTACTACTAGTGTATATATATATATATATATATATATATATATATATATATATATATATATATATATATGGGGGGTGCGTGTGTGTATTTATTGCGGCCTATTATCATCATCTTTTTTATTCACGACGTTTTGGCACACTATCCGTCTGGACTTCGTTAGGTGGTAACAAAATATAGATATGGAAAATAGTCCGCAATGAATGCATTAATAACTAATACTCATCGCAATAATGTATTCTAGTTAATAATAATAATAATAATAATAATAATAATAATAATAATAATAATAACGATAATGAAAACGACTGAAATATTAAGGAAGCCCCTTAAATGCGGAGAATAATACAAGACAATAAAAGGAATAAGCGTTACAGGGAATGAAGAACACCAAAACTGCATATTTACAAGTTCTACACCCCCCATCATGCATTTCCCCCACTGTTTCATGACCGACCCCCCCAAAAAATAAATGATACCAAAGGGCCGAGAAGGGTCAATAAGGGCTGTAAGACCGAGGAGCGAGCGCCAACCAGACCTCGGCTGGACAAGCGCAAAGAGAACTGGGACCTTTGGGAGGCTGAGTGCCACTCAAATTCCAGTATAAACCAATGACCACAACCAGCGAGAAATCAATGGTAAGCGGCTGTTGCGATGATGAAAATATATTTGCAAATGCTATCGAAGGAGGTGGAGAGAGCTGGACGTCTGGGGAGACTTGTTGTCACTCAGCTTCCAGAGAATACCACATGTTTCCAATAAGATCGTTTGTTGACTTGTGTGAAAGCTCGATGTGAGCCAATAATAATAATAATAATAATAATAATAATAATAATAATAATATACATTCATATATATATGTTAATATATATTAATATATATATATGCATATATATATATATATATATATATATATATATATATATATATATATATATATATAAGTAAATTCTTGGTACAGCAAAATGGAAGGAGAAATTTCAGAGGAAACATAATTTTATTTAAATCAAAAAGATGAAAGAAACAAAAAAAAACGGGCAGGTGGAATTGTTAAAATTTTCCTTAAGGCCTTATCGTCTGACCCTCTAAGAGGAAACGTCAGAATGATAAATTAAAAGCTAAGAAGCAAATGAGGAAAGAGGGAAATTGGTTTCAGTTGGAAAACCAGTGAGAGAAAATATATATATATATATATATATATATATATATATATATATATATATATATATATAATTCTCACTGCTAAGTGGTTTTAAATCAGTAAATATTTCCAACTGATGTTTCAAAATCTTTTGTCTACACAGGCTAGGTCGAGAGTTATTAATGACTAACGCCTCAATGATATTGAGATGATAGTTCGACCTAGCACTGTATCAAACAGAAAACCAACCATCGGAATATTGGTCAGAACACCTATTTATACTAATCAGGTGATTACCGATGGCCGACTCATGAGCTTGGGAGTGCCCGGATGTTCTCGAAACCTGGTGTAATCGAATATCCCGATGGATGTGTTGGGATATTCTCATTTCCAATCTTTGGGTGGCTTGCCAACGTAGTCAGCTCCACACAGACAAACAAATTTATAAACAACACAATTCTTTTGAATGGTTGGCAAAACATCTTTACGAAAAGAAGAGAAAAAGGTTCGAGTTGTGTAAACTACTCTAAGCTTAGTAGCTGGAAAACAACGTTGAGTAGCAGAAGAAATCCTTTCAACAATATGAAGGCCAGCAGGACCTAACCATGGTAATTTTAAATAAATAGGACAACGTGATGGACCAATACGTTTAACACTATTAAATGTAGCAATTTTACGTTCAATAGTAGTTTTTATTAGATTTATGGGATACCCATTGCTGAATTATATATATATATATATATATATGTGTTTGTGTGTGTGTGTGTGTGTGTACTGTATGTGTGTATAAATAAATATTTTAACGGTTTTAAGAGCAAAATTTTTATTTAAATGACTAAATAATTGTATTTATTAAAACAAATTAAATATTACGAATTATAACAATTCTTCATCAGGAAAATGCATGTCTCATTTAATTTAATTTGTTTTTCCCCCCGTCGCATGGTGGAGGTGATAATCATTGGGGCGTCTTCAAATGTTGTTGATATCTTGAATGTCTGTTCGCGTGTGAGCGTCGGTCAACGCGTGTTTTATTTCATATCGTAATACACTCTTTGACTGTTTTAAGACCAGAACAATTGCAATCATTTTTTCAGTAAAGAAATACATTTATTTATAAATACAAATTCAATATTTCGAATAATAACAGATTATACATCAGGCAAATCAATGTTTTATTTAAGTAAAATATGTTTAAGTTGCATGGCGGTGATAATAATACTTGGGATGTCTTCAGATGTTGTGAAATCTTGAATGTTCGTTCCTGTGTAAGTGTCAACCGCGTGTCATATAATATAGGCATTCAGTGCACTTGTTTCGGTTATAACACTCTTAAAGTTAAAATGTGTATTACATATATCGGCAGTGTTAAAAATTGGTAATTACTATATGACATGACTCGCGTGTTGTCCGACGCTCACACTGGAACGATCCCAAAAAATGGAATAAAAATTTGCCTGAAGCATATATTTTTGATAATTCGAAATATTAAATTGTTTATATAAAAAATGTATTTACTTATTATAAAACGAATCTCTGCACTTGCATTGGTTTTAAAATCATTAAAGTTTGAAATTTGTTTTCCATATATCAGTAATGCTGAAAATACAGTGGATCCTTCTCTCTCACTCTCCCTATATATATATATATATATATATATATATATATATATATATATATATATATATGTGTGTGTGTGTGTGTGTGTGTGTGAGTGGGGGTGTATATATGTATATAAAGTATATATATATATATATACATATATGTATATATATATATATCTATACATATTTATATTTATATGTATATACAGGTGTATATATATATATTTATATGATTAAATGTATATATCTTTATTTTTATATGTATATATATATTTATACGCATATATATTATATGAATATATATATATATTTGTATGTATATATATATATTTATATATATATATATATTTATATGTGTATATATACATATTTGTATTGGTGTGTATATATATTGACACGGGCACGAATGTATGTATATATATATATATATATATATATATATATATATGTATATGTATACATATATATTTATAAATACACATATATATTTATATTTATGTATATATATATATATATATATATATATTTGTATGTGGATATATATGTATATATATATATATATATATATGTATATATATAAGTGAAAATTTTGTGTGTGTGTCCGTCTGTGTGTGTACACATTTTTTTTCAAAATAACTCTGTCAATTTTCGGTCTACAACCTGAGTTTCAACATAAGGAGTTCTGATATTTAGGAAAATCTGTTTAATCTGTTTTCGGCCAGAAATTTCGCTGGTAAAGGAGTAAAAGTTAATTGATTTTTCATTTAATATCATTACCAACTCCTTCGCCAATTTTTTGGCTAACACTTGGCCTTTTATATAATGGTTTCCTGAACATGGATCTAACGTTATAATTATGTTTGAGCCCAAAACAATACATGTTAAGGAGTCCTAATTTGGGTCAAGTAAAATAATTATTGACTTTGTCAGTCTCTAACAGATTATGTTGCCTATTTTTAGTCTAAACATTTGAAATTTTACTCAGACAAAGGGCAAGATTAATAATCCTATTTTTGCTGAAAATGTGGCTTTCAAGATTTTACCTTTGCGTCTCTAGCAAACAATTACGACAATTTTTGGTCTAGATATTGAAAATTTTACATATAGGTTGTTCAGATATGCAGCACAATTTTTAATCAGATTTTGGTCGAAATTTGACTCGAAATCCTCTTCGAATGTTTTGTCAAAACGCTTGAAATTTTAGAGGTAAATTACTTGGACATGGGTAAAACATTTTCTTTCAATTTGAGCCCAAAATAATAAACGTTAAGGGGCCAAAATTGGTGTCAAATTAAAAAAAAGACTACTGCGGTATTTACCAAGTTTTCTCTATGGTAGTAATGGAATCCTATTTTGTAGAAAGGCAATACCGTACAAATTGGCACTTTTAAATATATACATGCGTACAAAAGTTATAAACAGTACATAGGGTCCGAACAAAGACAGACTGACATTCTTGTATCATATTCACACTTTCCAAAATAATCATATGCACTGCTAGTATCTTTAAAAGGGAAAATGTATGGGCGTGTCTGTGTGTCCGTGTACATTTCACTACAAAATAAATGTCAATTTTCCGGTCTACAGCCTCGAGATATGACATAAGGAGTATTGAGATTTGGGAAAATCTGTGTTATCGTTTTTCGGACAGAAAGTGTGCTATTAAAGGGGCCAAGTTTAAAAATTTGTCTTTTGAGAACTTTACAAAATTCCTCTGCCAATTTTGGGTCTAAACACTTAGATTTTTAGATATACACATGGATCTAACTTTATAATCTAATTTGAGCCCAAAACAATACATTTTAATGGGTCATAATTTGGGTCAACGCTGACAAGAATTTACTTTGCGCTCTCTACCAAATTAACCATCCAATTTTTAGTCTACATATTTGAAATCTTATTAAAAGAATATTCGGACATGAGGCAATCATTTAAATCTTTTTTCTGCAAATTTGGCTTCCAAGGAGCAAAGTTCAAAATATTTGCGGTCTCTAGTCAACTATTACGCCAATTTTGGGTCTTAACATTTGAAATTTTATATAAAGTTTATTCAGACATGCAGCACGGTGTTTGAGGCGAAAATTTGGCTGGCAAGGTGTCAGAGTTTACAGTGTTGATCTTTGCAGGCTCTACCCAACCTCTCTTAATATTTTGGGTCTAAATACTTGGGATTTCAGATGTAAATTAAGGAATAAAGAAGGGGGTCGATTAAAAAGAATTAAGGTTTGCGGTCTCTACTAACTTTTCTCTATGGTAGTAATGGAAGCCTATTATATAGAAAGGCATTACCGTACATATTCACATTTTTAATATATACTAGTACTGCTAGTATACATACATACATATATATATATATATATATATACTTGCAGTAAATAAAATTACACGTATACGCAATATATGATATAAGAACATATTGAATTTTATATACCAATTTTCATGATTTTCTTCAACAATAATGAATCAGTGAGTAGCGTAGTTAGTATGTGATGAAAATATGTGGCAATAAAAATACACATTTTCCTTGAGGGGCTGCTCATCCTAGAATGCAGTTAAGCTTTATTATCCTCTAAGGTAATGAAAGGGAATGGTTTGTGCATGGATATATATGGCATGAATAATACACTAATTTAAAGAAAACACACATTGCGGGATTTCAAATGTATTAAGATATCGCATGAAGTAATGTCATTGCCGTGTTTATTACGTGTGCATATATTTAATTTACATATTAATTAGGCCATTGTCAACAACTTGCGGGCAAATAGATTTTCACGTGTTTCAAGGTAAGTTTGAAGTAAACACCTGTAAACCAGATAGTTTCATAAGAATAAACTAATGCATAGTAATGACAGATTAATACTATCGTTAAAGTCTATTCAAGATTATATGGGTTGCATAATTAGCCATGCACATCGTATGCTTCATATGCACACACATACAGACACATGCATCCTGTTATATATAATATATATATATGTCTGTGTGTGTGCGTGTGTGTGTGTGCCTGCGTGTCTGTGCCTTCGTGTTTGTGTGCATGTGTGTCTATATATATATATATATATATATATATATTTCTCTCTCTGTGTCTCTGTCTCTGTCTCTGTCTGTCTGTCTGTCTCTGTATCTATATATCTATATCTATATATATATATATATATCTATATATATAGCAAATTATAGTGATTCAATTACATTTAAAAAGTATTTATTTAAATCAAGGAGTTTATATTATTTCAAGACAAAGGATAGTTTAGAAATGTTACCTCCTTATCCTATAGAATTTCGAGGTCTACTATCTCTTCAGAGGAGAAAATATTGGCAATTATATATAACGGTATTCACCCTATTTGCTAAAGTCAGTTAGACATGGAAAATCATAATCAAAAATTGATTAAATAGAATCACATAGCAGGAGAAATTGAAGAAATGATATGAAGGTTTAGTTCCAAATTGCACGGTAAAAGCCAAGGTAACTGTCCTTTTAAGCAGCGAGTTAATGAAATCCAAGCTGTATATTGTGTAATCCACATCATAGAGTAGAAATCCAAGTTGGCATATTTCTGGAGTAATTCTTTTTTATAGGCCGGTTAAAAGATTTTTATGGTCTGGTTGGAACTTTTTATTAAAGACCTTAGTATTACTGGAATGAAACGTTATTGAGATAGAATAGGTAGAAAGGGGTAGTGGAGGGGAGATAAATTTAAAATGAAGAGATGGATGGCGATAGAATATATATATATGTGTATATATATATATAGTTATATAGAAGAGAGTGATTTCTATAGACAAGTTCAAACGCGCTATAAAAAGCTATAAAAATGTTGAGTAGCCGTTTTTGGTAGGCCAGGTTAGACTTGGGCATAGGGAAAGAGAGGAAAAAGAAAAAGAATCAGAGAAAATAAAATAAATTGAAAGAAAGGAAGAGGAAGAAGAAGCAAATGAAATTTTGCGTTTTTCAAGCAAAAATCAACTAATTAATCTAATTACATCTTTAATTCTTTACTCTGTTTAAATCTATTAAATCCAGCCCACTCACGCAATTAATACATAAGGTACCCTTTTTGTTAGTATTATACTCATTGATAATATCTTTTAAATGGGGGGGGGGACAAACTGAAGAATTAGAATAATCTATATATATATAAAAGGCCAAATGTGTGTGATCATTTTGTGTATGTCTTCAAAAGGCTTTTCTCGCATACGGTTCCGTGGGCGTTACGATCGCTTACAACTGTTTATATGGGTCCTAAATAATAATATGTACGATTTGGGAAAGTGCGTCGCATCTAGATTTATTTACGTCGACTTTTACAAAATTATTGCTATTTTGGCTTCTCGCGTGTTGATGAGGCTTTTTCGTATAAAAAGCGAAACTAATTCAAAGTTAACGAGTCCTCGGCATTGCGCCGGGAAATGTGCAGAAGCAATCAGCTTTGATCAATGTTGTACATCAGACAATTGTTATTCAATCTGGACAACTAATTGGGAGCTGGTTCCCCTCCCCAACATCTGTTGGGGGAAAAACAAAAACAGTCAAACTTGGGTAAACACTGCGTGACTTCTATTTGACCTTCTTAATTAGGTCAAATGGAAGCAGCAGAGTTAACTTTTATTGCGCACGCCTGTTTTTATAGTTTAATAAATAAATTCAAACCTGAGTATGTTGTATGTATGTCGGGGTAACGTCGCCCGGTATTTTTTTCACACATTAATTTCAAACTCAAAGGTACGGGTTCGATTCTTATACTTACCTACCAAAACATTTTTTATTATTATTTAAAGCCCTCCCCCCCGGAGTTTTGATTTACCTCAAGACACCCGGGCATCGTCGGGTACCCCCCGCTATATAAAAGGCAAAATGTGTGTGACCATTTCGTGTATGTCTTGAAAAGGCTTCTTTCGCACACGCTCCCGGGGTCGTTACTATCGCTTAAAACTGTTTATATAGGTCCTATATCATGATATATAGGATTTGAGAACGCGGGTCGTCTCTAGATTTATTTACGTCGACTTTTATGAGAGTCGTGCTATTTCGCTCTGTTATCTGTGTGTCCTGATTTTTAGTATAAATACAAGGAAATTAAAACGTTGTGTTCTCGGCTTTCGCGCTGCTTTTCCCCCCTTCCCACCATCATCTGGGGGCAAGTGAAAACTAAAAATAACGATCCCGCGATGACCCCATTTAGCGTCTTCCTGTCAATCTAACCTCTTTTACTAGCTTTGTAAGACTAAACTTAACAGCTAATAAATTACTCTCAGTAGTGGTCGAGACGGTTAAGTTGTTGGCCTTAGTCTCCACCTCCGCGTCGTCAAGGCATTCTGGGTTCAATCCCTCTTCCCGACCAATAATATTTTTTTTCTTTTACACCTTTAAGCACCCGGCCAACGTTTTTTTTTTATTACTTTACCCCTCCCCCATACACAGGTTTATTTCTGCCATTTTTTCCGTTTTGGTTTTGGGTTTTTTTTTTTATATCGTCTTTTTTATAATTTTTTAAGCAGGGTTATTAATTACCCCCCATACACACACCTACAAACAACCGGGCAACGCCGGATACCCCCCGCTAGTATCTGTAAGTAAATTGATTTAAATAAATGTTGTTTTTTTTATTTCATTGAATCACTATTATTTGCTTTATTTTCTTTATCCTGTATATTGAGATGGGATAATACATAGACTATTACGACCAGTAATATTTTGTAAATCTTATATTCACAGGTTTCCATGCCAGCTGATTGTTGGATAAATATATTCGGAAGTATATATATATATATATATATATATATATATATATATATATATATATATATATATATATACATATATATATATATATGTATATATATATATATATATATATATATATAAAATAAATAGAAAAACTAGGTGTCACTACTTTGGCACACGCTTCGTGTATATATATATATATATATATATATATATATATATATATATATATATATATATATATATATATATATATATATATACACGAAGCCTGTGCCAAAGTAGTGCCACCTAGTTTTTCTTTTGGCTGATTTAATGAAATGTGAGTACAAATTGCTTGTTATAAGGAATTAACATACTCCATTCACAATCTTGGAGTTTCATCTCTCTATTGTAGATGCTACCAGTGTGGGACTATAAAAAGCGTATCATAGAATTGCGTGCGTCAGAAGCAAAAATGTGTTATTTATTTTATTTATTTATTTATTTGTAAATTTGCATGTAAAATGCTGGTGTCTACGCAGAAATAGAAATTATGGGGCACAAACTTTCTCTCGCTTCAGTGGTCACACTCCCGTTTTCGCAGCTCCGCAAATTCTTGAGTTAAAATTAATAGGTATTTACTTCTCGAACAACCTTCGTACACAAACACCCACACACACACACACAGACACACACACACACACATACACACATATATATCTTCATTCTATTGGCAAAATATTAGAATAATTATAAAAAAGTGAACCATAGCGGAAATTCAATCGACTAAAATAAGATGGAAAACGGGCTGAGGAAAAGAAAAAAAAATTGGGGGAAGTTACATGTAACAAATGTACAATTTAGTAAAATAAATAAGTCGATTAAAAACAAGATCGTTCAAATACACCCATTTTTTTTTTGTATTTTAACGATCTTGTTTTTAACTGACTTTTTTATTTTACTAAATTGTACATTTTTTACATGTAACTTTCCCCATTTTTTTTTCTTTTCCTCACCCCGTTTTCCATCTTATTTTAGTCGATTGAATTTCTGCTATGGTTCACTTTTTATTATATATATATATATATATATATATATATATATATATATATATATATATATATATATATATATGGTGACTGCCACTTCTTTACAGAAGACGGCCAACCCTCACGATACGATGGCGTGTGAGTGAGTCCGCATATGATTCCACATAGCCCCACCCGGCCTGCACAGTTTGCCGCATATTCTGCAGGATAACGTTGTTGGTGACCGCCCCCCTCCCTCCCGCGTACGTAGTTCCATGACTCTTGAGGCCTGCCTTTGACAGGCACACCCTGCCGCATATCCCGCACGAGTACGCGGGGTCGAGATCAAAGTCCTCTGTATCCTCTCGCTTTCGTAAGGCTGGCTTTATAGTGGCGAGCTCAACTCTCAAAACCTCAAAATTCTCACATCCCGCGTAGACGTAGTTCCTCCAACTTTCCTGGTCTTCAGCTATCTCTTCCCACCTTGTTATTTCTATGCCAAGTGCCCGCAGGTTTCCCTTAACTACATCTTTGTACCTTTTCCGAGGTTTGTGATTGGGTCGTTTGCCACATTCAAGCTCCCCATAGAACAATTGCTTAGGTATCCTATAATCCTCCATTCTCACTACGTGACCCGCCCATCGAGTCTGGTTTCGAAAGACTCGAACCTCTATGCTGAATGTGCTCGCCTTCTTGAGCACCTCTTCATCGGACAAGAGAGCTTGTTTGGTGACATTAATATCCTGCGTAGGCATGTCTGGTGGAATCTTTCCAGAGCCTTGATATGACAGCGATATGTCGTCCATGTTTCCGAGGCATATAGGAGGACAGGTAGTACACAAGTCTCGTATACCTTTATCTTTGTTTTGAAGGTCATATATATATATATATATATATATATATATATATATATATATATATATATATATACTTGGTTCATTATCCATTATTTAAGACATCTCATATTCTAATGATTATTTTCACCCACAATAACTATTTTCCGAAGATCCTAAAAAAATTAAGAATATTAGCATAATTTATATAAAAAACATTGATTGCCTGTGATATCACTTGACTTCTATAGCAACATAAACGCACAATAGCTGTGAACATCACGATAATCATATTCAAAATTGTTTATATTATCTATATGTAGAACTGTTTTCTTTTTATTAATATTCGAAATAACTAAATAAATGAATAAGTTGCCAATTATAAACAAGTCACTGTGGAATCTATCGATTTCTATCAATATTAATATATCGCCTTAAATATAATAGCTAGAAAATGACATCGATGTCTTTCTAAAAAGATACGTGTGTAACTGATAGTGTTTTCTTAGAATAAATAGCATTACAACTATTACATACTAAACGATATATACATATAAATATTATAGCTCCCGCTTTTTTCCAATTCTTTCTGACTGTGATGTTTCTATTAAACCAGTGTTAGTATAACTGACTGAATAAGTACAGACTTGGCCACTACTATAGACCATACCAATTGTGGCATATGTATATTTATTGTTAGATTAATATCTACTGGAAAACTCTAATAGCTTAATTCTTAACACAATGCATCTGAATGCTTTCTAAATATAAATGATTTTACTCTTTGTGAATTTTACAGAAAATTATATTACGTACAGATAGTATGACTCCTGCATTCCACAAATCATATAATGCAAGCTGCCCAGTTCCCAACCCTTTTATATTATTCTTATAGCGTTCTACAAAAAGGTTTCACTCAGAGGAAACGCTTATTTTGTATTTGGATCGTTCGTAAAAATAAAACAAATCACTAAGTGAAGATTCCATTATAGTTCTATTTAAAGCAATGGGGAAATTATGACAACAGTTTTTTTTTTCTCTCTTTAGAAAAGAAACTTTCGAAATGCAGCTGCAATGAATTAGAAAGAAATGGCCTTCCAATTATTCAGAGATAACTTGCACACACACACCCAAACAAAACACACACGAACACATATGCACACACAAGCGTATGTACATAAACATATAGACACACAAAACATAGATTAATGCGGGCATCTGGGTCAAAGCGTTGGGTTATGCACAGGAGAGCGAAGTCCTAAGATCTAGTTATGGTATTAAATAACGCCAATTAGATATAATTACTATCGGTTTTCTTTGTTATTTCACGCCACATAAAGCACATCTCTTTTTAGAACAATTGTTAAAAATTAGTCAAATATTTCATTTATCATTTATAGTTGCTTTATTTTCAGTCTTTGTTTCGCAAAGAATAATAAAAGGTATAAGCCAATTATTATTATACTATAGTTGGCAACAGACATTTATCTCAAGGATGGCTTTTAGCATGGCTTATTCGACAAGAATTTACGAGTTCATTTACTAATTGAATCCGTATATTAGCATTGAATTTACGTTGTTTTCATGCGTTTGTATTCATTATGTTTCTTTTATTAAATAGATTCATCACTAATGTTTACATTTCAAAATTGGCGTAAAGTTCTATGATTTAGTTAGACATATACAATTTATTAACACACGTTTCTTCAGTCAGAAATTATAGATTAAGTTTGCCATTTCTGGTTAGATGTTTCTAAGAACAGTGTTTTTCGTTTGTCAAAATACAAAACCGATTCTGAAGCCCCTTTACCCAATCTTTCTCACAGAAGGATACTTTGACACAGTCTTACTCAATCGAGAAACAACCTATTATTATCATCCTATACATTATTAATAAAAAAAACTCGTCTTCCGACAACTATCGTTCATAGTTTCGTTGTTCTCCTTCCCTTTTGATATAATTAACGAAACTCGATTGGGCAATGATTTTCCGTTCATCTCTTGAGCATTACAATGCAAGTCTCCCCTCCGGTTAACTACAACACCGTTATTTTTTTATAGTCAAATTTAAACAAATTATTGCTGTGCCACAAACTTAAGAAACAACATTGTGCTAAATCAACACCATAATTATATATCATCAAAGTAGTGTCTCGCCATCAATCTGACACTAATTTAACTTTTATCCTTAAGTGCTCCTTGGGTCTTGATAAGTAGTGTCACAATCTTAAAGAAAGATAGATAACACGATTAATAGCAAGATTGATTTACTTGTACAGAAACTAGTGTATAAGTTGCAATACATATTTACAAGAAAATACTAATATTCCTTATATCATTTATATGTTAGCTGTTTTAATTAACGTGCCATGAAAATCACATATACAATTAAATATTAATAAACCATTTGCCATGAATAACACGTTAAATAATGATGGGGTCTGAGTACTTAATTCACAATTCTACAAAAGAGCGTTGAAATTAAATTAAGTTGTGAAAAGAAAGATAATTATTAATTAATGCATCTCTCTTGTACTAGCTCTCTTCTGTGTATGTATTGTTTTACTAAGGACAGACAGCCATTCGAGGATTACGTTTAATTAGTGTCAGTTGGTGGTTGGCAACGGTGGGGATCGGGTCGTGCCTGTTACTTTAAGAGGAGAGATATACCGTATCTTCACATTATACTTTAAAACGGCCATGTTATAATAAGCTGGGAAGCAGCTCCATTATATTGTGTTCTAAAATCTTGTGATTCTATGAACTTTAATTTACTCATGGAATTTACTTTTAATTTAAACCACTGATAGATAATAAGATAATTTTTTGCCGTTGTTCGAGCTAGATGAATGTCGACTGTGAATGGTTCATAGAAAGACGCTCAGTTCAGCAGCTGAGATAATAAAAACTACGTTTCTTCTCTAAAAATTAAAATTAAATAGAAGAAGAAGATTTCGGACTAGGCTCAGTACGCTGTCAAATCAGAAAATAGGACGCTTAGCAGCTTTTTTCAAATATACGGAAAACATAATCTATCTTAGGTCATATTTAACTGTCATAAAGCTTATATAGTTCGTATAGTGGCATATTTTTGGAGTGGAAGGATAATTCAACTATTCACCAGCGATATTTGCAGCTGCTATCTTGTAAGTTTTCTTTTTCAGGTACAAAATGAAGGTCAGACCCAGAAGCTTATCAAAGCAAGAACCTTACTTAAAACGAAAGCTGTGTTTTTTAATTGAAGGCCATAGCGCTGGTGGTAAAAATAGAATCTGCGTTTTCGATTCATTAAAACTAACCATTTATCGATTTCCTTATTTCACCTCAGTAAATATGGAAACATAAATATCTCTATCATTATTGGCCGTTAACGCCATGCCATGAATGGGGAGAATTTTATATGACTATCTTCAATGTATTAAAAATAGAATTTTGGTGATTGTTGAAATGGGTTAGGAATGGAGATCGCTGAGATGTGTCAGATACGAGTTTTAGACTTCTTCCCATGAACTACTACTATAATGAAACTATCGGAGAGACAGCATGATAGTTGAGGAGGCATTTCCAGCTAAGCCATAGCTGTAAATCTTGTGAAATAGAGCCTTTTTAAAAATCATATTAGATGTCTTCAGTATATCAGAGCCTATTTCTCTAAATACGAATTCCCCATAAAAAGATTTTATTGATCCTGCGTAATATTATAGTCATCACATTAGATATATATATATCTCACAGAATACTGACTTACTCAGTTGAAAATGGTTTAATCTAATGTATTTTAATATGGTAGTCGATATGCCCTAAGATGTTAATCATTTCCATTAAGACAGTGTTTAAACAGCTTTTCAAAGAATGAGAAGTATTTCAGGTTGCAGTTTGTAAACACCATGATTATAATGGCATGCCTAGTGATTTGCAGTCATCAAAGTTTCTATACGTGTAGAAACACGTGAAAAAGATATATGTATAACGTTTACAGTATTGCTAGCTTTGGGATAGCACCTTGAAGTTAGTCGGCATAGCCCGACGTGTTTAGTTTGATGTTACGTTCTTAGCAAATAGATAACATTTGTCGAATGCTGACGAATTCACCTCAGGTCGACCGATGATAATTAGGATAGTGATGCTTAAGAACTCTGGTGCTGTACACAACTCCTGTGGGGACAAGTCTAATACTTAAGACTTGAGAACCTACGCAAATGATTTTCTATAATCTTCTATTAACTAAGTAGCATTCTTAATGACAGTTTTATTTTCAAAATAATTCGTTAAATGTAATTTGAATAGTTAATTCTCGTTTCACGGTAGCGATATGTATCAGGGCTGGCAATCTGATTTGAAACGCTGACATAGACAGAATGTAAAATGTGCACAGTTTAGGACAATCTGTCAGCAAAAATGGTAGAGAATACTTTCAATGAGTCCATCAGCATTACGTGCTCAAGTGGATCCGTTAAGTTCATAAGCAACAAAGAAATCATGGCACAACATCCCGTTTATCATCTATTTTGTTTAAATTGATTAGTCATCCATCGTTGTGTACATTGAAATCTTCTTAGGTGCTAATGCTTGCAGAATGATCATCAAACAATTTTGAGGCCGATGCTCTAAAAACAGTAATTCTATCGCCCTTATGAGGAGAGAGGGCAACTATTAATACGGTACTGTGAAAAAGTTAAGCAGAATTATGAGGAGCTAGGAAAGGTAGGAAAATGAAAACGTAAAATGTGGAAAGAAGGGAGGAAAACGAGAAGAAATACAAAAATGGAAGATTTTTATTGACAAATGAGGACTGTGACCAACACTATGTGTGTATTCTTCGAAGGAAGGAACATAGTACAAGTAACAACTCGACTCATTTTTTGTAACAAAGGTATCTATTTTCTCAATATCCTGCAGTGCAACACGTCTCGTTTGCACGTAACCAACTTGATCTCGAACGTAGTCTTAAATGCGCGGAATGTGTTCTTGGACGTGCTGAACGTAATAGTCGATCTGTGTACACGCCATTTTTATAGTAGTTTTCATCGCGTTTTGTTACACACAGACCAGTATCTCTCTCTTCATTGTGATCAAATAAATACATTTTTTTTACCTCGTAGATATTGGTTCATGCTGTCGAATTGTAACTATACTAATCCCAATGTAAATAAATCAGTATACCTTTAAAATAAACACATAAATATACTTAAATAAAAAAAAAATGCGAAATGTTTTTCTTTTCTTTTGGGTGTAAAGAAAAAAAATCTATATACTATTCGAATTATTTGGACTAGTGTACTCATCGTTAGAATTCGCAGCGTGGTAAGCAATGTCTTGTTGAATATTCAGTTGTAAGTTACGCCCTTATGGAGGTTGAATGCTAAATTATCAGCGCTGGCACCACTCATAATACAACTGAACTTTACTTATGGCTGACGGAACAATATTTCACTATCCATTGAACCAAGTTTTACGTTCATCACGGAGTCCACAAAATTCTCGAGTAAAAAAGTATATTCCTGATTAAAGTCGAAACTTACGTACGTGAGGAAAAATACGAACAAAATAATAGATACATTCAAGTGATAACGAATAATTTATGATGGTCTCAAAAAGATAAAAACAAATCCTCCATTACAATCTGCAAGTAAATATTTCCCGACATTAAATAATATTTACTCCTAACTAATTCTAATATATGTATATATTGAAATCGCAACTTTATAATATATAAAATCAGTAGAGCTTATAAAATATATGCGAAATATGCAAGAAATAAAATCAAATATTTCAGGGTTCTTTATAACTGGGCTACGCAGGGTCCCCCTGTTTTCTTAGAGAGCTGCATTTGCAGTTTTAACAGAATGCCTACATTGATAACACAGCGTTTCCGTTTACCCCGAATATCTACAGAATACCAAAATTGATATATTACATATGAATGAGTCCCCTGTGAAATTTCCACAGGTCTCGCATTTTTTTTATCATATAATGGAAAAATCGGTTTATAAGTTACTTAGAATAAGAAAGTGTATATATATATATATAAATATATATATATATATATATAAATATATATATATATATATTTATATATATATATTTATATATATAAATATATAAATATATATATATATATTTATATATATATAATTCAAAACATAATTCAATACTGCCTAATTTCCGTTCATGAGGTCTCAGTTAGTTCGCATTATAAATATAAATGTTTTGCAAAGATAACTTTCAATTCTCTAAGTGAAATTGCTATAATGTAATTAGCAATTTTCTCAGTTATCTCGATGTACTTAACAGATGTCTATTTGCTACGGCAAATATATTTAACTTTATATATATATATATATATATATATGCATATATATGTATATATATACATATATATACATATATATATATACATAATATATATATATATATATATATATATATAAAGTCTAATACTTAAGACTTGAGGACCTACGCAAATGATTTTCTATAATCTTCTATTAAATGAGTAGCATATATATATATATATATATATGTATATATATATATATATATATATATACACACACACACACACACACACACACACACACACACACACACCAAAGGGAGGTTTTTTTAATTATTAAAAGTAGAATGCGTAAAAAGCGTCTTTAAAAATATATATAAACATAAGAGGACGAAAAATAGGAAAGAAATATAAACTGTTACCGGTTCTGCCCTTGCTTTTCCAAACCTGTATCGAGGGATGTAAAAAGCAGAAATCCAGAATATGTACATTATTAAGATAAAGTTGTGTTGCCTCCTATTCACATGTGATTAAAAAGGAAAAACGACTAAAATTAAGCAACATTATGATCGTTTTAGATGACCTTAGACATTAATAACGCTGACACCTAAGAGACATTCTATTTGCCTACAAAGAGAAGGCATTCTAAATAGAACGTGTACAGTCATCAAGGTCTTTAAATGAAATGTTAAATGAGCACGACTAAAAATTGAAAATGATATCGTGCTGAAATTCGCTGCGCATGGGTTTTAAATTAGCTGGTCAGTTATTGAAAACCCACCAGTGTTTGCAAGTATGTCTGCGATTCGGTATGTACCATTTCTGGCTTTTCTACGTACGTGCGGTTGGAGTCTCACATCTTGTCTCAATGTTGTTCGACCCAGATCCTTGGCATATAAGGACACGCAGTTTTAGTATCCAAATAAAACTGATCTTACGTGTTTGGGTCATAATGATTCCAAACGTGTATGCAGTCTTGTAAATGTGGATTTGCGGTATATTGATGTTAAGGTAAGTAGATGATGTCTAATCTACCTGCCTGCGCTGTGGTTGTGGACAGTAAGTGAGAAATTCGCACAAGTCATTAGCTCAACTGTCCAAATTCGATATATTTTGTTTAAAGACGTATATTACGCATTTAGTTTTTCATCTGGATTAAATAAGTATTTTCTTGATGACTTGTATATACATATATATATATATATATATATATATATATATATATATATATATATATACTCGGGTTTTTTTATATTCAAAAGTAATGGACTAATGAATTCAACGAGGTTGTTAGATAGTGCTCAATAAAAAGAGCTGATAATACTTGTTTATTGTTATATAAACATGCTCATATCCCGATGCTAAAAATAGCCACTTGTTTCAATCAAACAGCAGATATCAGCAGGCAGCGAGTTGACTATTCAAAAGTTCAATGAATAATAATTTATTCATTGAACTTTTGAATAGTCAAGTCGCTGCCTGATGATATCTGTTGTTTGATTGAAACAAGTGGCTATTTGTAGCAGCGGGATGTGAGCATGCTTAATTAAGAATAAACAAATATATATATATATATATATATATATATATATATATATATATATATATATATATATACTAGCGGGTGAACCCGGTTCTGCCCGTTCGTTTAGAGCTGTTATAGTAAGGAAACCCTAGGCAGGAGAAGGGTTAAAGATGGTAGCCACCGTGGTGGAATCAAAACAACAGTAGGCAGAACGAACGGCTGGAGAGAGGTGTTTTAAAAGTGGTAGTAGGCAGCCAGACTCGAATCAAAAAAGTGATGTAGGAAAAGAAGATATAAAATAACCTAACGACTTAGTGTTGAAATTAAGGGTAGTCCATCGGAAGGAGACGACAAACCCGACTCCTACTTTCTGAGATCTCCCCAGATGGGATAAGTAATTAACGTTTTGAGTCAGATTTTCGATATGTTATAACTTACTTACTAGCTCTACCTACGTATTGAGCAGTTTTGAAGTAAATACTTTTTACGCATAAATCTATACTTTCGTATATAAATTTATGTGCGTAAATTAAGTATTATATATATATATAATGCAAGAATATGTTTTTTATCGCAATTATGAAGAGTAGTCACATGTGTTAATATTCATGACTAAAGGATGAAAAAAACGTCAGCCGACAGATTAAGATCTCCTATAAAAGATCCGTATTATGGAATTTTTATAAGCGAACAAAAGTAAACAGCGTAGAAGAAGCATTTTTAGGTTTTAAATAAAACGTTACATTGTATATCCAATTGAGCAATACGTTTTAGAATCCAATAAAATAGGAAGCACAGTAACTTCTTTTCCGTTTGCTAAAAAAGGCTGTTTGTAAACGAATAATTATCTTAAAAAGACCTTCGAATTACACGTCAACGGAACATAACTTATTGTATAGAACCAGTCAATACACATATTGTTGCGTATAAAAATCTATCCAAGTATTTTTTTTTTTTTGTTATAGAGGAGACTTAAGTTTTCTTTATAACTCTTTGTTAACCGGTTGGTCCTACTCCTGACTTCACTAGTAAAATGTAATCCTGAAGCCCAGGTGGAATCCCATGTGTCAACACCGTTACAATCGCAGTCCTAGGTGGTTCACGGGAGTACTACCAATTCGTCTAATGAAGTAAGGGTCAATATGACGTCGGACGCAGCAGTAATTATCTCCTTTATTCTCTTTCTTGCGCTGAAAAGAAAAATCATTTAACTTGATTGTTTCTTTTTTCTTAAGTTCATTTATAAGTATTAACAAGAATCTTCATCGATCTCGGCTGTATTCTTCTTAAGAAATAAATTATTAAACAAAAGAGAAAAATAACATTATAAGTATGTACAGTATTTCAGAATAAAATGCAAAAATCCCGTTTGCGAGTTTTCTTGTATTTACGATAGTCGATTAACGTTGTTCAGCCTGGGTTTCAATAACCGGTTTCCTGCCTTTAATGTGTCAAAGGATGTGTGCTTTTTAAACAGCACTTTGTTGAGCGGTGAACAGTTCCCCCAGTTCAAACTCACTACTGCAAACCCCTTGCAGACTCCCTGACAAAATTCTACAAAACTCTATAAAACTCATTTTTATAGTCTACACCAGCTTATATATTCGTGGTTATGTTGGTTTGAAATATACAGGGGTGTTCTAGCTAACCAATCCTCGTCCAATCCGTTACACCTTAGTTATCCGAAGTGAATAATCAGCTACCCCCACATCAAAATCAGGGAATTTTTCACACTGAGAGTTCTCATTGATGATCTCACACACCGAGGAGTCCATGCTTGTCCTCCCTGTAAATACTCTCGCCTAAACATCTGCTAAATATTCTCAAGTAATCACCTTTACATTTTACTGTTTAATAAATTGACTTTGTTCACAGTTAAAAGAAAACTAGCATGTAAACTTGCTGTTTCACAGACCTGCCTTTCAAATAAACGGCTCTAATTCCGTTTCCCTGCATCTTTTTATAGAAATGTTCAACCATAACTTTTACTTAGCTCTCCTTGGAATCTCCTTTCGGGGTAATTTCGTTTACACTTAGCTGGTTGTAACACATCCGCCCCTCTAGTTCACTCATCTTCCCAGGAAAATGGTTGAGTATAAATCGTCTACATCCCACTTGTCTTTCCTTGACACAACAATGATCGGTTCACATCATAATAGATCCCTGATAATCAATGTCCAGCACTGGGTGGTTCGTATTCACTATCTTCTCAACCTCCAGTTAACCTACAAAAGAATCATGCACTATTCTACTGAGTTATATATTCATGCAATAATAGTCCTTTACGTCTTTGAGTATAATTCCCTATAAAATCATAGGGATTATCTGTTCTACTATAAAAGCAGAAATGGTATCATGTTCTCATGATTTATTATAAAAGCATAAAATAAAATTTTGAAAAAATCACTTCTAATAAGGGGCAAGCATTTGTCTTCTACTGTAGTTTTTTTCATCCTGATTGTATATTTGATATATACTTCTCCAATAAATTATCTCCCCTTGACCATTGTATATAGGGATGGGTAACGCATTTTTATTTATTTTTTTTCATGTTCAAAATGTGTTTTTTTTCTGCATTTATAGAAGCGAGTGTTCGCATATTCTTTTTTTTATTTTTTATTAATATAATCTCTCATTCTCTATATTTATTTTTTAATTACCTTAATTGGTACTACATTATCCTTCCGGCATCAAGGTTTATTACGGATTGTCATTCGATATTTTTTCTATAACTGATATGAGAAAATATTGCAATTTATGTTAAGTACTTTATCAGTTCATCCATATGTCATTGATAATCAGCGAGGGGCCTATAGATTGGAGCTCAGACGAGTATTTGCCGTGAAAATAACGATAAAGACGGGACAGGCTCACAATGTCTCCTCGTTGAGAAAAGGGGTTGCAGGGAAGACAAAATGGCACCCTCTGCTAGGCAACCACGTCTATTTTGAACCTTATGAATGCAGGAAAACGTATTCCTAGCAACTCTTGCCCATATGTGACAACAGTACTCCATTCCTGGATGCACCTTGCTCTTATATAGGAAGACACATCAGCAGTGAGATATCTACTGGATCGATAGAAGGATTCGACCATTTTTTTCAATCGATCTTGGCAGCAGATTTGATGTAAGTGTCACATTTCAGATCGGAAGGAAGGATCAAGCCCATAAGCTTGTCGAAACATGAAACCTCCCCTTAGACAAGAGGCATTCCTTTCAGTTGATGGCAAATAGGGATAAGAGTGTTTTTGATATAAAGATAAAAGCTTGGTTTTAGATGCATTAAAAGTAACACGGTCTTTGCTGTGCTACTATAGACGTTAGTGTTGTCAGCCTAAATGTCTACGGATGATGTAAGGGTGTGATTTGGAAGATCAATAATGTAGATCAAGGAGGGGTTTGGCCAAGGATTGACCCCCGGGTGACTCCAGCATTAAAACATAGAGCTTCTGATTTCCTATCAACCACTACTCTTGTGAGCCTATCAGAGAGAAATGACTTAATAATTGAGAAGATATTTCCAGCTATACAGTAGCCGGAGATATTGTGAAGTAGACTTATGCCATACTTTATCAAAGGCCTTTGATATGCCAAGAGCAATTGCCCTAGAAAGGAAGCGTAGATTAAGAGATTCGCTAATCCTATTAAATATAATCGGAAGCACATGTGCTGTAGAGCAAGCAGAACGGAAACTATAGTGTATGTTACTAAGAAGGTTATTTGTTGAGATTGTTTACTACTTCTCTATTTAAGACAGATTGCAGCAACGTAATCATGACGCACAGGAGACTTATTGGCCCGAACTGAGAGGGAGATGACCTATCACCTTAATTCTTTAATACAGGGCATAGTAATTATATTTTGTAACGGTGTGGGGGGAATTTCTACTTAAGACAACGCTTAAATTGCTAGTTCTGGTTAAAGCCTTTTGAGCAGTATAATTGGAATAACATCAGGGTCAATTGCCTTACTGGAATCAAGGTTTTTGATTAGATTGGCAACATCACGTATAGTTATCTGTATATCTCATAGCGTGTTTTCTGATACATGAGTAAATACGGGGGGTTAGTGGCTTTGGCCGCAAGGGGTCCAATGAGCTGCAAATTTGTTGGCAAAGAGTTCGGCTTTGTCTGATGCATACGAGATTACTTCAAGCAAATTCATGACATTTTCTGTTCAGGATTCTGTTTGCTATTTACCAGTACTGGGTGAACCAAGACGTTGCTCAGCTACTTTGAATTTACGGACTGAGCCTACAACTCTCACGTTCTTTATTACGTGTTTACAGTGGTTGCTGGCAGTCCTGAAACCAGCTTTAGTCTAAGTGAATCTATTATGGTGGAGTCAATGAAAAAAGTGATTTCTGTGCGCAATACCAGTAGCACATTCTGGAGAATTCCACAGCTTTCTGCTAGGTGTTTGCGGGGATTTTTCTGACGGTATGAAACGGTCTATACCTACAATTAAACATTTCGTCAGATGTGATACTATAGAAGATGCATCCTTTTTAAACATTGAACACAGAGATAGGTCTGATATAAATGCACGGAAGCTATAGTCCAGTTACATCATATTTTATATGTTCGCCTCTATCGTACCGTAGACGTGTCAACAATTATTTACACTGGACTTCTTATTTCGTATAACAGAAAAACGTAAAGTCTCCGAAAAGAAGTATCGTTAACGATACTTCTTTTCGGAGGCTTTTCGTATTTCGTCATACGGGATTTCGTCAACAATATTGTATCTACCACAAAGGAAGCACTTTGTATTTAGTTGTACGGAATTTCTTCAACGAAACTTATTCTCTGAATATTCTCATCTCTACCTAGCGTGTGACGTTACGTATTTCATAATACGGGATTTCGTCAACAGTACTGTCTCTACCTCACAGGATACCTTTCATATCTCGTTATACTAATTTTCCGAAACTAAACTTCTCTGAAATATTCCCGTCTTTACCTATCGGCAGACATTACATATCTCTTTACAATATTGTCTTTACCTATGTCTTTCGTTTTACAGATTTTCTTACAATAATACTGTCTCCGCCTCTCAGGAGACTTCGTATTTCGTTATACGTAATTTCCTCCCGATGGTGTCTCTACCTCACAGGAAATACTTTGTATATATGTATACAGATTTGACATCAACGATACTTCTATAAATATGTCCGCAGTAGGGATCCACAATGGGAAGTTGCTTGCCTAAACAGTCTTCTGTTATCGCCTTGCCCATCATACGAATCACTGCTTTCCCGATATGTTTTTAAATATTCTTACCTCTTGGATAATTACCTTGTAAAGTCCACCCGTGTCCTAAAAACTGCAACTTATCTTACAAGAGTCGAAATACTCGAGAATCTTTAGTACTAGTAAACATGCTTACTATCTTCATTAAACTCATCGATTTCGCCTTGATAATGACTGACCAATCTCCCACAGGTTTAATCACTTCCTGATATACCAGCGTGTTTATTTCCTCGCTTGTTTTAAGTAGTAGTTAAGAAGCTGACCAGCCTCATTGAACTCATCGATTTTTTTTTTATATTATTCGATCAATATTCCACAGGTTGAGAATCACTCCCTAAAATCACTGAAAACGTGACTGCGTGATTATCAGCGTACTAGTATTAAGCACTAGTAAAGAGGTGTGTTTTTTTTACATAGGCATCACCACATTATCAAGGCCAAGAGGCCACGCACGGATAAGGGTTAAAGAGTGTACAGTAGAAATTGGACAATATAGTAATCATTAGTAATGAAAATTTGGTAAATTTGATAACTTATATGGCACGGCTCATTAAGAACTTATTTATGTTAGACTTGAAGACAACCATATTATAGTCAGCCGGAAAGCAGGAAAACGGAAGACAATTCCACAGGCGTGCAGTTCTAAGCAAGAAGCTTTGTTCATGTAATCTACGTTTAGGTTTAGGCACAGCTAAAGAGTGGGGGAATTATTGATAGTGTTTACAGCTAGACGAGTGTTTCTTGTGAAAGTTTGGCGAGGGGGCCATAGATTGAAGCTCAGTCGAACACTTTCCATGAAAATAACGATACATCAGAAACAAACTCGCAACATCTCTTCTGTCAGATAGAGGTTGAAAGGAAGAGAAAATGACATCTCCTACGAGGCTACGAAGTCTATTTTGAACTCTATCAAGGCAGGCCAAGTCCTTTCTAGCAGCTCCTGCCCAGATTTGGCAACAGTATTCCATGCTTGGACGTACCTGGCTCTTATATAGATAGAGAATAGCATCAGCAGTGAGATATCTACCGGATCGATAGAAAGATCCCACCATTTTTCCAGCGGCCTTGGCAACAGATTTGATGTACGTGTTCCATTTAAGATCAGGAGTAATGGTCAAGCCAAGAAGCTTGTCAAAACTTGAGGCCTCCTGAAGACGAGAGCCATTCATTTCAATTCATGCCAGATGTGGATCAGAATGTTGATGATGTAAAGAGAGAAGCTTGGTTTTAGATGCATTAAAAGTAACCAGCCACTCATTACCCCATTGTACTACGTGCTCAAGATCAGAGGAGAGAGAATTGGCGAGAACTTGGTCGTTTACTGTCTTAGATGTGCTACCATAAATGGTACTGTCGTCAGCATAAATGTCTACAAATGATGTAAGGATGTGATTTGGAAGATCATTAATGTAGATCAGGAAAAGAGTTGGGCCCAGGATTGACCCCTGAGGGACACCGACATTAATACTGTGAGCTTCTGATTTTTGCCCCTCAACTACTACTCTTATGAACCTATCAGAAAGAAATGATTTAATAATTGAGAACACATTTCAAGCAATACCATAGCTAGCGATCTTATGAAGTAAACCTTTATGTCATACCCTATCAAAGGCCTTAGATATGTCAAGAGCAATTGCCCTAGAAAGGTTGCCTCCGTCGAGAGATTTGCTAATCTGATATAACTGTAAGCACATCTCCGTCGAGAGATTTGCTAATTTGATATAACTGTTAGCACATCTGCTGTAGATCTAGCAGAACGGAAACCATATTGAGTGTCACTAAGAAGGTTATTTTTGTTGAGATGGTTGATTACTTCTATATTTAACACAGATTCCAGCAACTTACTCATGACGCACAGGAGACTTATTGACCAGTACTGAGAGGGGGATGGGCGATCACCTGAATTCTTAAATACAAGGCATACTGATGAAATTTTCCAGGGAGATGGGAAACTATTCTCCTTAAGACAACGTTTAAACAGTTTTGTAAGTATAGGCTCTAGTTCAGGTTGAAGTTTTTTTGAGTACTATAATTGGAATACCGTCAGGGCCAGTTGCTTTACTGGAATCAAGGTTTTTGATTAGCTTGGCAACATCATGGACAGATATACGTATATCACATAGCGTGTTTTCTCATACAGGAGGAAATATTGGGGGTTGACGGCCTTGATCGCAAAGGGTAGAATTAGCTGCAAAGTTCTTGACAAAGAGTTTGGCTTTGTCTGATGCTGACGTGATTACCTCAGGTCCATTGATAATAGTTGGGATGGAGCACACGCTTCTGTTCAGGATTCTGTTTACTATTTGCCAAAACTGGTGGGAAAGCCTTATCGGACTCGTCGAACCTGGTCTGATGTTCTATGACAAACATCCCACAGGGTTCAATTATTTACCAGCTCGCTGAGGGCGTGAATATGTGATTATCACCTCACTAGTTTTATTAAGCACGGCACCATTTATTTCTATACTCAGGCCTCCTGTCAGCTATACGAGGCCCATCCAATGCTCTTTAACTGCAAAGTCCATCTTCGTCATTTAATGGAGGATTTCTTTCCTAAATTTCATGCTTTACTCTTTCAATCAAAGACTGAAAAACATCTTGAATTTCTTACATTATCTTACGAACGACAAGCTAAATCCTTCAATATGTTTTCAAAGTCTAACACTAATCGATAACCTCTGATATCCGGCGAGCAGAATGCATGTGGAACTCTGGTGAAAGCATGGATTTCCAACATAAGCTTACTCTATTATGATGTTAGCTCCAATCAAGGCACACATTATCTCACATCATATCAGTCTCTGCTTATATATTTCACGGCCATTATATTTTCTCTATTATAATTTCATACAGTTGATCTGCCACACTCACGTCCTTGCAATAAACCGAACAAAATGATCTACAGATGAGACATTCAGAGCTCGATCTGTCAGTATAACCGACCAACGACAGTTGAAGAATCGGACGGGGCCCTTTTCCAAATGTGCCGAACTCGGCCAAAGCAAGTGGACGCCCGACCCTCAGATCCATAGCGATTAGTTATCGTTCCGGCTAAATGAATTGTCTTTAGCATATAGTGCTATGCACTCAGAGTTCGAGCCCATTGAAAACTTACTTAATTTCTTTCATAAAAAATACTCTCGGACCTCGGTTAATCCTAGTCTATAGATAATTATACACCCCAAACTCATCATAAACTCGAATTATCGTATCAACATATCAGAATTCGCTATAATTAAGTCAGTGGAAGCCGGGCAACTCCGAAAAAATGGTTTTGCTAAAACTCTTATTTGCTTGACAAGGGTGAGAGGAGATTTGAACCGCACGCACGGCAACTACCGCTGGCACGTGCCTTTCTATTTTCTCCTTTCAGTTTCACCTGTCACATTCGTCCGTTATACATTATTATGTTTCCAAAAGGGAACCAACCCTGGTCTATGACACCAATATAACGAAGTAACACGTAGTTAAAGACAAAGTACACGACGTGTCACCTTGGTGTTCACATTGTTACAAACGTAGTCCTTGGTGGTTCGGCTCGAACATCAGTCAAGATCTTGCGAGGCACTACCCATCGCTCTCACGACGACAGGGCCGATAGTACGTTGGACGCAGCAGTGATCATCTCCTGTCTTTTCTTTCTTGTGCTGAAAGGAAAAGATCATTAAACTTGGTTGGTTCTTTTTTTTTCTTTAGTTCACTCATAAGTATTAGCAGCAATAAACAACGTCGGCTTCGTCCGTAGTTTATTTTTTTAATTAATTAGTCACAAAAAAATAAAATAAAATAAGTAAATACGGGTTTTCCGAGATGAATCAAAAATAAATAAGCGTAATTACATTTGCAAGTTTATTTTTAATGGTAGCTACGATAATCGATTAATAGCAATTTCTTGCGTTTGATCGGTCGAAAGATGTGTGCTTTTCGAACGGCGAGGTGTTAAGCGGTGGACAGTTCCCCCAGTTCAAACTCACTACTGCATCCACCCAGCAGTGTTTCTTCAGAACTCTACACAACTGATATTTCTTGGTCTGCATCAACTATATATGCATGATTGTTGTCATTCGGAACAACCCGATGTGTTCTAGCCTACTAATCATCGTCGAATCAGTCACACCTTAACTCTGTTATATACGGCACCAAAAAAGGGGGCTGTTACGTTGTGTGCGCATATGAATACGTTCCATAACGACGTACATGTTCAATAGTTGGGTTTTATATTTTATCTGTATATTCATGCACATGTAAATGCGTGTGTGTATATACGTCGTATCATTTAGTTAATCGAGTAGTGTGTATAGTTTAACATTCATGCAGCGGTTCTAACAGGAAACAATTGGCGTGGGGGCATCGAAACAGTTGAAAACAAACACTTCTTTTTCACATATGCAAATAACACGACACACACCTGAATTATTTGCAAACATTTATTTTCATTATTTCAGCTGACATTTTCAAAGATTACATTGTCTTAACATTTTGGCTGCCTGAGGAAACGCCGTCCTCCGCGTCATGATTAGACCAATTCCCCTTGCGTCGTCCGTTGTCTCCAGCGTTCAGCTAAGAACTGACTAGAATTTCCCCAAATCTACATCTATTTACGTGTCTCAGACAAACAGTTGACGTAATCTCAATCTAGTTATTTGTTTATGCAAATCAAACTCATTTTTTCTATTTTCTATTTTCGGTTTTCACATTCCTTTTGTAGCAATGACATTATTTTAGCTATTAATAACTTTTTCCCAGTATAATAATTTATTTTCCTAATAATAATGATCGATCCAGCAATCCGCCGTCGCTTAGATCAATTAATAATAATAATAATAATAATAATAATAATAATAATAACTTTTTGACCCTTAGCCTTGTTTGCCACAGTTAACACAGATACTACGCTATGATCACATCCCAAAGGGTCACAACGTAACAGTTCGACTTGATTGGCTAATCAGCTAATTCTACTTCACATCAAAAGAAGGTAATTTTCCATAGGAAAGGTTATCATCGATGATCTCACGCACTGAGGAGCCCTTTCCACCACCCCCTCGAGTCACTGCTCTCGCCTACAATCTGGAAATTATCACTTTCACAGTTTACTTTTTTTATAATTTTTCCCTTACAAGAAATAATGTATTTCATATCGGCGACTACGTCATCTTTCTTATAACTGGCAGGGGTACTTGTTGTCTTTGAACCTGCCATTCAAATAAAATGGTTCTAATCCCTTGTTCTCTGGCACCTTTTTGGGGCAGCTTTAAACCATAGCTCTAATTTAGCTCTCCGTGGAATTCTCATTGACCGTAGCTGGTTTAGTTACACTATGTATATATGGTTGACATCGACTGTTCAATCATAATATCATCCTATTGACGTTGTTGGCAGCACAACTACGTTTAAATTAATAAATCGCTATATATGTTAGTATTGTAAGGTAATTTTCTAGATGTAATAAAAATGAATGTTCAGTATTAGTAAGGGCCGATGCTGAATGCACGATATGGGTTAATTCTCGTAAGGTTACAAATGAGGCAACCTAATAGTTATGATATTTTTGGTGTGATTTTTTTATGATGTGATTATTAATAGGACGACTGACCACGGTTTTGTTTACATTGAACCCAAAGATGCCTTAGTACACCATCTGTGATATGGCCTTACGCAAATAAATGCATAAAGGTAACGTTGTAAAAGACATGCATGTATATTTGCGCATAAAGAATAGCGAATTCAGTCGAGTAAATATAGTTATGCTCCAATTATTTTTCAACTTTCACAAATTTTACAATTTTACAATGTTTTTACTTAACATGGAATCGTATTGTTTCACATTTTAAACGCCCTCCCTTATCGAATTTTAAGTCTGGATAAAATAGACAAAAGTATTTATTAGATACAGAGAAACAAAAATGTCACATACACAAACGCACACACACACACACGTGTGTGTGTGTGTGTGCGTGTGTGTGGGTGTGTGTGTGTGTGTGTGTAATCTATCCTCTTGTTGCATACACACAATCTTTTTCACGAGAAAATCATTTTTTTTATTATTTTTCATAGAAATTATCTTACACATGGGTAGCATGGGCGAATAAAAAGTTCATGGGATCGATTTTTTTTCAGACAAATAGATTAGCGGATACCGCGTTTGAAGGAATAGTTAAATGAAACTGTTTTTTTTTTATACAGAGCAAGCTGAAGACAATCTACAACTCGGTATATGTAGAATATGTCTATCTTCATCCTAGAATAACAATCAAATCGATAAGGAGAGATGAGGAAATTACAAAGGCAGGAAAGATAAAAACAAAGCAACAACTGTTCTAAGAAATGTAAAAAAATAACAAATAAACAAATAGTTAAATAATGGATGAAACATGGTCTACTTACATTATACCGACAAGCGAATAACGCAAAAATGTCTGTATATGCAGAGATAGTACATCGTCGGTGCTTCTAAGATGAAAAAAAAACACACAAGAACTTTCAGAAATAAATGATTAAAATTAAACTGAGCAGCAGATGGTGTCTGATTATATTAAATTCCTGATAAAAAATGTTTAATGTTTTGTAGATACTTAATCTTCTGGCATATACTATTTTTGTGAAAACTTATTGATTGGGTAAATGTGTAGATGAAATACAGAATATCCGACAGCGCCGTCTCTATGACGTAAGGAACGCATTGGTAAATAAGCTTCTGTAGTTTTCAGACCCTTTCCATACAATTAAGAAAGCCGGCACTAGCATTGGGAGACGGGATCTTTTATAGACAATTCTCTACTGTCACATAAAAATTTAATTAGGAAACGATTAATCTATAGAACTGACACTGATGCCAGAGGTTACATTGCGGATGCAGTTTCATATTAGTAAATAAATCTGAGGGAACCTTGTTTGCTGCTTATATTATGGTTTTCAAAGAAATAAAATTAATTAAAAAAATAGAATAAATTATAAATTCTCAGTATGTAAGACCGGCGTGAGAAAAGTTGATGAATCGAGCAAAATAATATGGAGTATTTTCTAAATTAACACATTTAAAAACCTATTTTAATCTTTTTTTATATATATATTTATTTCTTACTCAATTTTTATTGATTTATCTATTATATGCTGTCATCTTGCTACTTAAGGTATTTCTATTAAATTGTTTACTCACTAGTTATAAAATCTGAAAACAACACAATCATAGTGATTAGTAGATTGAAAGACAAAATATCAATATATTGGATTAATTATATTGATTAATGGTTTTAACTTACCTATGTTGCGCGTTTGCTTCAATAAAGAAAAACAAGTTGTTCTCCGAAATTCTCTTACTGCCCCTGGCTGTAGGATGATTAATACAAGGTTATGCAAATTGTCTATCGAAAGAAAACAAATCAAAAAATATATTTCTCTTATTTCTTCACTTTCAATTGCCATTCAAATCTTTCTTTCACACACATTCTCTGTCTACATCTACAGAGAGAGAGAGAAAGAGAGATGTAGACAGAGAATGTAGAGAATTTCTTTAATTACTATGATTTTTTGATGCCTTACAACGCTCACATTGTTTACTCTCTTTCAATGCAAATTGTATTAGTATTCCGCACTAATTTTCCAGTCAATCTTGCAAAGATAAATAATTTTTAATATATTTGTCTACACACTTGTAAACCAGACACTCAAAAACAGTTTAATTATAAGATTTGCTGTATGATAACTTAATAGGCCCATACACAACTTTCCGTGCGTGTGATTATCTTCAATTAAGAGACCGCTTATCAGATAGGAAATAAAAGCAAAGTTCTGCCTATATCGGTTTGAGGAGGTCGTTTCTCTGAATTGAGGTTCATATATAACCAATTACGCTAATATAATTAATATACTATATACGTGTTTTGTCCCCAAGGGAGTACCATTTTATTAAAAACAGGGATTAAATTATCTACATCTACGCCTAATATATATATATATATATATATATATATATATATATATGTGTGTGTGTGTATATATATACCTATATATATATGTATGTATATATATATGTATAAATATATATATGCATATATACATATATATATATATGAATGTATGCACATATATATATATATATATATAGGTGTAAAGTTTGGTTTCTACGTATATATATATATATATATATATATATATATATATATATATATATATATATATATATATCAAATATGCTTTAGTGGCTGTGTTCAAATTTCCTGAACGCAAGGACTTCTCACCTCCTATAGGGATTGTTGCGTAAGTATTAAACTAATAGATATTTAGGTATAAAATATGTATATTTATATGTAGATGTCCGTGTTTTGTTGGCATGTTTACGATTATTCTAGTAGGTTCCTGTCTTTTAATATAATTTATATATATGTATATATATATATATATATATATATATATATATATATATATATATATATAAAATTATTTATTTATTTATTTACGTGCAAAAGAATGCTATTTCTGAAAAATATTTTAGCAACTCTCCAACGTTAAACACGCTAATAATTAAATTTAATAACTGTTAAATCGCCAACAAAAATCAAAATGAGATTAAAAGCGAGAAAAATAACATGTACAGTCATATAGTACTAAGCATGTAACGGTTAATGCACCCAACCGTAGCACCTATAGTGTGAGGTTTGAATCCCGGAAAAGTAAAGAGAGTAGATTAGTGTAATATATATGTATATATATATATATATATATATATATATATATATATATATATATATATATTATGACAGCCCCTTTAAAAATTCGTTTCTGATCGTTTAACACTTTCAGTTGAATTAAAGTCAGTCAATATAGCTCTTATGCATAAACCATTGTACAACGATTAGATCACTGGCTGACTGACGTAAATGAACATTAAAAAAAAAAAGATGTTTAAATTCAACGTTATTTTTCACGCGGTTAATGGTAGCCGAATGGATTAGGTAGCCGCTAATAAAGCCAGAGATGTCTCGTTTTGCGGGGTTCAAATTGTTCGACTTGTATTAATCCTGACACCCTGAACTGAAGATTCCCGAAAGGATGAAACACTAGTGTCTGTAGGTATTTAATTATTATAGTAAAAAATAATCATATATATATATATACATATATATATATATATATATATATATACATATATATATATATATATATATATATTGAATAAAGCAATTAAAACTCGTGATTTGAAATCAGTTTCAAAAAGAAAAAAAAACAACATTAACTCTCTTGTACGATCGTTTCGGAAAAGAATTTGACAAAAGTTTTGTCTTTTCAAACATATTCTCCTCATCAGAAAACATGGGGGGGGGAGAAGTTAAAAACACTAAAATAAAAATAGCATTTTAGTCGTGAGTAAGGCAGATATTACTGAAAATATTTTAAAAGAAAATTAAAAAAAAACAAGATTATAAATTTTATTTTGATAAATAAAATAAAATAAAATAGAAAGCTAGAAATAAGATTAAAAGAAACAAATTTGACCCCTATTATGCCGCTTTAACATTTATTGCTTGGGGCTCAAATCAAGTTATTAAGTTAGATCCATATGCAAGGAACCTATATCTAAAATGTCAATTGTTTATACACAAAATTAGCGGAGGAGTTTGGTAGAGTTCTCATAGATCAAATCGTTGAACTCTGACCCCTTAGCAGCCACAGTTCTGTCCGAAAAAAGGTTGCAAATATTTCCCTTTTCTCAGTACCCAGTATATCAAATTTTACGTCTGTAAACTTTAAATTTACAGTTATTGCATGAGGAAATGGGCACACACAGACACACACATACGCGTTCATTTATATATATATATATATATATATATATGTATATATATATATAGGTAGACTTATACGTTTATTTTATGTGTATATTGAGTAAGTGTATGTATACGCCTTTCTTATATGCACATTGATGTGTAGGTTTATTAATATTCGATGAAATATTTACTTTGATTAGGAAATAGTGGCTATCAAAGGCGTTTATTTTCTTTCATCTTAAGCAGTTAATTAAACATTCGTCGCTATTTTCATAATGGCACAAAATGAGGATAATATCCGGGTTACAAATTCTCACAACAATAATAATGCGAATTAGTAATCACAAAATCGCTAAGATTTAAGATCGATAGATTCGATTTCACAGTTCACACCAGTACCCATTCGACGTATGGTAAATCCAGATATCATTAAACTTTGTAAATTTCTAGAAAAGTAAATTTCGGAACTATTTATTGTTGTAAAGTTTTATAGATATAATTATTAGTAGGCCTCTCCTTAGATTCGGACGGATCGTTCATATAGTAACTAATAGTATTAGTACCAGCTATAAAACTTTTCTTAAGGATTTCATATGCATAAACCATGTATAATTTTTTTCTCTGCATTTTTTCTATATTTTTCCTCTTTTCTCTTTGTTTGTTAAATGAGTTCACCAGCAGCTAATTTTGTGATTATGAGCGCCAATAAATCCTTGATCATTTCGGTCATCATTGTTATATATAGGCGCTTGACTCTCCACACTCATAGAATATATTTGAGAGAGCAGAACAAGACACGTGTTGATAACAACATGTTGTTATGGAAAATATCCCCATTAATGTTACAAATTGTGCAAATCGTTTTGCATGAACGACTACAGCAACGACTGTTGATGGCAAGTGTTTCCGAAACGAATGGGATTTCATTTACTTTCGTTTGTGCTCAAAACGAAAGGAAGAATATGACTGTTTATGAAAAGACGCACACGTTCACATACATCCAGACAAACACACACACACACACACATCAGTCACTTGAAAAGGGCATTAGTTAGTCATAACTGGCTGAAAAAACTATTGAAAATAGTGGCCATTTAAAATGGTTTTAATAAAAGTTAAAGTGTATTTGATATTTTTATTAAGCAGTGTTAATAATTAATTTAGATTAATTGATGTTTACCTTGAATTTATTAACCCATGAAGTTATATATATATATATATATATATATATATATATATGTATGTGTGTGGGGGGTGTTTATAAATACATATATATATATGTATGTATATGCGTGTGTATTTATTTATATAACTTAAATAACTTCGATGCAAGAGAAAAACTGCATTCTTACTGTGCACTATTCTTGAGTGTCTGATGCATCTTTATATATGAGCCTGTCTGGGTTACCTTAATAGATATTCGAAATACCATAGTATTTTGTGCATAAATCATAGATGTATTTACATAGCTTATATAAACTTGCTAATACAGGAATTTGATGTTTGCCATTTTAATCGAAATACGCCTGACACTCCACGAGACAAAATTATTTCTTGGCATAATCTGACGAAGTAAAGAAACTACAACAAAGATAGAACGCTAGGAATAAGATTAAAAGAAACAACTTTGACCCCTATTATGCCGCTTTAACATTTATTGCTTGGGGCTCAAATCAAGTTATTAAGTTCGATCAATGTGCAAGGAACCTATATCTAACACGTCAATTGTTTATACACAAAATTAGCGGAGGGGTAAGGTAGAGTTCTCATAGATCAAATCGTTGAATTCTGACCCCTTAACAGCCACATTCCGTTGCAAATATTTTCCCTTATCTCAGTACGCAGTATATCAAATTTTGCGTCTGTAGACTTTAAATTTACAGAGTTATTACATAGTGAAATGGACACACACAGACATACATACGCGTTCACTTCTATGAAACATTTACTTTGATTAGGAAATAGTGGCTATCAAAGGCGTTTATTTTCTTTCGTGAAAAAAAGATTATATCGTATAATTTTCTTTGTTGGAAAAGTAAGAAGAGAAAATGTTTTTCATATCATTACTAGAGCTACATTGGATAAGCAAAACTTTCCAAGATGATCAGAATATCGAACAAATCATGTAGATATCACTTGTACTCATAGTGTTTGTGTAATGCCATCGAGGCTCTTCACACTACAACTACAGTTTAGTATTATGACACTTATGGTAACCTGACCATTATTTGTTGTGAAGGTTTCATATAGAAAACTATAAATTTAAACTCAGTCGAGTAAGTAACATGAGAGTGGCGATAGAGTAGAGACAAAGTAGCAACCTTTCTTTTGTTAATAGAAGGGATTAATTGGGCGAAAACTCATCAATTACTATATTTCGTAAACCGTTTTCCACTAATCATAGGCAGGTTTTTGAAAAGTATTTCAGTCTAGGACGTATTTTATGCTTTTACATGGAGATTATTGCATAGAGAATGAGTCACTAAAATGAGCAACCAATATTCCAGTTATTTTTTACATAAATCTTAAGAATCTTCTATTCAATGCCAGTGGCGACGGTCAGTTCAAGGACCTTGCCAAAGCAGCATGCTTCCTCCATCCAAGAGATAATTATTAGCTCTAGGGTCAGGTTGCCATATGAGCGTTTGATATGAGATAGAAGTGCATTTCTAAGTACATTAAATATATCTAGCCACTCGTTACACAATTCTACTGCGCACTGAAGTTTGGAGAAATAATTCTAAAAGATCGTGATCTTTGTCAACGTTTGAAGTATTACCATTGATTGTAGAATCCACTGCATGGATGTCGAACAATTTTCACAGAATATGACTCGTGTGATGTTTAATGAAGATGAGGAAAAAAAGGATGGCCCAGGTGCAGCCGTTCGATACGCAAGCGCTAAAAATGTAAGCTTCGCAACTCTGCTCATAAAAGAATATTGTAATAGACTTGTCGGAAGTACAGAAAGTGATGACTGAGAATATACTTTCATGCTAAATCTTGCGCAGTGTATTACATAGGTAAATACCTTTACAAATGTGTCAACGTTAATTGAATTAATGATCCTGTGTTATATTGTCCGTTGATCTTTCAAAATAACCTATACTGCTTGCCGCCCATTTGGTGGTATTTATTGATGTTGTTGATTTTTTTTTATTTATCACAAACATAAGTATTTTACCCAGACGCACAGAAAGCTGATGTAGAAGTAAGTGTTTCGTATTTTTACATACTGAGAAAACTATACATGGTTTCGAAGATTTTGGCCTCTACATTATGAAAAATGTTGCTGTATTATTCTAATTATGTAATTTACAAATACGAAAAATACGCTAAAACACAAACACAAATACAGATACACACATATGTGTACACACACATAGACACATATGCATGTATATATATGAATATATATATATATATATATATATATATATATATATATATATATATATATATATATGGAGAGAGATATCAAATGGTAGCTACTTTACCTCAAAGTTTGAGGGTGTTTTTATCGCTGCTTAGATGTAAGTATATCTCCAGAGTAATAAGAGAATAATAAACCCCATGATTTAGCTTCGAAAAGAAATGCAAGAAACTGACAATGTTTGCTGTAATATTGAACCGACAACAAAACTGTATTTGTTTATGAGCATCAGCATAACACAAAATATTGCAGTTCCGAGAGAAATGAAAATCTGCAGAACAAAAGAATCTCATGTTTCTCGTCGACATTGTTCAAAAAGACGTCTCGAACGGAAGACTGATGTCAGAATAAACTCGTATATTAATATATATATATATATATATATATATATTAATATATATATATATGTTTGCATGTATGTGTACATATATCTATATCTATCTATATATATATATATATATATCTATATATATATATATATATACATATGTGTATATTATATATATAGGTGTATATATATATGGGTGTATATATATGGGTGTATATATATATGTATATATATATATATATATATATATATATATATATATATATATATATATATATATATATATATATATATATATATATGGGTGTGTTATGCGTAAAAGTGTGTAGACACCGGGGTATTATTAGTATAATAAAATATATAAAGTAATGATAATTGTACTAGAGATAGAAAAATACATAGTTGCCATCTTGTTAGGATATATTTAGTTTCTGAAAAACTAATGTCATTTTTGTATAAGATATATACGTCAAAAACAATATTATATTTGCATCAACTTAATGATAAATATTTCGTTTTTATTAAGAAGTATAAATGGGCATTCTTTGCGGTGCGCTTAAAGTATAACATAAGGTGCAATGTGTTAAAATAAAGAAAAAAGAATAAAAAAAACTAATATGAACAAACTGTTCAGAATGAATTTCATGTTTATAAGTTTGTAATATCTGTTTTAGAAAATCGATATTTTAGTCCATCTAAACAAAATGCTTAACGAATAATACTCAAAAAAATAAATTATTACGCTTTTTAAATTCATATAAACATTGCATTAGCGATACATTCTCAAATAAACTTTGTAATTAATTAGTCTTCGACAACATTAAATAATTGGAACATTTCTAACGACATTAATATTTTACCTTCAGAAAATTATGAAATATGAATTTGAAAACTTGCCGAATATAAACTATTCGTATTATTTGAATTCATCAAACTACTGTTCTTCTCTTACAACATTCCGGTCGATGTAACCTCAGAGCTTCTTAAGCTGTATCTGGTCGAACCTAGGAATGTTTCCCGAGTTCAACAAGATACATCTGAAGAAGATCAGAGGTTACGTCGCCGGAAATCTAGTTAAAATAACACCCAAGATCAGAACAGTAGTATGAATATAAACTATTTTACCATTTAAACTTATGATAATAAATGTAAATCTATTCTAAATGAAATATAAACAGTGCGTGTTTACATGTAAATGCTTATATGTATTGACATGTAAAACGAGAAAACCCAATGCACCAATGCCCACTAGTGCATATATATATATATATATATATATATATATATATATATATATATATATATATATATATATATATATACATGTGTGTGTGCTGTAAAATATTAAAAGATAGCGTAACATATTAAAAATTAACTGCAAATTATCTTCAAATTTTCGGAGTTTGTAATTTTGCTCATACACCTTTATTTTTGGAAGTTGGTATGTTCTTTTCCTTTTGACAATTTAATGACGGAATAAATTCACAAACTGACACAATGGTTGCATGAATAATTCTGAGCAACAAACATGTGATGTTAAGAAGTGTGTATTTCAACGTACTTTAAGAAATAACGCGGTGATTGTCAACATCGTGACATTTGGAATATATAGTTTTGTCAAATGGTTACATTGAGCTTTATAAATCTCTGTGGTTACATCAAGCTTTATAAAGCCAAAGGACTGGCATAAACAGATGAATTATAATTTATTTGTATAGTGAAATAGGGAAAATATAGGGTCATACACAGACTCACTAATTAGACAACTTGCAAATGCCTTAAGCTAAAAAAATCGGACAGCTTGGACAATAGTCGCCACCCCAAACCGTTCCGCAATTTTGGCTGCTGTTTAGAAGCTATGTCTAATTGCAATAATCAAGATTGTCTAAACATCTTAAGTTCAATTTGTTTACAGAAATACCATAGATGCAAATTTCATTATTATAAACGCATTCGTAAATAGTAAGATGTTAATTATAAGTGTCTTGCTTATACAATTCTAAAACTTAAATTTATTTGTATAAAGAGACCAGAATTTACAGTTTGATAATTTACATATGAATGTATGTATCTTTGGAATAAAACTACGAAATAAAAAAGAAGAAATCAAATGAGCGACGGTTTGTGGTGTTATTGTTTTGTAGTGATATTGTTCTAAGAATAAGCCTTTACAGATTCTGAAGAGAAGCATTTAAACCAAGATAATATAACGATCAGAATAATTAAACAAACATAATAATGAGATTTGCATTATGCGATAAGCTTCTGGGCTTGACCTTTACTCCTGACCTTAAATAGAACACGCACATCAAGTCACTTGCCAAGGTCGCTGGAAAAATGGTAAGCTCATTCTACGCTCCAGAAGATATCTCACTGCTGATGCAATTCTATATCTATATAAAAATCAAGTACATCCAAGGATAGAGTACTCCTGCTACATCTGGGCAGGAGCTGCTAAAAATAGCATATCCTGCATTGTCAGGATACAAAATAAGCTTCGTAACTTAGTGGGGTGCCCTTTTTCCTTCTCTGCAACCTTTCTCTCACAGAAGAGACGTTGTGAGTCTGTCTTTATTTTATCGTTACTTCCTCGGCAAGTGATCGTCTGTGCTCCAATCTCTGGTCCCCCTTCTCCAATCATTCACGTAAAACACCCGTCTAGCTGAAACCACCACCAAACATTTTTTCCACTCTTTATCTATGCCAAAATCAAAACGAACATTTTATGAAGAAAGCTTCCTTCTTAGAAGTGCACGCCTGTGGAACTCTGTTCCATTTGCCTGGTGCCTGTCTGACTACAACATAGATGTCTTCAATTCCAATATAAACAAATGCCTGATGAACTGCCCTCTTAAGTAAGACACTTTATCAAATCTCCAATACTATCTTTCTGTACACGGAATAACCCTTATCCCCGGTGGATTCCGGCCCTTGATAAGTGGTGGCTAGGTTGCAAAAAAAAAGATGCAAAACGTGTTATCTACGAGATAAATACAATCCATAAATTAGCAAACAATGAAATATATCACTTTGTCCCCACTGAAAGATTAAAACAAAGAAAGCGAGAGAAAATAAAAGACTCCAAAGTCGTAAGCATGCTCGCAAGCAATTAACCCTGAATTTATCTAGCTTATATCTATCTGGTGAACCATATTATTAAACTTTCAGCAAACTATTAAATAAATAACGCATTTTAATAATCAATTTTAATAACTGTTTTCAAAATATGGGAAACTATAATAGGCATATATACATGATAATAAAAAGGAAATGTTTTAGTGCTTAAAATAATTGAAAACATGAAAATAAGTTGAAAGAACAGCAGCGATTGATTAAATGTATTTAGACCATCCAAGTGGAAATAATCTAACATTGGTGTATGTGAAATGTTTCTTAACAAAGTGAAATCGTGTTTAATCTTTTGTGTATTTCTTCGATTAGAAACAAAAATCCTCTAATATGAATTTCCAGAATATGGTTATGCATTTGACACGAAAATATTGTCTTTGACTGCAAATAATATATTCTTAGAACACGGATGCACTTAAAGATAAAAATTGAATCACACTGCATCTTTTTGAAGATGCAATTTTATATATTTTCCATATTATTTTGCGTATAGTTGTTTCTAAATGTTGTCAACATATTCTCTCACTCTCTCTCTCTCTCTCTCTCTCTCTCTCTCTCTCTCTCTCTATATATATATATATATATATATATATATATATATATGTAATAAAATAAAAAAAATTACAATGGAATCTACCAAAATGGTAACACTACAGAATATTATAAATATTAAAGAATTAATATTTATAAAGTAAACTCAACCAGATGTCAAAGCTCGATAAAATCAAATAGGAGATGGAGCTTATAATAAGAGCAAACAGTTAATAAAACATGTTTAAAGACACTTTGGAAAAGAGTTAAAACATATTTATTCTGAAAAGGAAACACTTGATAAGTGGATAGTCCTAAATACGGAGTGTTTCGAAGAAATACTTTCCCTCTCATCAGAGGGTAGGAAGTAGGAAAATGCGGGATCGGATTTTGCATACAAAAGTATTTGATGAAACTACAATAAGTCAAAGATCTTACTCGATAACAAAAAAGTGAAGCAGAGGGAATATGATGAAGAAAAGGGGGATTACACGTGAAGGGATAGTCTGGTGAAAGGAAAATAATCAAATGACAGTAAAATCCAAAAGTATAACTCCGAGAAAGTTAATCGAGTTTCCATTTGCACAAGTAAAATCCAAGGAAATCACGTAATTGGAAGATGGTTCAAAATAATCCAAAAGGCCGAAATCTATGGATTAATTCATGAATATGTACAACGAAAAGAAAACGGGGAAAAATCCAATAATATTAATAAAAGAAAAATAAGATAGGCTTTTCACACGATTGCCGAGACATAATATCTCTCTCTCTGTCTGTCTCTCTCTCTCTCTCTCTCTCTCTATATATATATATATATATATATATATATATATATTCACTCCTATAATTTTTTTGTGTATTGGTATTTTTATTAAAAAAAAACAATTTTTTTTTACTTATTTAAAAAGAAAATACATTTTTGTTATATAAGGGTAGTTTAATTGCATTCATCTGCAAAAGATCGAGCTAATATGCATATCTTTTAAACATTCATTTCTATTAATTTCCTATTATTTTCCCCCCAGTTTTCTTATGGGATGATCATCTTAAATTATAACCTCACATGTAATTATATGCATACCCTTATTCTACATAGTTTATAGTTGTGTAATATTTGCGTGAAAGATTTTCAGTAAACACACACATATTGTCTCTATATATATTTATGTATGCGTATGTATATTGTTTAAAAAATTTGCCTCACAAACTCCGCTGTCAGTTTTTGGGCAACTGACATTAAACATTATATATAAGCTATTTGAAGCCATGCAAAACTTTATATTTAGGTTTAGGCGGGACCGAATCTGTACAAAACTGTGAAAAATAAAATTTAAAAAATGCAATTTGTCAGGTGAAGATCGAACGACATCATTACGAATGTGTATGTTTGACGTAGTAGTTATTGGTTTATGTCTTAATTTTTCGCCTTGCAGCAAACATGTCTTCATATTGCGCACACTTCATTTTTTAAAACTTTTTAAATCATTACTATACATTAGGTCCAATATATTCTATATATATATAAAAGCGAAAATGTATGTATGCATGTATGTATGTGTGTTTGTGTTTCTGCTAAAAACATTTCACCGACGGAACGAAAATTCACAAACTTAGTATCATATAAAAGTCCCACTCTCCGGACGACAAATATCGAAAAATTGGCCCAAAAGGACCATCAGAAGTGCGTCAAGTGATCGATTTTCTGCAGGGGGGGGCCCCAAAAAAGTGACATTTTAATGTTAAACATTACATATTTTTAAATCGATTTACAACTGCCCCCCCAAAAAAAAACAGGCGCCAACTCTTCTCCATAAAGTATACACGATGCCGTTTATTTTGGTTCAACTTGTATTTAAAACCCGCTCAGTCATGTCACGTGATCTTGACGTCAGCAAGCTTTAATGGCAGTCTGAATTTAAAAAACATTGTTGTTATCGGTAAAAAAAATGTAACACTCACACAAGCTAAACTATGAACTACGCTATGACAACGTTACCTAAGTTATTAGCACATTAAAATAGTTAGATACGATAGTTAAACGAAAAATAACAAGCGAAAATTTGAAGTAAAAAAAATACGCTTAACAAAAAAATTAACGATCGAGGTTTTCACAAAATAAAAACAACCAGACGCCATTTTCTTTTTTAGTAACACTCTTTAGAGTAAGTAAGACGATATGAGAGGGAGAGACACACACATACACAAACGCAAACAGAGAGAGAGAGAGAGAGAAAGGGAGAGAGACAGCAAGAGATAGATGTCTAGACAGAAATACGCGCTGAATCATAAAAAATGTGAAGTATTTATTTATTTATTTAAATGCTGTCCACATCAGCATTATTTGGCACAAGGCCTGGAAAGTTGGATACCCGCAGGCTCCCCTAAAGGAGGGACACTCCTGCAATTCTAAAAATTGCCCGAGTAACCCCGTTGGCATTCCCCGGTCGGGGCGCCTCAGGCAGCAAGCAATAAACTTGCCTCAACGGAAAGCCCAGTGGCAAGGCCTGGGAGGGTGGGCCTCCTAGGTATTACCCAGGCGGTGTACCTCAGTCCAACAGGTGCTGGTCCGGTTCCCGGTCCCTCACCTGTTGGGCTGAGTGTCAAGTGACGAATCCGTTACTGGTACTACCCTGTCTCCATGCATCCGAGGCCGCTAGGAGACATCCCATCATAAGAGACTTAAAAATGTGAAGTAAAACACAAAAAAATACTGCTATGTTATCTCGTAACGCTCCCACGATGACCTAATTTATTGGTTATCTGTCAACCAAACCTCTTTCACTCGATTTATAAGCCTTATTTTAACACCATAATCAATTTTTCTGACTCTTGGCCTAGACGGTTAAGTGGGTGGAGTTTGTTTCACCTCCGCGTCAAGGCTCCCGGGTTCAATCAAGCCGCACGACCAATTTTTTTTTCTTTTACATCTTTAGACACGCGGGCGACGTTTCTTTATTTTTTTACTTCGCTTATTCTTTAGTTTACTCCCCCTTATACACACAGAGGGTTTTTTTTCGCTGTCTTTTTATGTTTTGGTTTTTCCGATTTTTTAACATCGTTTCAGGGTTATTACTTATCCCCCCACACACATCTACAAACACCAGGGCAACGCCGGGTACTCCCGCTAGTATAATAATAAATACGAAATCTGTATAATGAAAACCCGTGTTCCTATATTTTTGCATATTTTTAGTTCAACATTATTAAAATATGCGTATATAATAATGTATGTGCGTGTTAGGGTTTTCATGCTATTATGATCAGTATTTCCCATATAGCCTTTGACTAAGCGTCAACATCTTGTACAACTTCGGATGAATAGAATGTCTACCTAATAACCTTCAATCATTGGAAGATATTATTGGATTGCTTTTCTTACGGACTACCAATTTTACGATTAAAATCAATTCTAAAGGAATATCCCTAATAAAGCCCGTGTAATTCATCATGAACATATTTTAGATATATACAAGGCACTTTGTGTGTGTGTGTGTGTGTGTGTGTGTTTGTTGCTGTGGTGGTAGGTTTGATGTGTGTACTAGCTTGTTCTTTTATGAACTTCAGATAAAGTTGGGTGAATTTAGTTTCAAATTTTTCATAGATGTTACTTTATATGTTTAGGAGTGTTGTCAGATATTTTTTTAAATATTTAAATGCCTCCAATTAGTATCCAAAGTCGATAATAGTACACGTCAAATTAAAATAGGAAACTGCTTAATAAAACTAATACAACCTAACATCAAATATTTGTTGAGAAGTTTCACACTGCATAAAGAGAAAGACCTGTGTTATTAAATCAATATTACGTTCGATGATTAGACAAAAGCGCGTGTTTAATACATGTTAATGGTTTAGTATAATTGAACCGCGGTGATTTACTTTATGCGTTAAAGTTTACTGCAAATCATTATGTATAAACACATTTATAAATCAGCAGTAAGTTTTGAACAGTGCCATGTAGATTACAATACATTGTGATGTATGTCATAATGTGGAGACGCGTAAAGTTTCCTCCTGGTTAAACGTGGCGGGTTCCCGACTATAACACAATTTACCAATTTGATTGAAAAGTCGGTTATTTCACCGATGGCAATTACAAAGAAAGTGATACGAGTGCGGAACATTCGTTAGTTCTCATTCAATCCCGAGCAACAATATCTTACTGTTCTTATTATACAAATAAAATTCTCAGTAATTTTATTATCTAGCGTACTATCGTAGTGATGATTCATTGGGATGTAAAAAACGTAGCCTATAATTATTGACGGTTTATCATTTTCCATGATAATTTCTGCTTACACATAGAGGATGGAACAATAAAAGTATCGCCCTGGAAAAGAGGTCATGGTTCCATTTCTGTTTGATAAAAGTTGTTTTTTGTTGCAGACAATCTACTCGTTGATCAGTTATGTACAAATCACTAGGGCGATAGGAGCCTTCTATCATGTCTGAAATGACACCATGTTCATGGAGAGAGATCGGTGATGCACTGCTGTACAACATATGCTCTCTACCGATCCAAGTAATGACAACAGAACCATAGCATCAAATTGCAAATCCGAATTGTTCAACGTTTTAGGGCTCAGCTCAACGAAGTCTCCGGCCACAGTTATTGCCTGGTGTGGTTTCGAGTGAGGACCAAATCATGCTACCACACATCTTCGATGTCGGCTGGAATATCTACAATAAAGTGTACTCTGAATGTGATGAATCTATGGTGCAATCAAGTGGCTGCCGACCAACAATTTTAAAGAGACCCAAGCTTGGCTTCACAAGAAGTACTACGGCTTTGCACCCCTTTTCTCACTTTTCATTCCATTAACTATTATACTTTCACCATCTAATTAAATCTAAATCTTATTTTTGTGTCAAAGCACTAGGAATTGAAATGAGAAGATTTTAACTTATATCTGATTATTACGGTGGTATATATCTATTCTCCCTACTGTTTGACTTTAAGTGAAATAAAGCATACACCTGGAGCAAGTCGAAGATTACATCGACCGAAATCTTGCGTAAATAACACTAAAAATGAGAACAGTAGTCGGAATATATAAAAAAAAATACGAATAATCAACATCATCTCAATAATCAGAAGACGGGATGTAGATTGTTTTAAATTGTTCCCACCAGTTATTCCCGTAAATGATGTCAAATTGTCCAATTCATAGTATAATCACAAATGATAGATAGAAAACATTAAAAAAAAAAAAAACGTTAATGTTTTCGTAAAATGTTTTTTGATTGATGGTGGATTAAATAGATCCGATCAACCAGGCTTCGATATTGGCGAGATGAGAACGTCATATAGCAATTCGACGTTGGCAAAATGTTACGTTATCAAGACGATTTATCACGATCGAAGAAAACAAGTGTAACTGAAAATAATAATTCTATCTTTTTTTTGTGCAGTTGAAAAAGATGGCCAAATTAATTATTTGCAGTGTGGAATATTTGATAACACATTACACAAACTGACAATTTATATTGCCTAAATTACCGCTGAACTAAAATACTCCCTCTATGTATTCTTGTTTCGCAAAATCGAGTTTTAATGTAGAAGAGGCCCAATTAGTTCAATAAGAATCTTATAGATTGAAACAAAAAATCGTTTCAACCTGAATAGAGTTTTCCGTCCCAACTTCAGAGCAGACCAGATGACGTCTAATATAAACAAATACTATTCCTGGACATGAGGCTAAGGACCGAACGCCATTACTTAAATGAAATATACATACAAATTAGTCTTGAACTGTTCTTGGTAAACAATGACATAAATAAACAGAAATAATGTAGGCTAGGAGGAATGGTTTATGCGTAAAGGGCCATGATATATTCATTGACTAACAAAGCCTATCTTATGTATTCACTTGTATACGTGTCTAATTACGACTTATCCGAAACATTATAATATACTTAAAAAGAACACCTGTAATAAAGAGTATATCTTATGGAATCGATAACATCCAAGTTATTAAGTATACTTCAATCGTATTTTATACATATATACTTCAGTATCCAGCTCTTGCACAGTTTTAACAATAGTTTTTTGTCGTCGTAATGGACCATTCATGATGGGCTCATCAGGAATGACGTGTAATCTGTAATTAACTACATATTCATCTAGCTAACAATCTATTCAAAGAATCTGCATGACCGCATTTAAAACGATGTCTTTGAAAGCAATCACACATTGTTCTAGATCTTGGGATATTTATCAAAGCTAAAACTATGGAATTTTAAGGATGTACTGAGGTAATTAGTCATAATATTTTACATTGTTCCCAGGTGTGTTATTAACAAATTTTTTGATAAAATGATTATGTGATAAAAAGTGCTTGATATAGTATTAGGTTCCAACAAATCTCTAATCAAATAGACAACGTGCATAATTTATTTACACAAACAAACATGTATCGTTCAGTTTATTGATTGAATATTCTCTTCGTATTGAAAACATTCATGTGATGAATTTCACAAGTAATCTATTATGTAGCTATGCATCAAGTCATTACTTCCTGCGAGTTGATAAAATTAAAACGAAAAACATGAAGTGTGACAATGTCCCTACCGTGCTGGCGTAGGCAGAGGAAAGTCAGACAGAGAAATAAGGAGGAAAAAAGCTATTTATTCAATACTAAACATGCAAGAATAATTGACTTGTATAATTTCCTAAATAATTTTGCATAAATATTCAATTAATCAGTTCCATAAAGAATAACTATAAAATATACTCGCTATAAGCATAATATTTAAAGCACAGAACGAAAACTTCAAACTTTGTATCGATGCAAACGGAATTTACGTATTACAACTTGGGCACTGACCCTGCAATACTAGCGTAAGGAATCTTGTCGCGATAACATTAATCGATTCGCGAAGCAAAGAACACAATCTCTCGTTTATAGAATATGACGGAATATGTTTTTGTAATCCTGTCTTTTTCATGAAATGCTAAACTTGGAAATACAATTCCTGTAGTCTGATTCCGTACAACAATTCAATGTAATATGAAATGATAGTATTTCCTTGCTCAAAATGAAAGTTTTTTTTTTTCTATAAATATGAAACCAATTTAAATAGGTCTTATGTCGTACTATATTATGTTAGGACAAGATGAATATATAAAAAATAGTTATTAATAAAAAAAAAACTGCTGCACCTTAAGAGTAATTTGTTCAAATTAAATGTAATGCCAAGGTGCACTTTTATCCTATTAGTAGCTAACTAAAACTGGTATATATATATATATATATATATATATATATATATATATATACATATATATATATATATAGAGAGAGAGAGAGAGATAAAGAGATAGAGAAAGAGAAAGATATATATATATATATATATATATATTCATGCATACATATATTTTATAACGTACTAGCCAGCTTTTATATGAAGAAATTATCTTCTACGTTCTGTGTATATATGGATTGTTTTACATTTTTATTCATGTTTAGTTCTCCTATTCTTACCAACCATCATCGTCGTCGTATGAACGTTGAGGAGTTGTGCAGTTGTGGACGAATCTATAATTTAAATGTTATACAAGCGACGAAGCGAATGTTTGTCTCTTTTACGTGATGTGTATATTGGGTTGTTGTTTTTCTTTTTTTATTCGTATTAAGTTCAGTTATTCGTATCGACCTTCATCATCGTCGTAACGAACGTTGAGGTTTGGTGCCGTTGTGGACGCAACTTGAATTTTTAAGTTGTGCAATCGGCGAAGGGACTGACTGTCTCTTCCAAGTGTTGTGTGAATTAGATTGTTTTTATTTTTTATTCAGGTTAAATTAATTTATTCGTACGAACCATCACCATCGTCATGAATGATCTTTCATGCATATTCTACATGTACGTGTATGTGTACGTGTGTATAGTGTATCTGAATGTTGGCATTTGTGTGTGTGTGTGTGTACTTGTGTATGTATGTTTGCGTGCATCTGTATGCATGCATGTACATGTACGTACATGTCTTTATTCCCATGTGTATGTGGGGTGGAGAGGGCTCCCGTAAGCTGTGCTGAAGTCAACCCATCTAGGAGAAGAAAATATCTGATTAAATAAAAATAATAAAGCCGGAAACCAGTACCCGCATTTAGCTGGTCTGCAGTTAAACTTATTCCTATCTATCTTGTTTGTTGCTGCCTCAACATTTTAACCGAGAGAAAGAGAGAGAGAGAGAGAGAGAGAGAGAGAGAGAGCGAGAAGGAGAGAGAGAGACTTAGCTGTCGTACTAAGCAAAAACTCTGTAAACTCATCTTTGTATAGATACTCCCTAAGGCATTTTTCTATAAAAATAGTCATGCGGCGATGGAAAATTTGTGACGCGTGTAACCCTGAAATGCGAGAAGCATGTAATAATATATCTGCAATCATTATATGCATATATGCATGTATGTATGTGTGTATGCATGTATGTATGCATATATGCATGACTGTGTGAGTACATGTGTATGTACATGTACGTATATCTATGTGTATAGGTATGTATATATGTGTATGTGTATATATGTTAATGTGTAAGTATGCATAGATGTGTATAGATATGCTTGTGTGTGTATGTATGTATATGTATGTGCATATATGCATAAATATATATGTTTGCATATTAATGCATATATATGTATGTGCATGTATATATAAGTAAATGTATGTGTATGCATGTATATGCCATATATGTGTATATGTATGTATACGTATGTATTTATTTGTGTATGCATATGTATGTGTTAGTATATGCATGTATATGTGTATGCATGCATGTGTGTATGTATATGTATATATGCATATGTATGTGTATTAAGTATTTAGTATGTATGTATACATGTATATATGCGTGTATGTTTATAGATATGTATGTGTCTATGTGTAAATGTCTTTGTATATATATATATATACATATATATGTATGCGTGTATATATGTATATATATATATATATATATATATATATATATATATATATATATATATATATATATATATATATTCAGTGTGTTACCCAAGTATACAAACTTAGAGACAACTGTTATCCTTGACCCACAGATATAAACTGATCTCTCATAATATGGCATGCCCGGAGCAGGCTGATACATTAAGCCAGTTTTTGTTTTGTTTTTTCAGATTGATGGTCAGGTCCAATGCGCTGCAGGCAACTGCAAAAGCGTCCACAAGATGATGCATATCAGTCACCGTATGAGCCACCAGATCACAGTCATCCGCATAGAGCAAGTCACGAATCGTCTTGGTGAGTACCTTTGTACTTGCATTAAAGCGCCTAATGTTGAACAACCCCCACTAGTTCGGTAACGAATATAGACACCATCAGGGCACCCTCCAAATGCCATCCGAAAGACCATGGTGAAATACAACGCAAGGAGTGTGGGTGCGTACATGTCTCCCTGCTAACCACTATTTTCTAACCATCATTAAGAATCATATCCACTGTCCCTCTATATCTTCTGAAACCACACTCCGACTCAGGCAAGACATCATCAGCAATATGCACAAGCATTCTGTCTAGCATGATCCTACAGAGCACCTTACCGACTACTGAGAGCAAAGAGATGCCTCGATAGTTTCCAAATTCATCTCTGCTACTCTTCCCCTTGTATAGCACTGCCATCAATGCATCCCGCCAATCCTGCGGAATACACTCATCCCTCCAAGCAGTCAGCAACAATTCCGCTAAGCGTTGCACTATCTTGGGTCCAGAACATTTAAAGATCTCCGAATGCAAATGATTCGGGTCAGGAGACTTTCCATTGTCCAGCTTATGGACAGCTGTTTCAACCTCCTGGAGAGAATGAACCTCTGCCAATATATCCTTGACCGGATTGCTAGGAATCGACCTAACAAACTCCTGATAAACGTAGAATGTCTGTTCAGGAGGTCATCGAAATGTTCCCTCCATCCTGAATAATGTCGGTAGGGTCTCGAAGAAGATCCCCACCATCCCTTGAGCGCAGAGGAGTGATAGGTGATCTAGATGGTCCGTAAACCGCGCGCAGTAAGCTGTATAAGACCTTGGTGTTGTTCGAATCCGAGGCGAGCTGTATTTCCTCAGCTTTCTGCCTCCACCATTCATACTGCATGTTACGCAATCTCCTTTGCACATCGTGCTTGATTCCCTTAAACTTGTCCCTCAATCGATCTTGCTCACCATCCGTCAAAACACCCCCGAGATAAGCGTGCAATGCCCTGGCTTTTGAATCAAGCAGAGCCTAAATTTCAGTATCATTCTCATTGGACCAATCCTGATGTTTACGATCACATAACCTAATACTCTCTCATATACACCATAGACAGATTCATTGAAAGCAGGCCAAGTATTTTCAAAATCAATCTCTTCCATCTCCATAACTAGTTTCTCTCACAACATTTTCCTTTAGACGGGCAACATTAAGTCGTTTATGATAGCCACACTAGCTCCCCTCATCTTAACCTTCACAACACACTTAATCTTTGCATCGACCAACCGATGGTCGGTCCAGCATTCTGCACCCCGCGTGACACGAACACTGCAGATATCCCTCATCTCACATTTTCCGTCTAACACATAGTCTATCAAGTGCCATTTTTGGAACCAGGATGCATCCAGGTCGTCTAGTATTTGTCCTTCTGCTGGAACATGGTGTTACCAATTTTAAACCCCACCTCTGAACAAAACTGCAACAACATCAGACCATTGCTATTACACTTGCCCACTCCGTGTTTACCCAGCACGTCCCAGGTTTCAAAATCTCTTCCCGCTCTAGCATTAAAATCTCCAAGAATGAAGCTCTTATCAGCAGAGTGAATGCGTCTAACTGCACTGCACAAAGCAAGGTAGAAAGCAAACTTTTCATCTTTTGTTGCATCCATAGTGAGTGCATAGACACTCAAAAAAGTTGTATAACGACCATTTACCAGAGGTAACCTCATAGTCATGATCCGGTCACTCACACTACAAGGAAGTTCTTTCTGGCTAGAAAGAATTGATGTCTTTATAGCAAAAACCACGCCTGATTCTCTTTTACATTCATCCACTCTAACACTCCAGAAAATGGAGTAGGCAATAGCCAACTCAGAAAACTGCACCTCATCAGCTAGCCTGGTCTCACACAGAGCAACTATGTCTATGTCATAACGTTGATGTCTCTTAGATACAAGAGCAGATCTACGCTCTGGATGCTTTATTGCTGACTGAAATCTAACGCATGTACAAAAATAGCGAACAAATGCATTTTTATTTAAAAAAAGGATATAATTAATTTAAGATTTAACAATGAGGATCATATTTTCATAAAGACCAGTTGAAACAAGACGCATGCTATGTCGTGTCCACCGAACCCACAATGCAAGCACCAACTGTTTAAAACAATAGAATTGTTGAATTCTCTTTTTCTTCATTGATATAGAGAGAAGACGAATGAAAGAGATAGAGAGAGCGAGAAAGAGAAAAAGAGAGAGAAGGGCATAAAAATATAGAATATATATTCATACAGTTTAAACATTGTTTTGTTTTGTTATCCATGAGTTCTTTCGGGTTTTGCCTTTCAAATTCTAAGGCCTTATATCGTTTATCCTTGGTCCAATATTATAAAAAAGCTGTCATTCTTGGCTTGAGACATAGCAGAGTATTTTCAAAATCAAAAACACCCCCACCTTAAAAGTAGAGCCAAAGTTAGGCACAAGGTCCATTAATATAGAAACCCTCTCCCAGCTCTCCCAAAAGGGGCGCTTTCCATTGTGCCACAATGTTTAGAGATGAAAATATTGCATTCTTCTTTTTTTTTTCTTTTTTTTCTTGATTTTTGAAAAATATTTTTGTAATTGAGCACTCTGCTGGAGTATAGCTCATAATGTGTACGCTCTCAATGCGTCGTATGGATTTAAACTTGACAGTATTGATGGTAATTTGAATTTTTGTATAGCAGATGAATCTAGTGCCATTGAGCAAGTAGAGATAAATAAATAGAGGCGAAAATATGACTTGAATGTACCAAGTTTGGCGCGAGTATCCCAGTCACTTCCCCCTTTTCCATTTTGTTGACTTCGGACAATCACGTGAGGGTTAAATGAGATTTTCTGTGGAGCATGGTGATTTGGAGGGATGACCGCAGCCCTAGAGGGGTGTCGTTATATCTATGGATGAGCAATCAACTAGTTACGCTGCAATACAATATTATATAAAAATTACAGCAATGTTATAGATAGTTAATCAAGGACGAAATGATTAGGGATATCTGTTTGAGTCCGAATGAATTATGAGATGAAAATCTTCTTGCCATCAGTTGGCTTGATGTACTGAAAAATGTGTGTAGGTGGTGTGTCTGGAAACTATTGTCGATATCGTGGAAGAAAAAAATTGTTGTGGTCATTAAGAATTCTGACTTAAAAAAGTTTAGTTGAGGACATAATAAATTTGCAAGAGAAGATAAATATTAGAACAATGGATATGTGGATATTTCTTTTACCCAATGAGGTGTGAAAATTTTCGAGATTGTTTTCTTTATTTTGTTTTTTTTAAATACCGGATAGCTAGAAAAGGTCAATAGTGAAAGAATTCCTTGGTGGTAAATCTAAGAATAAACCAGGTAACCACAAATCACTGACAATAGAACACTGAGCGATGCAGAGATGGACTTGGGTGTCCTCCGCCGAGATCCAGATAGCATGTTTGAGTTGCAGTAAATAGAACAATTTGACGTGGACATTTTTTATTAATTTTCTATTATATTGTTTGTTTTCTTTTCTCAATTTTTTTTTTTGCTTGGAGAACTTCTACGCTGGGGGTCGGCAGTCTGGGTGCAAGTAAGGTGGTTATGTGGCATTTACGATTAACTGTCAAGAGATAAAAGGGGCGTATATGTGACAAGGACTGTGGACCGGACAACGTCGGTTTATCTTGCTTGTTGCGAATCAGTCTCCATGGTTGTCCTTTGATCACGAGTTCAGGAGATTTCGCATTGTTGGATGTAACGATGATGATGATGATGATGATGATGATGATGATGATGATGATGATGATGATGATGATGATAATAAATCTGTTTTCTTAACAGATAACCCAAATAACCCCGCCCGCAAACTCAGTTGGGATCATAAAATGAAGCAGATTGTGAATCTGTGGAAATGCCCACTTGAGTTTTGATTTGAGGGGCACGCAGAAACGCAAGTAAGCCAAGCTTTGAGTGGTTTTAATTATTGGATTGACCGTGAAATCACTTTGGAAAGAAGGTTGACTGACAACCGATTCACTTATCATACCTTATACATATGGTCTTTGAGAAACCCCTTCCACGAGTAATGGTAAAGGGTACAGTAAGAAAGAGGGATAGAGACAGAGGCAGAGGGGGAGAGCGAGAGAGAGAAAGACAGACAGATAGAGGCAGAGACAGACTGAGAGAAAGAGAGAGAGGAGAGAGAGAGAGAAAAGGAAATACAAAGTCTAAAATAGAAGGGGACAAACACTAGAAGTTAGAGATAATATAAAGACGTTTTTTAGTCAGTTTGGGAGAATTTGTTGGTTAGAAAAGTTCGGTGACAACCCGGCCATCGGGCATGACATCTGGTGGCCTGGGTGAGAAGAATTAATTTAAACCATTATAATCCTGCACTCATAAGTCAGTCTGATTTACCAAGCTTATAAAGGCTCCTAGCTCATGTCCTTACTGATACTATACCTGTAGTTACGTGAATAATTAATGTTACTAAAATACTGCCTTTGGGTGTTTGTTTGTTGTTGGACTGGTTGTTAAATGAATTCTTCTCTAGACCGATGTTTTCTGATGCAGCAGAGGAGAGACACGCACCTGCCTGTTAAAGAAGGCCTCCTTCTCAGCGTCTAAAATCAGACGACCAGCTGAGGGACCCAGTTGTAGGGGTACTGACCAGTCATCATGAGAGTAGAACTGCCACATGAACTTAGGGTTATGCACGAGTTGCGTGTTCAAGTAAAAGAAACGATGAGTTCCAGCAACTAGCGAGCGTGTGGAATAGATATTTAGCTCCTAGCCACTAGACGACGAAAAGATGAAGACAACGATATAGACTAAATAATCAAGCCACGACAAGGAGTTTTGAATAAGTCTTCGCCAATTTAAATACCTTAAATTCACAGGAGTTGGAGAGTTATATGTTCTCAAAAGCGTTTGAAAAGTTTTGAAGAATATTTAAATCTGTTAAAGACGTGAAGGGTCCGGACGCAAATTTACAGAATTTTGCTTGACAAGTTTATTGAATTTTATTCAATTTTATTGTTACAAATTCAACCTTTAGCCGTTGGGAGTTGGGTAACCATAACGGTGCAGCCCACCTCTTCTCTCGGGGGCGAGCGACGCAGCCCTTTGGGTTATAAATAGAGGGAAGTAAAACTTGCTCCTATTATACTAATTTATCTCACATAATTAAAAGGCAAAATTTCAAATATATCTCATGTAGTACTTACCAACAAAACAAACGCCCACGTGTTTGTGCCTTGTGTAGGAATGCGCGACAACAAAACTTGGGGTTTTATAAGCGGAAGTCTCGAGGTTGTCTCCGGGCGCATGCGCAAGAGGAGGGGTTGAGAGTGTGGTATAAAAAGCAGGTCGAGTGAGGAGGTTGTTGTTGTTGTTGTCATGGGACGTTTCAGTGACGCGTGCGTTAGCAGTTGATTAAGAGGTTGTTATTTTTGTGTCAAGTCGCGCACCTCGGTGAAGGTTAAGGTGAAGGTCATATAAGTCGTGCACCTCGGTGAAGGTGAAGGTCATAAGCTGTTTCGGCTATTTGGTTTTTTTCTCTTTTCCTGGACAACTATGGCTGGGGCAAAGTTAGGTTTAAAACTGATACCCGAATTTGACGGATCCACTTCTGTTGTCGACTGGGTCAAAAGGGTTGAGCTGACCTGCCACCTTTGTGAAGTAAAGGAAGTGCATACCGTGATTCCCCTGAGATTGGTTGGAGGCGCCCTGAGTGGGTATCAGCAACTTAGTGCCGTGGAGAAGGCTGATGTTACCTCTATAAAAATGTTTATACAAGGCATTTGCCATGGATCCCTGCACGGCCTACGAAACATTTGCCTCTAGGAAGCTCATGTCAGGAAAAACACTGGACGTCTTCTTCGCGGAGCTGAAGAAACTTGCCGGTCTATTTGGAAATGGAGTGTCAGAGCAGACACTGGCGTATGCGCTTGTGGAGTGCCTTCTCACCCATGTTAAGCATCTGTTAAGGGGTTCTACCAGCGTATGTGTAACGTCCATGAAACATTTGTTGGAACGCGCTCGAGCCATTATCAGAGATGAGGAGGACCTGAGGGACCGGTTGTAATGATGGCGCAGACAGCCAAGACTAATGCTTAAAAGAGTCCTAGTTTGAGACCCACGACAGGCTCTTTCGCAAGAAGTTGTACTAACAAGGGGCTAGGGCGCTCGCGCTGTTCCCAATGTGGTAGTTATGGACATTTATCCCAAAATTGTGTGGGAAATGAATCAGGGGGCAGGACGTCAGCGCCGCCCTGTTCCCCGGACAAGATATGATTGAGGCGCAACCGACAATAAATGTGTACGTGGACCAAGTGCCTTGTTCAGCTCTTTTTGACTCCGGGTACGCACACATCATCATGAGTGCCAAGTTGTGTCGAAACTGGACAAAGAAGAACATCAAAGTAACCACAATAGGTGGCAATACGCAAGCTTACTGTGGAGCCGGAACTGTCAAAGTCCACACAGGCTTTGGTGTAGCCGCAGACATTAATGTGCTGGTGATGCGAGGGGATTTGCTGGGATTGATGTACTGTTGTGAAATGCTGCTATAAAGACACTGGGGGGAGTTGTTATCGGAAGATATGGGACTGTGCGGTTTTTGGAAACCCCAGTGTGTGCTTCAGTTCACATTGATCGGCCTGATTTTAAGGTGGACTACGACCATCACCAAAAAGCATGGACTGCGTCGTGGAAGTGGGCAAACGGAAGGGCGCCAACCGAACTCAAGAATAGCATTGCAGAGTACTCGATACCCGACAAGGCCCGTAATGAACACGAGAAGGAGCTTAAGGCATGGATCCAGAATGGCTGATCCCCTACCTAAACAAGCTGGGACAATCCAATGGTCTGATTCCCTTAATGGCGGTAGTCCAGCATAAGAAATCAAAAGTTCGTCCGGTGCTGGACTATCGTGAACTCAATAGATACATTGAGACGTACACTGCCGATGCTGAGAGAATGGCGCCAGAAGGGCTGCAATGTGTTTATAGTAGACTTGCGGAAGGCTTATTTGTAGGTGCGATTGAATGAGGCATTGCGGCCGTTCCAGACAGTTTGGTTTCGGGGTCAGATATACTGCCTTACTCGACTAGGCTTTGGGTTGAATGTGTCACCGCAAATCATGAAGACCATTGCAAATGCAGTGTTGTCCCAGGAAAATACAACTGAGGACGCAACATCGGCCTATATTGACGATGAGTACGTCAATGAAGATATACAATCTGCGTCGCACGTCAGAGAAATGTTAGCTCAATTCGGGTTGGAGTGCAATGATCCCGAACGTCTGCGGGATGGAGCACGGGTATTAGGATTGAACGTCCGCGGGAAAGACGGTACCTTACGATGGATGCGTGGTAGTGAGATTCCAAACATCCCTGATGTTACTACGCGGCGGACTATTTTTTCCTTCTTTGGGAAACTTATTGGTCACGTACCAGCGTGGGCGTCATCAAACGCAGGGCAAGTTTAGTAACTACAGGTAGGGATGATGTATCTGATGATGCTCTTCTAACTCTGATGACGACGGAAACCCTGGAGACAGTTGACAAGGAGGACCCTGCCCGTGGAGAATGGTGTGTCGGTGGAGACACTGTGAAAGTTTGGGTTAACGCTAGTTCTTTGATATTGGGAGTGTTATTGGAGCAACGGGGAAACGTAATTGAAGACGCGTGCTAGCTGCGACCCGTGAATGATGCTCAACACATCAACCTGGCGGAACTGGATGCTGTTGTGAAGGGTTTAAATGTAGCACTGCAATGGCAGTCAAAAAGGTAACACTTGTACACGGATTCTCTCTGCGTCTACCACTGGGTGTCCGACACTCTTTCGGAACGAACGAGAATCCACACTAAGGCAGCCAGTTAGATGTTAAGTCGGCGGAGGCTAAACACCCTGAAGAGTCTGGTATCGGGGTATGACATGTCGGTGAGTGTGAAGCTCGTGGTATTATACTGTAATCGTGCAGACCAACTAACTCGTGTGCCTCACAAATGGTATGAAGCTGTGAAGAGAGGCATGGAGTTCGCTGCTCGATCTTGCACAGTTGGCACGATTAGCTCATGCCAAATACAAAGAACTCATGTGCAGAGTGGGCATCCAGGTATCAAAAGAACACTGTATTTTGCGAGGTGTGTGGACCCGGCAGTGACAAGGGCAGATGTCAGGCAGATCATCAAGCACTGTAAGGCATGCCAGTCTATCGATCCTGCACCTGATCAATGGCAGAAGGGGCGATTGGAGGTTAAGCATGTGTGGAAACGAGTAGCGATGGATATTACCCATTACAGTGGTAAGCCCTTTCTAACCATTATCGACAGGTGACCCACTTGTTTGGCGGTGTGGCGGCAAATGACCAGGCTGGACTCAGCGAATGGTGTCCACCAACTCTCATCTATCGTTTCTAAGCGAGGTGCGCCGGAAAAGCTATTGACGGGCAACGATGCTGCTTTTTGTAGCCACCAAGTTCGGCAACTGTTGAATGATTGGGGTGTCCGACTACGTCTGCGATGTGCTCATGTGCCATCAGAGAATTGCATTGCTGAGAGGAGCCATCGCAGCATCAAGAGAATTGCTGCCAGAAAGTAATGCACCATTACGGAGGCCACGTATTAGTATACCGCCACAGCAAAGAATAGGAAGACACTAACAACAGCACCGGCCAATGCCATACACACATACCGTGTTAGGATAAAGGGCATTGACACTGTCCAGCCAATCGACGAGGAGATTGATGACAAATACAAGGTAGGGGATCCAGTTTGGGTAAGACCCCTTCGAAACCGGTGCACCACAAAGTTCAAGCAAGGACGAATACCTGGAGTGGTCAGACAGCAGTCGGTCCTCGTTGATGGAACCCCACACCATGTGCGCGATCTTCGCCCAGCTAGTGAAGTACATCCAGCAACTATCGAGAGCGATGAATCATCAGATGATGAGCTGCTGATTCGTAAGGTCACCGAGCAAGAGAGTGGTAGTTGTAGTTCGTCTGATCAGGCAGGATCAGAACCAGAACAAGAACCACACCCAGAACCAGAACCAGAGATTGTAAATACCACCCTTCGGAGAAGCCAGCGAATTAAGAGGCCACCTCCAGAGTGCACTCTATGTGATCATCAGATCAGGGGGAGTGTAGTACTTACCGACAAAACAAACGCCCACGTGTGTGTGTTTTGTGTAGGCATACGCGACAACAAAACTTGGGGTTTTATAAGCGGAAGTCTCGAGGTTGTCAGGAATCTCCGGGCGCATGCGCAAGAGGAGGGATTGAGAGAGTGGTATAAAAGACAGGTCGAGTGAGAAGGTTGTTGTTGTTGTCATGGGACGTTTCAGTGACGCGTGCGTTAGCAGTTGATTAAGAGGTTGTTTTTTTTGTGTCAAGTCGCGCACATCGGTGAAGGTGAAGGTCATAGCTCATAAGTAATAATACTACTGTTTTGGAAAGAGTGTACAATTATTAATATCTCTAGTATAAAATAATCCTTATATTCTGTATGATTTACTTAATGCAACAAATTAAAATTGGGCTTATGATACATGAGAAATATTTGAAATCAAGCCTTCGCTGTTATTTCAAATCATTTGAGATAATAGCAAAAAAATTTAGTCCCCCGTCAATCAAGACCAGAAGTTTTGAAATTTTTTATTCATATGCAAAACTAGGAAAACATTATTGAAATATTTCATGGGTGTTGAAATGTTCCAAATATAGGCTCTGTTTGATTGATTATCCCCGTAATGTGGACACTTAACGTCAATCTCACATACACAAACCAGGTTCTTAGTTTAACAACGATATTTAATATTTTAAATTTTGATTAACGTCGTTGAGATTTTGAACTTATGAATTGCAAAAATGGTTATATATATATATATATATATATATATATATATATATATATATATATATATACATATATATATGCGTGTGTGTGTGGGTGTGTGGGTGTGCGTGTGTGTGGGTGTGTAGATCTATCTACACTCGTAGAAAAATTGTATATTAAAATCCTCATGTTTTTGGTTTTGTGAAGCGAAACTACATGAAAGCGTGCAGGCTTTCTGAAGATTTAAAACATATATGTTCACACCATGAAAATATTCCCAAATTTGCATGCATTAGTGTATGTAGTATCCTGACACCAGCATCAGTTTTGCTTCTTCTGTTGTCTTCCCTGTTCTCTTGCTCCTTGGCTGTCGTTTGCGCGGTCGGGTTTTGAATCTGGTTTGAGGAAGTTTCCTGTTTAGCCGAACTGATGAGTTGTGATACATCGAAACAGTACTGTATGTGGATTACTATATATATATATATATATATATATATATATATATATATATATATATATATATATATATGTGTGTATGCATATATATATCAATATATATGTATGTATATATATATATATATATATATATATATATATATATATATATATATATATATATATATATACTGCGTCTTTATTGCAGGTTAATAAAATATAAAGATTTAACTAAATATACATCAATTCAAATTTAAAAATATATCATACAACAACTGCATGAAAGTTAGTTATTTCCAAAACAGCGTATTAAAATTCATGCATTATTCACGAAGTTATAAGATTTTATTCTTTAACATGGAGATTCCACTTCCCATTAGTCTCTTAGGTCTCTTAAAATGTTTTTTAGGGCAAAAATGCAATGTCTTGTTTTGGGGGATCACCCTCCAAATTGACTGTTGTATCCATTATATAAACAGGAGACCTTTTGATCCCAGGTGTAGATTAAAAAACCCGAGCGACCTTGCAACCTTCACCTGCTCACTGACGTTTACTACTCTGTTCAGTTGTAACCATTTTACGTTGTTGTTCCAGTAATGCATTAATATTTAAACTCTATTCCGTTGTTCTGTTTCTTTGTGGCTTATTGCAAGCCATTACACTGACGACCTTGGGTTTGGAGAACGTACTCACGTTTAAATACAGTGTCCTAAAAAAACTAAACACTGACGACATTGAATTCAAGGAGCATACTAAAATCGAAACCAGTAACGACATTGAAAAAAGTACACGCGTTGAACTAGTATTCTGAAAATACTATGTCGGACTCAAATGTGATCAAGCCTATGTAAGTGTCTAACATGACATTAGCAACTGAAAGGTTCACGGTAACTAAAAAAAAAACGCCGATCATTACGAAAAAAGAAGTGTTTACCAGAAAAATGATCCTCACAATTTTCAAAGATAGCGTTGTATTTTTGAAAAAAGAAAAAGGTTCGTCGCGACTTAGTAGATTTTTATACGTTTGAAAAAAGAATTCATCACTTTGTGGCTTTCGCTGGTAAAAACGGGCGTTATTGTTCTTTCTCTGGAGAAAAATATACGCTTGATTTTTTTTCTTTAGACAATGAACTTTTTATATAGTTATGCTTTTTTCTGTTCGTTTTATTGTCTGGAGGAAAGAATAAGAATAAACAAAACGGTTTTGTAAAATTCAGCGAACGTTTGGAAATTGCTAATGCTGACAAGGCAAAATGGACGAATTGAAAGTAGTGTTGGAACATTGGACAAAGTTGCATATCGATGCCGAAAAGCGTCCGTCACAATCGGAAAACACTGGACTGGAAGTCAACTACAATTAGAGGAACAACAAAAGGAATTGCATAAGCAGTTAGCGGAATGTCAAATACGAACCGAGGAGCAGCAAAAGGAAGTTCAAAAACAGTCAGCTGAACGTCAATTAAAAACAGAAGAGTTATTTACAGAAATTGTTAAGAATAATGCGAACGGGGAAAGCAATTCAGCATTTTCTCAGAATACAATATGGGCCGCGGTAGAAATTTTAGCTACGACGAAGAGGAAAAATCATTCGCAGCGTATTTTCGAGGTTATGAAGATTTTTTTTTAATATTTACTGCAGCAACTGGTCTGATCAAAAGATAACCAGACTTCTACTACGATACTAGAAACGGCTGAGCATGATAAATTCGTAGATTACATCTTGCCTCGGGAAACAGCAGATTTATCCTTCAATGATACGGTAAATTTGTTAACAGAACATTTCTCGCCAACAACGTCTCTTTTCCATAAGCGTTGGAGATCTTTGAATGTGGTAAAAGACGATAATGACGATTTTGCTACCTACGCAGCTGTAGAGAACAAACACTGTGATGACTTTAAGTTGTCTGAACTAACAGCAGACAATTTAAAATGTCTTGTGTTTGCGCAAGGCTTAACCTCGGGAAAAGATGCGGAAATCAGGATCAGAGTCCTTACAAAATTAGAAAATGAACCGAACTTAATACTTCAAAAATTGACTAAGGATTGTCTAAAAGTAGAAATAATAAAAAAAAGAAAGATGCAAGAAATATCGAAGCAGGCATCGCGAATATAAAAAAGTAACTAAGAAAAATCCGTCGAAATGGCACGCAGACACTAACCATCGAAACGCAGAAAAACTAAAAGCACCGAGCGCTTATTTCAGATGTGGTGGAATACATTGGGTAAGGGATTGCTCATTTTTAACAAAAAAGCCACTTATGAAATAAGATCTGTCATAAAAGTTCTCACTGTAGGAAAACTCAGAATAAAATCCCTGTAGGTCAAAGCAGAACTAAGGGCGCCGCACATGAACATCTACGCAAATATGTAACGGTTAACATTTTCGGCAAGGCTATAAAATTCCAATTAGACAATGGATCGGAGCTTTCAATAATAAATCTCAAAACGTGGAAAATCTTACGAAAGCCGACTATGTTTAAAACTAACAGAACGGTGACGGCCGTTATTGGTACAAACATTCATTTTAAAGGTGAATTAATTACAAACGTCACTTAGAAAATTTTCACTATCCATTATCTAGTCCAGAAGAAGTGTTCACGAAATTAAATGGCGGCAAGTTTTTTCTAAGATTGACGGAAGTGACGCTTACCTGCAGATTCCGGTAAACGACAAACGCGCTAACCTCCTCTGTATTAACACTCATCGGGGTTTGTACGGATACGAAAGACTCGCGTTTGGTGTCAAGGTGTGACCCGCAATATTCCAACAAGTAATGGATTGTATGCTGTCCGGCTTGGACACCGCAATCGCATATCTAGATGACATTATCATAGCGAACAAAAGCAGGGAGGAACATGAAAATCATATCAGACAGGTATTCAGTTGAATACAAGATTATGGATTTAAGATCAAAGCAGATAAATGCGAGTTCTTTTTCAAACAATGAAATACCTGGGTCAAATAATCGATAAAGATAGCAGACGCCCAGACCCAGACAGGGATACCGCTATTAAAGAAATCCCGGCACCAGTAAACATAACTCAATTAGGAATTATATTTGCAGTTTCAAAATTCCACCGGTTCTTGTAAGGAAGACATGTTTCTCGACAAACCGACCATAAGCCCTGGATATCCATTTTTGGATAAAAAAATGGCTTACAACGTTCGCTGTGAACCGACTAATAATATGGGTAACTATTCTGCTTAACTATAATTTACAATTCAATTTCTCCCCTAAAAAAAAAACAAATAAACTAGCCCATGAAGACGGTCTATCGAGACTGATTCCTGCCAAAATGCAACCTCTTGAAGATTCAGTAATCGCGGCACTACGTATTAATAGTGATGTAAAAAACATGGTAAACCATATTATCCGCGAACTGCCGGTCACACTTTATGAAAGTATGTCAAAATCCCTAAATGACAATTTCATTCAAACCAGGAAGTAGAAATTAGCACTGGGTTACACGAAATACTGTTATACGGTCAAAGGGTTGTAATCCCCCAAACTCTTCAAAAAAGAATTCCCAGTGAGTTTCACATGGGCATCAAGGAAGAAACAGAATGAAAAGCCTAATGAGAATATATTACAGACATGATAAACATATGCAAAGGCTGTGTTTTGGCTGCAAAAGCACCACCGATAAAATATAACCTTAGCCTTGAGGATCCACATCGATTATGCGGTACTTGTGGAGGATTTTTACTACCTGATAGTTTTTTTTTATTACATTTTCACCCCAAACAAGCCAAATTGCCACGTTGGTGTAGGGGGCTACTATCAGGGGCAACAACTAATGAGGTACTATGTAGGGATTTGGGGAGCAAAGTGTCGGTTCACGTTACACTTGAACTTCTGCACCTCAGTACTGTTGGGGAAGCAGGGACCTGGAATGGAATTCAAAAGTCTAGCGGTTCTGGGGATGAAACTGTTGGAGTAGAAATATCTTTTATATCTAGGAATCTCTACAGTGTGGGAGTGGGATTTAGCAGCCTGTCGGGTTTGTCGAGGGTGCTCACGTCGTGTGGGCACAAGTGATTGCAGTTTGTGAGAGAATTCACGACTAAAATACTTGTAGAACAGGCAGATGGAGGCAACATTTCGTCGATGGGATAGAGGCTGAAGCTTAGATACCAGTTCAGCGCCTATAAAGTTTGCGATTCTCTTCTGAACCCTGTCAAAGAGCGAGAGACTAGTAGCAGATGCACCAGCCCAAATGTGACGGCAGTACTCCATACATAGGGGAATGGTTGCCTTATAGAGGTACAGGATTCTTTAGGGTCTTAGTAGCTGTCTAGCACGGTAGAGAGAACCCACCTTTCTTGCAGTGGCCCTGGCAATGCCTTCAATGTAATTGTTCCAACTCATGTTCCCTGTGAACGTAAGGCCAAGCAGTTTAAAAGATGTACTCTCAGATAAAGAGTCGTTGCCCATTGCTATAGATGACAGAGAGGGTTTCTTGTAATTATTGAATGAAACTAGTTTAGTCTTGGGCAGTATTGAATGTGACCAACCATATTTGTCCCCATTCCACAACAGATTGGAGGTCTTCCGCTAGTGTTTCTGCCATTTCTTTAGATATGTGTTCAGTCGTGCCTCTTATAGAGTGTAGTGTCATCAGCATATATACCTATCTCACAGATAATTTTGTCGGGGAGGTCATTTATGAATATCTGGAACAATAGATGTCCAAGGATAGAGCCCTGGGGCACTCCCACATTTATATCATATTGTTCAGATTAACGACCGACGAGGACGACCTGGATTTTTCTCTTATCTAATAAGGATGTAATTATGTTAAATATTCTACCAGTGATACCGTATGATCTAATTTTCCTGAGGAGACCCTCATGCCATACACTGTCAAAAGCCTTATATATCTAGAGCTACCGCTCTGCCCTCTCCCGCTTTATCCAGTGAATAGTATATACGTTCAGAGATTACAGTGAGGATGTCTGCTGTGGAACGGGCTTGCCTAAATCGATATTGTTGGTCAGTCAGAAGTTTAGCATCTGTAAGGTGATGGACTAGAGCATGGTTGATTAAGGTCTCAAATATTTTCGCAAAAAGTGGGAGGAGTCTAATGGGGCGATAATTGGATGGGTCAGTCCTTTTGCCAGAATTCTTGAATACTGGTACCACAGAAGCGGTGTTCCAACAGCCCGGAAAGCAAGCTGTATTAAGCCATTGTTGTAGAGTTTGGAGAGAACTGGAGCTACTTCGGCTGGGCATTTTTTTTTAATAGCGCACCTAGGATGAGATCGGGTCCACATGCTTTTGAAGTGTCAAGGTTTTTATGATAGCATGCACTTGAGCAGGGGTGATTTTCAGATCGTCTAGCGTGGCGTCTGCCCGCATAGAAAAGTCACGTGGGGGGAGCTTGGAAGGGTCCAGTGTCGAATTTTAGGCAAACCGACTGGCAAGCATGTTAGCCTTCTCGGTTGCTGAGGAGACAACCTAGTGATTATTGTTTAGTTGGGGAATTGTTGATTGCCTATTATTTACTACACTGTTGTAGATTTTCCAGAAGTCTCGAGTTCCTAGTTGTGTTCTTCGATGCGTTTTTAGTGGTTTCCGTAAATTCTCTCTTAGCTGTCGCTATTTTTTTCTTAACGTTATTTTCAGCTTCTATATACTTCAGTCCGTTTGAACTGGACTTATGTCGGTTAAATATGCGGTAAGCATGCTGCTTTTGAGCAATGGCAGTTGCGCAAGTCGAAGTAAACCATTGGGGAGATTGGGGCTTACTATAAAATTTCCGCATGGGAACATGCGCTTCGATTGCAGTTTTGAACCAGTCGGTGGACTCGTTTGCACACTGTTCAGCAGGGAGAGAAAAATATTTCCCCATGTGGTATCTCTGATTAGCTCCCTGATGGCTTCCCAGTCAGCCTTTTTATAATATCTTGTTGTTTTGAGCACTGGCTCTTCAGTTTTCGCTCTAGAGTTTATGGCGATTTCAACCATTATCACTGCATTATCAGCGTCCCCGGGTGGGTTGTCGGCTGTCGTTATTCAATCATCGGGAACTGTGGTAAAAAAAAGATCTAGAAGTGATGCGTGTTGTTCTTCCTGGTCAAGGAAACGGATTGGAAACGTAACAATTTGTGATATTGAATGAGCTATAGTGAAGCTATGAGCTGAGATATAGTGAAGCTATGAGTTCTTGACTCTTACTCTGAAAGGCCAGGTACTAAGATGCAAGAAAACGACCACGGCAACAACGACACATTTTTTATGGGAATTGTTTGCTGGGATTGCAGGTTTTTTGTTTGGCAACAACGCTACACAGTTCACCTCGACAGCGTTCTGAGAATTCTGCAAGACTTATCAATTCAAGCTTATTACGACACCCCAGTACCACGCCAGAAGCAACGGCCAGGCCGAACGCTTCATCAATACGCTTAAAAGGGCATTAAAAAAGGCGTCCGGTACACCGAAAGAAAATGCCCTTCAGCAACTTCTGCAGGTTTATAGAATCACAAGAAATCCGAACAAACCAGATGCGGGATCCCCAGCAGAAATCATGTGTTGGGTGAAAATAAAATCTGTATTTGATAAACTTCTACCATAGCACAGTACACAACAGAACCTCTACAATGCCAACGAAACGGTTTAACAGCGGAGATAACGTGTATTTTAGACATTTTACGTTTTGGGAATGTTATGATTTAATTTGTTGTTAAGAGTTATCCCCCTTGGGATTGACATTCATAATAAAAGCGCCCTCTGTTTCATTTTCCCGCTCGATCCTTTCAAGAACGTACGTGTATTTTACAGTTAATAAAACCTTTCTAAAAGGCAATTCTTTACTTACTGATACTATTCACTTCAATTTTATTAACTGTAAAAAAAAAAAAAAAATAATGGATCGAATCTTACGTCCCGACAGATTCGAGGTGGAACCTACATGCCCTAATTCCGAAAAATCCTATAGGCATTGGAAATTAACCCTCCAGAATTATATCCGCTCACATAATAACGGATTAATCGAAAACACTTCAGATAATTTCTTTGCCTTGATCAATTGTATTTCAGCCTCTGTTTTCGATTTAATAAGCGATAAAACCGACTACGATAGTGCATTAAGAACATTGGACGCCGCTTATTTAAAACCTGAAAATATTGTTTATAATAGATATCGATTGATGACGACGAAGCAACAAACAACACAAAATATAGATGCCTTCATACTACAATTGGAAATGCTTGCCAAAACATGTAACTTCGAAGCGGTTTCTGCTGAAGAAAACAAAAATCAATACATTCGGGAAGCTTTCATCGGCGGAATTTCTTCTTCGTCCATCCGACAACGACTGTTAGAAAAACCCATCCTGACTTTACAAGACACATATGCCACGGCCAGATCTCTTGAACAAGCAGAAAAGCATTCGATAAGCTACGCAAATAACTTTACTGTAGCAGCTACAAATAATCCTTCGGGCTACAATCGTATAGCTGTGACTAAAGAAAATATGCATCCAAAAGGGGTTTGTTTTTTTCTGTGGAAAATCACGTCATCCTCGATATTTATGTCCTGCACGAAACGCCGAATGTAAAAAATGCAAAAAAAAATGGTCATTGGGCTAAAGTGTGTAAATCTTCTATTTCTAACACTCATATTGCTGTTCTTTATGACGACTCTGACTACCCCTCACCTTCTCTATCCTGACTAGGAACTAACTCCAAAGATGTCACATTCACTCAATGCCAAATTAACGGGCACTTCGTGAACGCTATGGTGGACTCCGGCAGTGTAAAAACATTCATTAATGAAAATACTGCTAAAAAACTTAAACTCTTCACAATACCTAAAAACAAAACTATAGCTCTGGCTGCTTCCGATCAACATGCTAAAATAACTAGCGAAGCTGTCGTGGATTTAATATTGAAAGATAAACCCCATTCTGGAATAACAATTGAAATCATTGAAAACCTTTTCATTGATTTAATAATCGGAAAAGATATTTTTAAAAAATATAAAAAAGTAACACTTAAATTCGACGGTCCTAGAGACAAACTTATAATTGGAGCTATAAACACGAATAATTTTTTCCTACCATAAACGTTCCACCCCCTCCTCTCTTTTCTAATCTTTCTCCTCATACTACTCCTATTGCGACAAAATCCCGACGTTACACTTTTTTCGCCAACAAATTCATAAAAGAAGAGACTGCTAGAATGTTGAAAGAAGGCATAATTTAACCTTCGATATCTCCGTGGCGAGCGCAGGTTCTTGTAACTTCGAATGAGAATCATAAGAAAAGAATGGTAGTCGACTACAGCGATACCATCAATAGATTCACGGAACTAGACGCTTACCCAATGCCTAATATCAATAAGATGGTAGACGACATCGCTCAATATAACATCTTCTCTACTCTCGACCTAAAATCTGCTTATCACCAAAAACCTATAAATCATGCTGATCGTAAATTCACTGCGTTTGAAGTAAGTGGCAAACTTTTTCAATTTACTCGTCTTCCTTTTGGCGTCACCAATGGAGTAAGTGCTTTCCAGAGGAGCATAGACTATATTATAGAAAAAGAAAATCTAACCGATACCTTTGTGTATGTTGATAACGTAACTATATGTGGGAAAAATCAAGAAGAACACGATTACAATCTTCAAAAATTCTACAAAATTGCTAAACAATATAACATCACTTTAAATGAAAATAAAAGCATAATTTCTTCTAGTTCTATTACTCTACTCGGCTACACCATAGAAAATAATCAAATAGCTCCCGATTATCAAAGACTAAAACCATTACTCGAAATGCCACCTCCGCTGAATCTTAAATCTCAAAAAAGAATAGTTGGAATGTTTTCCTATTACTGCAAATTAATTAAAAAATTTTCTGATAAAATTTTATTACTAAATCAAAACAAAGAATTTCCACTACCTCCATCTGTATTAAAATATTTTCAAACATTGAAAAATGATCTAAAAGACGCCGCTTTAATAACGGTAGATCCAAATAAAGAATTTGAAGTAGAAACGGACGCTAGTAACTATTGCATTGCTGCAACACTAAATCAAGAAGGTCGTCCTATTGCATTTTTTTCAAGAACTCTCAATACTAACGAAATTAAGCACCATGCAGTAGAAAAAGAGGCAGCCGCTATTGTAGAAGCTCTCCGTAAGTGGCGACATTTTCTACTCGGCAGGCACTTTAAAGTCATCACAGATCAGAAGAGCATCAGCTTCATATTCGACAATAAAAGAAAATCTAAAATTAAGAATGACAAAATATGTCGTTGGCGTATAGAATTATCCTAATACAATTTCACTATAGTTTATCGACCTGGACCTGAAAATATTGCTGCTGACACATTCTCTCGCATCTCTGCTCTTACTTACAATCTACAAGATCTTCGTGATTTACATAAACAATTATGTCATCCTGGTGTTTCAAGATTAAGCCATTTTATAAGAACGAGGAACCTCCCTTTTACTTTGGATCAAATTAAGAATATTACTGACTCTTGCTCATCCTGTCAATTACTGAAACCCAAATTCGCCAATACCAATGGAGGGACTCTCATTCAAGCCATATTACCTTTTCAACGATTAAATCTTGATTTTAAAGGCCCTCTACCTACTTCTATACATGGCAACAACTATCTACTTACTCTAATTGATGAGTATTCCCGTTTTCCTTTCGCTTTTCCTTGCAGAGATATGACAAGCAAAACCATTATCCACTGTCTAAACAAACTCTTTTCAATTTTTGGTTTGCCTGACATGATACATACTGACCGTGCTTCTGATTTCTTAGCAAGAGAAATAAAGGATTTTTTACACAAAAAAGGAATTGCTACTTCTAAAACAAGTAGGTATCATCCTGAAGGTAATGGACAGATTGAAAAACTCAACGGTACCTTATGGAAGGCCATTCAAACAACATTACATTCTAATCAAATGAAACTACCTTATTGGGAAGACATACTACCGGACGCACTTCATTCAATTAGATCATTACTTTGTACTGCCACTAATATGACTCCCCATGCTAGACTTTTTAAATATAGTCGTAAATCTGCTTCCGGAATTTCAATTCCTTCTTGGGTTAAACCAGGCCCAATATATATTAGAAACCACACTAAAACAAGTAAACATGACCCTCCTGTAACGCCTGCCACCCTAATAGATGTCAACCCCCACTACGCTTATGTTCAACTACCTTCTGGTACTGAAACCACTGTCAACGTTCGAGACTTAGCTCCAAACTCATCAAATGAAGAAAACTCTAATAATAATCCTACTACTTCAGAGACTTTATTTGAACCTTCTACTAATGAAAACATTGGTCATGAGGAAGACAAAAATCAATCGTCTGATCTTGAAGAAAATCAGATTTCACTAAAAAATAATACTGAAAATCAGCATTCCTGCCAATCTGTGCGGAGGTCGTCCCGAGTTCGACAATTCCCTAGTAAATATAAGGATTGTGTGACTAAATACTGAAAAAAACTGCAGTTTGGGTTCATATGTTATTTGTAAATAAAATGATTCTTATGTGATTGTAAAAAAAAAAAAAAAAAAAAAAAAAATGTGTCTATAATTAATTACCCCTTACTTGAATACTTTAGGACGGGGAAAATGTTATGATTTAATTTGTTGTTAAGAGTTATCCCCCTTGGGATTGACATTCATAATAAAAGCGCCCTCTGTTTCATTTTCCCGCTCGATCCTTTCAAGAGCGTACGTGTATTTTACAGTTAATAAAACCTTTCTAAAAGGCAATTCTTTACTTACTGATACTATTCACTTCAGGGAACAGGGCACGATCTTACGAAGAATCGGCCATGTTACCTAGATCATTCAGGGCGCAAAGTTCCAACATAAGTGGCACCTGAACCAAATCAGGAAACGCTTCTACGAGGATCAAGAAGAACCACCGCAGGACGGTAGTGAGGCGATTGAAACTGTGTATGACTGTTTTGACATAGACCCTCTAAAAGGGATGTCAGAACCGAGACGCTCCGGCAGAAAGAGGAAGCGCACAGAGCCCTTGATGGTCTGCCCCAAAATAAAGAAATACTGATTTTCACAACCGCGGAAATCAGCTTCGGAGGGGGGTATTGTGGAGGAATCACCTCCAAATGGACTGTTCTATCCATGATATAAACCAGCACTTTTGATCCCAGGTGTGGACTAAACACCAGAGAGACCCTCGCCTGCTCAGTGGCGTTTACTACTCTTTTAAGTTGTAAGCTTTTTACGTTGTTGTTCTAGTAATACATTGTTTAAACTCTATTCCGTTGTTCTGTTTTCTTTGTGGCTTATTGTAAGCCATAACATGTCTGGAGAAAACGGTAGTCTGGCTATAAGAGTTTCTTCAAAGAAGCTCATAAATTTAAGGAAGGCTAGAGTTTCTCAAGCAGAAATGGGTGGTGCATTGTAATACATACACATTATCTGAAAGCGACGTGAAAATGCTGGGTCTTCTAGTCATTGTATCAAATGTTTATCAAAATAATTCGTATTCGCATTGCTGGTAAGTTTTATACCCTCTGGAACTCGGAATCGTCTAACCAACAATGATTACTGCTCAAAACATGGTTATGCCACCTCCTTGTTGGTGATGAACTCTGTAACGGGCTGGAGATCCGTTCGAATTCCAACCTTTGGCCCATCTATCCCGACCGTCAAGAGTAGCACGCGCCTCATGTGTGAAGAAGACACGTTGCAATTTATTTCATGTAATTCTCTTCCCAAGCCTTTCGTTTTTTTCTATGTTGTTTGTTCAATGGAGGCCTTGGAATAATTTTAATGTTGTTTGCCATCTCATTCAACACATTTCATTGGGTCTGTCTGGATCTCAGGATGATTCCAGCTCTTGCAAAAATAGAAGCACTGAGGTTGTTTGGGTTCAGGACGTGTCCTCAACGAATTTTTTCCAAAGATCACGATGTGAACGATTTCTCCTGGTACCCTTGCCTTTTCAGGATTTGGTGTTACGGTTGTTCGCGAATGAAGCAAAATTTCTTGGATCTTCTTCCAGCTCCATAGCTTAATCTTTGATGAACGATAATTCTGCGAGTCCATCAACAACCTTTTTTTTTTCGATAACCATTAATCCCCATTTTTCTGGATTTTAAATGACCTGCAATAAAACGATAGACAGTATGAATTACTTGATTAGAAATAAAATGTCAGAACGTCATGAATATCGTATGGATAGGAATAAAATTCTGAGACATAATTAAACTTGAAACAGTTTATACGATTTTCATTTTTGTGTAACGTATATTTAGTGAAATATTTATTATATACTCATCTGCAATAAAGCGAGTGGCACAGTTTATATGTCTGTATTTCTTTAAATTAAGCAAAGTTTAAAGAAGCACCCCCACACACACACAAACAAACACACACACACACACACACACACACACACATATATATATATATATATATTTAATAGAGCTTAATTCTTAACTTACGTGAAAATACTTCCGATACCCAGAAAAGTCCAGTTGCATGCATCATAAATTTTATTCTAATGTAATGACAACTATTACTCACAGGTGATTGCATTACTCAGGCTTTGCGCCGTCCATTTTGATAGATTTTGCTTCGCTAATTTGATTGTTAATAGAATACACCCCGTTCGTATATAAGATTGGTGTTTGTCATAGTGCTGCTTTTTATATCACTTATAGAATTATTTAGGGCGATTTAAACAAGATGATTTTTATCTGTCAATCACCTCACTAACGATAACTTCATGATACAGTATAGAATTATATTGTTAATGTTAGTGGGCACTTACATTTATTGCGACTACAAAACATCTGGCTCGAATAAAATGGTAAATGCTGACTTACATTTCTTAATTTAATCTGATTACCTTGCCATCAGTTTTTATTCTCAAACTATAAAACAATGCGAATTCCCAGAAGGAACGAAAAATTGTAGATTGTGTCTCTTTTATCTCAATTCTTCTTACATCTATCTATGTGTCTATCTTTCTAACCACATTTTTGTGATAGCTACATTTGCAAGAAAATAATAAAATTACTTTTTACCTACCTGTGAATGTGTATACATTGTTCTGTATACATGGCTTCTTTTAGTACGCTTCTTTTGACGTTGACTCCTTGCGTGGAAAAAAATAACAAAAAAGGACGTTTGCTGAGAGATATTATGTACGGTTTTCTTTGCAGAGAATTTACACTGTATAAAGAGACTACTTTACATATTCATATATTTTTTTTATTTCTTCTATGTAACAATTCGTTTTAGATTATAATTTCCCACATTATTGACGGTGTCTCATTCGGAGGCTTCTTGGAATCACTTACCTGAAGCTCTTCATATTCTCTTCGCCCGAGAACGTGACGGCATTTCCCATGAAGATGGACATATTTTCCGATGACTATCGACTGTATAACTTGCATGAAGCCTACTTGCATGCCAAGACAAGAAAATCAATAACCGAAAAATTTGAAAACGATTTTCAGTCAGTGGGCAATTATGAGTTAAAACTATGTTTGGTCATATTTAATGTACTAAGATCAACATTTTTTTCTTTTAAACACTAGGAGAACCACAGATGTTTTGGACATAAACAATCTTACATAGTATTGCACGTTTAAGCTTTCTAGGTGTATATTCACAGGCAAAATGAAATAGAAAATAATAAATGAACTTTATTGCTAAGTTATCCTATGTTCTCATATTTGGGTAAACGCACAAACCAATATATTCACTTTATATTAAAGACTGACAGAACGATAACAAGTTTCTAAAAAGGTGTCACTATCTGGAAAGTTTTCATCTCTCTTCTAAATCTCTATTTTCACATAGCTAGTACTGTTTTACAAGTAATACAATGAAACGTGTTCCGATTAAACTAATGTGATTTAATAGCTAATCGAATACCCCCGACCTTTGTGTGTATATTAATATGCGTATGCAATACATACATATATATGTATATATATACATATACATATATATATATATATATATATATATATATATATATATATATATATATATATATATAGACAAGTGTGTGGCTGTGTACGTGTGGCGAGTGTTTATGAAAAAGATATGCATATTTTATTTTATATCATGTTTTAAATTATAAATCTGGATGAAACTGCAAAGAATATACAGATAAATCACAAAACGACTATGAATAAAAATTATAAAATGTTATTAATATTACGAACGTTTTTATTCAACATATTGAACGTTTAATTCTTTAGAGCATTTATTTTATTGCGCATTATCATTCATGTGATTACGTCAGTTTTTTAATGTATTCCACCATTACTCATCAAATCAAGAGATACCTTCAAATGTAAAAAAAATAAAGGTTTATAGGTATGATTACTAATACGAAAAATGGAAAAGAATTTGCTATTGTCTCTTAGTTAAACCATCTTTGAATATATATATATATATATATATATATATATATATATATATACATTGTTTATCAGGTTTTATTGAATGCCAAATCACAGCGCAATATTACGAAAACAAATAAACATTTAAAATGTTTTTTACAAGTAAAGAAAATATTTATTTATATTTGTAATAATCCGTTGTGATTTGGTTTTGAAATGTATTTGACACTATGTTATTTATTTCAAATTAAAGTGTCGCTTCTATCTCGGTCCTCAGACTACTGACGTGTACATATATATATATATATATATATATATATATATATATATGTACATATATAATATATATATATATATATATATACTCTAAAAAGTATCCGCCATTGAATAGGTTCAAAACAGTCCACAGAGAATGTACTCTGATTCATGAAAGTATCATAGATTATTAAAAGGAAGGGTTGTAAAGAGAACGCTTCGAACTTGAGGTATCAAAACCTAAGCAAAAGATAAGGAAATAAAAATAAAATAGATAAACCCTCTTATTAATTATACTATACAAAAGACTATTTATCTCACTATTCTTAAGAATATTCAGTAGTTTTGTTGTTGTTTTTTTTGCCTACGTTTATTGATTGTTTTCTTCTTTTTTATATTTTATATCTATATAATCATAAAACTCTGTGGAACTTGCTTGCTTGTATCTTGTCCTTTAAAAAAGGAATGACAAGTGAATTTATATATATATATATATATATATATATATATATATATATATATATATATATATATATATATATACTAGCAAAACTACCCATCGTTGACTTGGTTCAAAAACAGCCTAAAGAAAATGGACACTTATTTATGAAAGTATGATCGGTTATGAAAAGCAAAGCTTTTAAATTTGGGTTGAATTTGGGGGTATCAGAACCAAAGCAAAATATGATGAAAGTAAAAATAAAATTGATAAACCCCATAATTTATTATAACATACCTGTTCACATTGAAACACTTATCACAATATTCTGTGGATCTATATTAAAAAAAACCTTGTTAAACTTTGTGACATATTTTCAATCTATGGAGTTCAGGCGCGAACGAACAGCCCATAATTTTATTATACTATATTTCTTCAAACTGAAACATATTATCAAACTATACTTACGCAGATAGATATGAAAAGTATTTATCAAAGTTTGTGCCTATTTCCATTCTATGGAGGCCAGGCGCGAACGCAGACCTCACAATTTTATTATACCATCCCTATTATAGTTAAAACATATTATCAAAATATTCTTATGTACATCTATATCAAAACACTTGTACCCTTTTTTTAATTGTTGTTTTTTATTTCCATGCTTTGTGGACCACGCGCGAATGCAGACCCCACAATTTTAATGAAACACCGTTCTCCTAGATCAAACATACCCATTTGTGTGTCTCAACACATCTCTTATCATTATATGTAATCAGTTTTTTTTTAAATAGTCAAACATATAGGAGCCTATTCGTGACAAGACACGCACACACACACACACACCCATTCAACTTTATATTATAGTCTGATACTATAGAGGACACATCCTTTTTAAACATGGAATGCAGATGTAGATCCGATATGAATGTACGGAAGCTATCCCAGTCCGCCATAGAGTATCGGTATACACTACCGGGTAGAGACGTCAGAAGACTTATTACATTTAATTTTCATCTTAACTGATACGACGGAGTGGCCGGGGGATCCCAGAGAAGATAGAAGGGAGCATGAACATAGCTCAGTTGAAGTTGTGAGAAAAAGTTCTAGGAGGCTTTATACTGACCGGTAGTATAAGGTACACGGGTGGGTTCGTTAACTATCTGAGTGAGGTCATAGGCAATGGCAAAATCATGACAGAACCTCCCTTTGTCATTGGTCTTATGTGAGTGGGCCACGCATTTCACATTATGGACATTGAAGTCACCGCAAATATGAATGTTAGCCGAAGCATGAGCAGACAGGATGTGGTCAATATTCTTAGATCTACTCTTAAAGATAGTAACCCCACTGTTGTAGAGGCGATAGAGGGTAAATATAAATACAGTGGTTAAAGCTAGTGCAACCTGGAAGCATATGTAAGGTAAATAAGGATCCTCTCTGGAGATACCCCTACCACATGGAAAGTCATCTTTAATGTAGGCACACACACTCCATGCCCATGGCGATCTTGGGGGTCAGATTTAGATGTTAAGTTAGAGTATCCTTTAATTATGAACTCATCTAGGTAAGTGGTCATTCCAATGCCAGTTTCACTTAGAAAGTATATGTCTGGTTTCGTCTCCTGTAATTGTGTGTCAACCTATGGAATGTTGGAACATAGACCCCTGATGTTGGAGTAGGAGACATGTTAATAGGGGTCTACGATGGAGGATGGGGTTTTAGGTTTATTCGTGTTTTCTCTGGAGATTTGTCATGTCGATGCTTGGGATTTGAGGAACATGTCGTTAGACCTGGTTGGAGCAGTACAGAGGGAAAGTAAGAGAGAAAATGACAAGATTTTTTTGTAGCACATGCTAAGGTAAAGCCGTAAAAATTACCTACAAGTATCGCATCGAGAGGCCCTACTAGAAACTACTGTATGGTCCAGAATCTATTCACCAAATGGCAATACAACAGCCCCGGTTTCTTTGCCCCTGGTGATAGAACAGCCTCCTTAGTGGTTAATCCAAGGTTCGGGTCTCTGACTATCAGGCGGATAACGTTAGCCCAGACGAAACGTTTACACAAAGAACACTTACTAGTGACATGACAACAAGGATAGACATAGAAACAGAAAATTTCCGACATCTCAGGCTACTGTTCACAAAGTACTATCCACCTGGAAAACAGCTTTTTCTTCACCCTTTGTCAGAAAAAAAAAAAACACTCACTCGAAATGAGGACTGAAGGACGAAAAATGAGAAGGCAGAATTACTGGGGATGCCGATAACACACACAGATGCATTATCTACTCTCCATTAAAAAAAGTGAGAGGACTTATTAATATCTACTTTATAAGTATGCTGCGCCATTTCCACTTTAGGATAGAACTTGAAGGTAGTCTCCTCTCCCATATTAATGCATGGATACTTTTTGCCTTTATATACATCGAGCTAGAATGTTCAACCATTCCAGCTCCACACCATAATACATATGCTATAATCGAACGTTTATCAAATTCGAAAGTCTGTTCATTTTTTAGTAATTTGCATTTGAAGAACTCGTGTAAAAAAACTGTTTAAGAGTAATAGCTTTAGGGTTACGTATTAAGTATAGACTAGCTAAATGTAATGCATATTATGGAGAGAAAAAAGACGCGCATTTCTGAATTCAGATATTCGTGCAGGTATAATTTGGTAAATTTTCATTTTCATGGGATACTTTTTTTTTCGTTTTAAATATAGGAAAAGTATTGGTTAATAACAATATATTTGACAAAAATATTTAGGAAAAACAAAATATTAAAAAATAAAAAGAAAACAAGACAAGTATACTTAAAATGTTCAGGATAAAGGCAAAGCTGGAATTAGGAAAAAATAAAACAAAAAGTTTGCAATACACAAATGTGAATTTTAGGATAGTAGACTTCAAAAGTTACAGACAGAAAAATTTCGTAGCTTTGGGTCTTCGGAGTTTGACTTTGCCTTCTTGAGTTCATAGCGTAAAAGAAGATTCTAGAAAACCAGTCTGGTTTTATTGCGGTACTTTAAGGGTATGTGGGGATGCAGTGGTGGTGGTAGGGAATCTTGGTGGGTTCTGTATTTTTATTTATGTCTTTTAATTCAACACTTTTATATACCTCATGCCAGAATGTTCGAGCATCCCAGCTCCACTCCATAATAAATATGCTATAATAGAACTTTTATCAAATTGGAAAGTCTGGTTATTTTTTATTAATTTACGTTTGAACAACTCGTTTAAAAAAACTGGTTAAGAGTAATACCTTTAGGGTTACGTATTACGTTTACACTAGCTAAAGGTTATGCATCCTCCAGAGAAAAAAAGCCGCGTATTGCTGAGTTCAGATTATAGTGCAGGTCTAATTTTAAATGCTTACTGAAGCGGTGAAATGATCCAATCATATTTCAAGCGGTCTTGACAACCGATTTGATGCATGCGTTCCATTTCAGATCAATGGTTAATGTCAGTCCCAAAGGCTTGTCTGGACAAGAGGCTCCCCAAACTAGATCAATTTATTTTGTTTGGAGCCTGGTAGAGGGACGGCCGATTAATATGAAGAGAAGGGCAGCATGGTATCCGATGCATTTACATTAACAAGCCCCACTTTCCCCATTAGACTATGTTTTCAAGATCAGAAGAGAGAGTACAAGAAAGAGGTATGTCATTGCTGGCCTTTGAAGTGTTGATGTAGAAATACTGTATTTCCTACATAAATGTCTCTGAATGACTTAATAATAGGATTTGTCAGATCATTGATGAAGATCAGGAACAATGTTGGATCTAGGATGGAACCGTGAGGGATATCAGTGTTAATACAGTGTGTTTCTGATTTATACCAATCAATGACTAATCTTATAAGCATATCAGAGATAACAGAATTTCATAACTGAGAATGCATTCCCAGCTATTCCATAGCGGCCGATATTGTATGGTAATTCTTTAGGTCACACCCTATCAAAAATTGTTGATATGTTAAGGGCTATTGCACCAGACACAAAGCCCCTCTCCCCCATCGGGAGATTCGCTAATCCTGTTTAATGTAACATTTAGATAATCAGTTGTAGACCTTGCAGAACGGAAACCATACTGCAGGTCACTGAGCAGGTAATTTTTTCCGAGGCATTTGACAAGTTCGCTGTTCATCACAGATTTCAGCAACCTATTCACAACGCACAGGAGACTGATTGGTTTGTACTAGATGATCAATCAGATTTTTTTAAAAATACATGGCATACTGATGAAGTTGTTCATGGTGTAGTGAAGCATTTATCTTTAAGACAACGTATACACATCTTTGTAAATATGGGAGCTATTTCCTGTTGAACCTTTTTGAACAGTATGATTGGAATGCCGTCGGGATAAGTTGCTTTTCTAGAATATTTTTTGGATGAACTGGCCAACATTAAGTACAGAAATTTGTATGGTGATTTGTGTGTTTTAAGTTACCGGAGGTTTTACAGAAGTAGGCGACTCTGATCGCAAAGTTTAGAATGAGCTGCAAAGTTCTCTGCAAAGTGTTTTGCTTTGTGAGATGCTGATGGGATTACTTTTGGTCTGTTGATGATAGAAGGGATACAGGAACTGCTTCTGTTCAGTATCTGTTTGTTATTCGCCAAAACTGGTCGGACCCGCTGTCCTGCTACTTTAAACTTGACATACTGAGCATACAACTTTCTTGCATTTTTTTAAATTAATCTTTAATAATGGGTCCTTGCAGTGCTAAATCTGGCCTTAGATTCACGACATCTATTACGCTGGAAATATAAGATATAATGGCGCCGTGCATTCGGTAATGAACGACGGATTGTTGTTGAGCGAAAGCTGCAATTATTTTTAGAGTATGAAGTCGTCTATACTCGAAGTTACCCATTCACACAGGTCTGATAATATAGAGGACACCATATTTTTAACCTTAAGTGCTGAGGGAAATAAAATATCAATTTTCAGAAGTCATCCCATTCAGCAATAGAGTATCGATGCACAGTATGATGGAGACGTATATCAGAGGGCTTATTACATTTTGATGTTATCTTTACTTAGACAACTGAATGATCGGAAGAGCTCAGTAGAGAGAAAACCAAGGAGGGTCACATGTCAGGGAACGTTGACAAAAACAGGTCAAAAAGAGACTTGCATATTTTCTATCAGAATCTGGAATGAGTGTGAGTTCGTAAACAATTTGCTGACGTCATAGACAATCGAGAAATCATGGCAGTAACTCCCCTAATCGTCTGTCTTCTTTGAGTGGACTAGTCATGCAACCCTGTGAACATTGAAGTCTCCGCAGACATGAAGTTTAGCCGTGGGATAGGTAGACAGAATATGATAATTTTTTTTTTCAGAGATATTTTCAATGATAGAAACTCCGATGTTATGAGGTCGATAGAGAGCAAATATGAATGCAGTGCTATAAGACACGTAATTATAAATGCCGGCTCAAAATTATGAACAGTCATTGTGCATGAAAAGACGTTGGTAAAAATACTGGCCGATGTATCTAAAAGGGAGACCTTTTGCAATAGATTATTTAATTTTTTATTGAAATACTTTCTAAAAGCATAATACAAAATTACCATGTTCTTGTAAATTTTAATATATATATATATATATATATATATATATATATATATATATATATATATATACATATACACACACACATATATATATGCACAGATATTTACATTTATATATGTATACATACAAATATGCGTATATAAATATATGTAAATATGTATATATATATATGTCTTTATATGTATGTATGTATATATATATATATATATATATATATATATATATATATATATATATATGCACATATATTTAAATCACTTACTGAAATATTGTATATATATATAGATTTGAGTAAAATAAGCGGAAGTTTCTCAAGAGCTCTTTCGGCTATCATCTCATCAGAAGAAAATCGATAACGTGCAAAATAATATTATGTCGAAAATAAAGAGTTCTAATGGGGAACTTATTGAATGTGCCAAAAGTACGGGGACACTAAAATAAATTTATTAACGTTTAAAAACGATGGAAATATTGGCACGACGAGGGGGGACGGGAGAAAAGATTCAAAGTTCTCCAAAGAGAAACGATTCGTTTGATGTTTCCTTCTGTCGGCACAAAGAAGGTTGACGCACCGCAATAGAGACAGACTCCAAAATATTTGAATGGTTTCCGGAGTCCGCTCTATGTAGCACCTCGAACCATTCTATTTTATATCTATCGGCGCAGCACGGGTTTTCAACCAAATGCTGGCCAATAGCAGATTAAAAAGCTGCAGAAGGAGGGAGACCACCAGACCCCATCCTCCCTTGTCTGATATTCGATGGAACATGCTGGTTTATACGAATCCAAAGATGCAAGGATGTACGTCCAAAATAACCAGCATCGCACTGGCATTTGAATTGATATACAATATTGCTATTTTAGATTTAAGGCAAACTATCCTTGCGAAAAACGGAAAAGCAGGTCTCGTAGTATATACAAAACGCAAGGACACAGAATAAAAGCAGTCGTGAATCTGTTTGGAAAGGTTGTCACTCTTTTCCCCAATCCACGGTAATTTTAAATAAACCGGACATTTCAACTGTCCAAACTTTTTAGGGGACTTTAAGTCCGCAACCTTTTTGAAAATACAGTCATCAATAAGGTCAACAGGATAACTATTATTGATGAATATTTCGCTAATCTTATCGAGTTAGGCGTCTGATCTGTTAGGCGAACAAATCATGGGGGCTTTATGTACCAAAGTATTAATTAAGCCGACCATATGTGATTTTGGTACAAAAGACTACCAGTTCACATATGGGCCAGTAAATGTCGGCTTTCTATAAATTGTAGTGCGAACCCCCCACTTGAACGTTCGACAAGAACATACAAGAAGGGAAGCGAATTGTCCTTCCCACTTTCCATAGTGAGCATAAGAGCCCCATGCAAGGAATTCAACCTATTAAAAAATATCGACGCTCAACCTTGCGATGGAAAAATAGCAAAAGTGTCATCAACATATCTGAAATATGCAGTGGGTTTAGTTATGGAATTGAACAAAACGGATTCATGGTACCCGACGAAAATATCCGCTAAAGTTGGGGGAAACGGACTCCCCATTGAAACCCCGTCGATCTGACAGTACATAATATCACAAAAAACTACACTCCATGGATTTTATGCACATTAAAATGAGTTCAATAAGAATCTCTTTAGAAAACCGTGGAGAAGTAAGGCGACCGCGTCGGTACATATACGTATAGTCTCATCTAATTGCATGTTTGTAAAGAGACTAGAGAATCAAATGAGCACATAAAATATGTCTCTGCATTAAAATCCAACCCTCGTACACAATCAACAAACCGAAAAATATCTGGAATGCAGTGCGTGGTATATAACTCGCGCTCATGTTGCAGAATTTCCACAAGCCACTGAGCCAAGGAATGTTGTGCCGAACCAATCATTGATAAAATAGGTCTCAGTGGAACACATTGCTTATGAATTTTGGGGAGACCATACATTCTGGGACGTTTTGACCCAAAGGGCCTGATCCTGTCATAGACCCCCTGCAAAACCATTGTTTGTAGATAATGCAAGTAGACGTATTTGCATTTTAGCCTCGTCTTGCAAGTGTTATCCGTCAACTAAACGGGTCGAGTTTACGGAATTTCGAAACATCATTGAAAATAACTGCAATTTTCTCAACGTAGTCCGATTTGTCCAAAATCACCACTCCTGTACCTTCGTCTGGTTTGCACATATAAATATCAGTATTGGACTTTAACGCTTTCATATCTATCTATCTATCTATCTATATATATATATATATATATATATATGTATAAATATATATATATATATATATATATATATATATTTATATATATGCATAAAAAGGAAAATGCCAGAGATGTATGACGTTAATTTGGTTTGAAACAAGATTAAACGAATGAATGTATGAAATGATCCACGTTTCGTTCACATATCCTTTTAATATCCTGAAAATGCCCTCTGCAATAAGGACGAAACGTTGATCATTTCATAAATTCATTCGGTTTTTCTTTTTTCAAAATAACATATATATATATATATATATATATATATATATATATATATATATATAGGTGTATGTGTGTCTATTTAGTTCTAATCATAACTGATGCGCTTAATAAAATCCGCAGATATACGTACAAAAATAAAATTTTAAATACGCAGATATACGTAAAAAAAAAAAATAGATACAACTTTGCCTATTTTTTAAATATCGGAATATCTTCGCACACCGGATACTCTCGCCAAAATTATCCACCAGAATGGCAATGATAGTTACACCTTACTACTATCGTTCTGATTCTTTGTTAAAAATTTAATTTTATATTTTACTGTATATTATGAAAACTTGAACTTTTAGATTACTCGATTTTGGTGGGAACTAAAAAAAAGAGTTGGTACAGTCCAGTTCTAGACAGTTGCGATAAATCTGCTTTCTGTCAATTTATGTTTTCTTTTTGGGCACAATATTTCCTTCATATGAATTGTAATAATATATTTTTTTTAAACTGGTAATAGGACGAAAAGTGGTTGGAATTTCTTACTTTTGTATTAGTGGCTTACTTACTAATTGCATTTATTAATGAACAATTTAACAAAACTGTTAATCGTACAAACATTCATAACGACATAAATAATTAAAACTATAGTAAAATGCCACTATATAATACGTATTAAAACCGTGAAATTTCGTTTAATTTCATGTTTGCAAAGCGATTATTAAACCTGTAATGTCAAATAAAAATGCGTACTTACATATTAAAATAATGTTCATACACACACACATACACACACGCACAAACACACACACATATATAAGTATTATTTAAATAAATGCTGCTTACATAAGTAATGCTTACATATATATGTGTGTGTGTGCGCGTGTGTGTGTGTGTGTGTGTGTGTGTGTGTGTGTGCTGATGTGAATGTGTGTGTTGTGAATATATACATTATCCAGTAAAGAAGTATTGGGTTTATATATATATATATATATATATATATATATATATATATATATATATATATATATATTTATATATATATATATATATATATATATATATCCAACATACACATACACACACGCAGACAGGCACATATATTTTTATACATATATACAATATTATACAAAAAAAAAAGAAAAAAGAAAAAAATAAGAAAAAGAAATATTAAATAAGTAGTAAATCTCCAGTTGTTTTAAGACCCCTCATTCTTTGATAGTTTGGCAGAGAACAAATTTATTAGTATAAACATTGTCGCATGCCTCAAACAGTTGTCTTATACATTTCTTCAGATAAAATTTGGGAATTTCGAAAATTCGAGCTCGAACTACAATTATAATCTTCACAGTTTCATGCACAAGTTTTCACCTTTGTTATTTTTTCAAATAAAAATATATCGGCCATTACTTAAAATAATCGAATCAATAGAATGTTGGAGTTCACAAATCATAATAATCTCGCAAAAAATCCTGAGTATCCCCATTGACATTCACCTGTAGATGTGCACCAGACTGTAAACCATAAATCAAATTATTCACAAAAGCTGACGGAAAAGTATTAAAAGGTTGCATTTTAGTATCAGGCTTATATTGCACTCATGGAGAATACAATCCATGCCGAAATAATACTATTATTATTTTGAATGCCATTCTTAATATGTCGGGCGTGTTTTCCAATTACTCGGTACTTTCATCTAACAATTAAATATACAAAATATACCGTAAATTTAAATTTGACTTCCAGCAAAAAAAAAAAAACACGACATATTCTGCAAAAATACCTCTAGTCCGCAAAATAAATACGTTTGATTTCGGAGCAAGTAATTTCATAGGTATCGGAATGTGCTAAATATGTTACCACGATGCTGGTTGCTGGTAACATATCCTGCTTGCACCTTCAGTTATTGAATTTTTAATGGCAACTTTTATCTGCGGATTTCATTAAGCACACTTGCGCCCTATGAGATTATCGGACTGACTTCCTCATCTTGGTTGTTATAGTCACAACGTTTCGGCCATTTTGCCCTCCGGCCTTCATCGTCCTAGTGACATATGGCCGAGTGGTCCTAGACGCTGTATCAAAGTTTACAGTTACCCAAAGCTGCTGAGTTCAATCCTGAACGAAGGCAGTGAAAAATAACATTCAAAACAGAGATAATAATAATAATAATAATAATAATAATAATAATAATAATAATAATAATAATAATAATAATAATAATAAAGGGTTGGGTTCGAGACTCCTAACAAACGGTTCCTCAGTTCGATACACAACACCTGATGAAGGTCGGAGGGCAAAACGGCCGAAACGTTCTGACTATAACAACCAAGATGAGGAAGTCAGTCCGACAATCTCAATAAATGAAAAACCTCATCTCAAAAATACAGACAATTACCCTATGTCGTTGTTGTTGGTATTATTATTATTATTATTATTATTATTATTATTATTATTATTATTATTATTATTATTATTATTATTATTATTATTACTTTTAAAAATATATCTAATTTGTTTGAGTAGAGAAGATTCAGAATGAAGCAATAATTTCGACATTATGTATGTTGAAAAAAATAGAGAATAAGTTTTTCTGAGGCAACCGATGACCAAATGCTTACACCACTTTTAGCACAGCCTGAAGATTTTTATTCGTTGACGAGAAAGCATAACGCGTGTATGTCGTAAGCCGGCGCTACAATGTTGGGATCGTACGAGAGCGAAAGAGCAATACAGAGAACGAGTGTGTGTGTGTGTGTGTGTGTGTGTGTGTGTGTGTGTGTGTGTGTGAGAGACAGAAAGGGACAGAGAGCGTGCGAAGCGGTGTTATAGTTCTAGGACTGCTACAACAATAACTGCAGATTCGAAAAGTTATTCAACTCGTACGCATTGTATAACATCCGCGAATCTTCTGAGACAGCAGAACATTCTAAACTAACAAAAGAAAAAGACGTGTAACACATTGCTATTTTGTTTTCCTACTACTACTACTACTACTACTACTACCGATACTATTATTTCCGTTCAAACATCTTTACCAAGAAACTGTAAATGAATAACACGGACGAAACATTAAACAAAACACGACTGACCGACTATAACGAGCACCTTGCATAGCTGCGATAAAAACAATAACGTAAGTAGAACGCTTATTCAAAAATCATAAACTCAGAGAAAATATATGCATGATTGCATGATATATAAACAACTAAAAAAAAAAAAAGATACGACATTTACCTTAAAAATATGTTCCTAAGAAAAGAAAGAAAGAAAGAATTACTGTTGGGATGGTTCAAAGTTATTATTCAGTTTGTGTGAGAAATGTTGTTGCCGTGCTAGTAATTGTATAGGTTTGAGTATTTTTCTTTTTTTTTTTTATTTTGCGATCGAAGTGGTCCCATTCACGTTCATATTCCTTAAATGTTCTTCTATTTACAACCCGTAACTAATTACCAAAGCCAGAAGCTAGATGAGTCCAAGGGATTATTAGATCATCAGTTGGATGGCGAACAATACGATGGGACGATTATAACATATCAATGGAATTATGAATGTCGCGACGAATATTTATTGACATAAAGTTCTATCTACTTGTTATTACCTGATAATCTTTTTAGTTTTATTATTTTTTTGGACAGTTTATATATCCAAATACATATGCAACTTTTAAAAACAAATTATTTGAATTGGATTTCTTAAATTAGAGTAATTATTATTATTATTGTTATTATTATGATTATTATTATTATTATTATTATTATTATTATTATTATTGTTGTTATTATTATTATTTTTAATATCATTATTTTTATTGCTGTTATTATTATTATTATTATTATTATTATTATTATTATTATTATTATTATTATTATTATTATTATTATTGGTGGTGTTGTTATTAGATTAATATATCGAATTATTAATTAAACAAATTATTATAAAACCTTAACTCATGCTTGTACACTAATATCAATTTAATCATTAAAGTTTCTTTCTTAACATCAAAATGGAAAAGGCGTACTGGTAATTTTAAGTCACACGGAAGTTTAGTTTAAATATTCCAACATGTTTTTTCTAATCTGGAAACATTACGAATGATTTCGATTTTATATCGCCTATTATTAATGCACAACAAATGACTAAAGTGGGGTTCATTTCGGTAAATATTGTTGGCACATACTTAACTATTACATTTACGTCTATTTTATTCAATTCCTAATTTCATATAAATATTCGACTGATAGTAAATATACGCAAAGATATGTTGACACACCGTTTCCCGTTAGTTCATCGAAGTTAATCGAAGTTGGATTAAGTCGTTATTAATTGGGGGCCCCTTTGGAAATGCCAGCTGCTGTATGTGCTCCATGCTTGTCTCCGCATTATGTTCAGTCGTCCTGAACTTCTGCTTTCCACTGAAACCAAGCAGTACCGAATGAGAGATGCGATTAGATATTGCGCTAAACTTGCTTCGGAATTATACGCGTCACCATTCCTACAGGGAAGGTGTCCATTTTTCCAGACACTGAACGGGCGACAACGCTTAGTAAATATTTAATTAATAATTCTTTATCTTCTTATCAAAGAAATGTTAGCACATGAAATGCACACACGCACACAAAATAGTACTGGTTAAATAATTGTATAATGATTTCATCATTAATAATAATCTGGTAAACCAATATAATGTGACATAGTTACAACACACCTTTTATCTTGCCCCTATTATTGTAAACAATCGTATGATCCACATCGACTAATGACCTGTGTCCGGAATATGGATTATAATATTCTGTAATTTTAATGTTTATAATTTCTTTACGACTATAGAATTTCAGAAGGAGCTTGGAGTTTCTGACAGAGATAAAAATGAAAAAAAATAGAGAAGTTAAATAATATAAAGTGGTGTACCTGTGCCGTTGCTCCACATCATCCTTTCTGATCACGGTCAGTGGAGGAGAACTCTTTATAGACTGAAGATTTTTTTCCATTTGCGCAAATTCATAGTGCACTTTTCCGAGTATTTTACTACATTAAAATCAGGCTAATCACTAATGCTGCTTTCGTGAGAAGGATCTAAGCAGGAATAACAAAAAAAGAAAGATAAAAGATTTCTTATAACTATTTCTTTTTATCAGCTCAAAACTTGTTCCTTCCTGCGGCCATGTCAACCGAGCTTCTGTTTGTCGTCATTCTGTCAACGTAACGTTTAGGCTTAATCCTCAGACCCATATTATGGTGCCCAAGTATGATTCTGCTTGATCCCTCATGGTGCACTCTCCCGGAAAATACCTCCTCCTTTGAAAATCGACTGAGGCGACGCTATTTGCCTGTGCAAAAATCTCCGTTTTAGGCTCTTTAATACTTTCCAGATTTCCTACTACAGGAAATTTGAACCACCCCCCATCCATGTTAAACCAAGTTCGTGTCTAATACTAAAGAATAAGAAACCGGTAAATATGAATTTTTTAGACTACTTTCTACTGACAGATGTTTTGGGGATATGTTTTTCTTACACCAACTTAAAAATCGATCCTTTGTATAATAGTGCTATAGCATGCCGTCAATTATATAACAACACATATATTCATTTTGCACAAACATGAAGCTTAAATTTTAAAATGTTAGCGATTATGATATAAGCAAAAAAAAATGTATTTTTATTAGAAAGTCAATTATACCGATATTTTAATATTTTTTTCATTTTTTTCCACGGAGATCTCAATGAACATTCGTGTTATAGTTAAGGATAGTTTGAATATTTATTCAAACGAGTAAATGAATGATCATTATGTCTGTCTCTTTAGATTTAAGATGTAAGTTTAAATGTTGTGGTATACTTGTGCCTGGCATTTTGGGTGGTTGGGGCTATATATAATTTTCTACCCCAATCTACTCCTGCTTTTAAGCTTATCCGTTTGTTTTAATACTCGGTAGTGTTTTTTTATAGATTTTTTATCACATCAAATCGTAAACTACTCCGGTTATTTTCGTATTAGCTTGACAGTCATAGAAACTTGTGTCTGTTAGACGTAAAATCTGTTCAATCTAGTGAGTAATAGAACTCCAGTATACAATAAACAATCCGAACGAGTGCAAAAGTGCTTTACGAAAGAAACAACTATTACATTTTAATTCGTATAATGTGTTCTACACAACAAACAAATACCTATGTGGAAGTCTCAAGAATGATCATTTACGAGTCCGCTGTGTAGAAAATCAGTATTTTTAATGACTGCCGATTTCTCCGTATAAGAGAAACACGTTGAATTATGTTTTGCAACACTGACTGAAATAATTTATAGTAATTATCCTAGTATTCGACTTCATCATGATTATGTGTGCTAAGTAAACTAGACACCTAGCTCTACTGTGGCAGTATTATGTGGATTTCTAATCCAAAAATACATCATCGGGGAGTCGAATATGTATATTTAAAACCGACTTTCTCTATAAGTGTATACCCCTGGGAAGGTAAATATATAAGAACATATCGATTACATAACACATGTCACGCCATCTAAATTATAGTTTAAAACGATTAAATGCCAACTCAATCATAGGTCGACGCACCCAATCCTGTAAATTAATATTTTATTGATAGATTTTGTGTGTCTTTTTCTTCTTTTATAATGTTTTGTAAATGTATTTCTTTCAATAATTTCGTCTAACGTGCGTGCGTGTGTGTGTGCGTGTGTGTGTGTGTGCGTGCGTGTGTGTGTGTGTGTGTGTGTGTGTGTGTGTGTGTGTGTGTGTGTGTGTGTGCGTGTCTGTGTGGGAATCTCTAAATCTGTTATGGCATTTAGCCGCGGCGATTGCGTGAGTTGGTTACATTCACTGAAAATTTACACTTTAAAACTTGAAGAAAGAAAGAAACCGTTCAATGTTAAGAAATAAATATAACTTAAACTCTACGACTGTAAGTAAATTTACTCTATCAGGTATACACATTGCCTTTATTTTATACGCATTTCAACACAGGTTTTATTATTTACACCCACCTACAAACAGGCAGCAAGACACGCACGCATACACACGCACACACACGCGCGCACATACAATACAATATATATATATGTGTGTGTGTGTGTGTATGTGTGTATATATATATATAGTATTGAGCAATTTCTTCAGGTGTTTAACTAATTAGCATTTTTACTAAATATACATATGTGTGTGTGTGTGTTCGCGTGTATGTGTGTGTATTACACACTTTCTTTTCAGTTTTCCTTTACTCTGTTATTATTGTTATTTCGTAATAATTCAGCACCCTGCTACAGTTGCCCTCGCTTATATTAAATAGCAATAATAATATAAAGTCAACGAACCAGCTTGATCGTGAACATTGCATTAAACGTATTATAAATTAAATATGAATTTAGACGTCAAGTAATTTCTAATAATTCGTAGATGTTATCAAATTCTGGTTGAACCCTTTGAATAAATATACCCGATTTTCTTTCTTATATATTTATAGCCCCAGTAAGTTGTTGTTACTTATTATTATTATTATTATTATTATTATTATTATTATTATTATTATTATTATTATTATTATTATTATTACTATTGGCTCACGTGGAGCTTTCCCACAAGTCAACAAACGATCTAATTGAACACCTGTGGTGTTCTCTGGAAGCTGAGTGACAACAAGTCTCCCCAGACGTCCAACCCTCTCCACCTCCTTCGATAGCATTTGCAAATGAATTTGCATCATCGCAACAGCCGCTTACCATTGATTTATCGCTGGTAGTTGCCATTGGTTTATAATGGAATTTGAGTGGCACTCAGCCCCCCCCCAAGGTCCCAGTTCTCTTTGCGCTTGTCCAGCGGAGGTCTGTTGGCGCTCGCTCCTCGGTCTTTCAGTCATTATTGACCCTTCTCGGCCATTTGGTATATTTTTTTTTGGGGGGGGGGAATCGGTGATTAAACAATGGGGGGGGAATGCATGATGGGGGGTGTAAATCTTGTAAATATGCATTTTCTGTGTTCTTCATTCCCTGTAACGTTTATTCGTTATATTGTCTTGTATTATTCTCCGCATTCAAGGGTTTTCCTTAATATTTCAGTCGTTTTCATTATCGTTAGTCGTTGTACTTTTGCAGTTATTCCTCTGATTCCAATTTCTGACATTCTTTTTTCGAAGTTTTTCGGGATTGTTCTTAGTGCTCCTACTATTATCGGTATTATTTGGACTTTCTTCATCATCCAAATCCCTTTAAACTCTCTGGCTAGCCTGGTGTATTTGCTTCGTTTCTCCTTTTCTTTCATACTCACCCTGTGATCAGCTGGGACTGCAAAGTCCACGATTTGACAGAATTTTTCTTTCTTGTTAATTATTACGACATCTGGTCTTCTTGCTTGGGTGGGTTTTTCCGTCTGTATGTCCATGCCCCATAGGATTTTGTGGTTCTCGTTTTCGTGTGCTGTTGTAGGTTTATGCTTGTACCATTTGTATGTACGCTCAAAATGCAGTCGTTTACACAATTCCCAGTGTACCACCCTCCCCACTTGGTCATGCCTGTTTTTGTATTCCTTTTGGGCAAGTTTGCTGCATTCGCTTACTATATAGTTTTTATTATTAATATTATTATTATTATTATTATTATTATTATAAAATAATCATATAATAATAATATTATTAATAATGATAATATCAATATAGTCTAATGTATATTATTATTATTATTATTATTATTATTATTATTATTATTATCACAAAGAGCTTTTCAGCAGGTCATCAATGATCTCTTCTTGAATACAACCCGTGGAGTTTCCTGGAAGCTGAGTGACGAAAGTAGT
>NC_136486.1:61822406-61864906 GCF_053919585.1 Euprymna scolopes | reverse complement strand
CATCATATATATTCAATGCAGTTTTGACTTTCAGAATTTAAACTTGGTATATAACGCATTCACGTATCTGCAAAAATTTTCATCGGTTTTCATCCAGAAAAGGGTGGTTCAGATGTCAAAATTTAAAAAAAATAGTGCTTCGGGGGTCATCTGACTTTAACTGTTTGGCAACTGTTTTTTTTTGTTTTTTTTTTACTTCATTTGTGCGAATCGTTTATTTAATGTTAAGATAAAGCAGGTTTGAAATCACTTTTTTAAAGAAGGTGTAAAGTTGGCCTAATGGTTATCGTACTTGTCTCACTATCTCTAGGTTTTGACTTTGATGTTAGTTCGAGTACTTTTTTCTTGCAAAAAAGCCATGTGTTTAGAAAAAAAAGATAACACTCGAATACATATATCTCATTGTCTTTCCGGTTATTTTTACTTCATTTTTTTTTTAAGGATTTAAAGTTATATTTAATGCCATGAAATGCCAGGTATATATAGTACATCTATACCAATGAGGAAATTTTTCAAAGTCTATATGCAAGTATTTTTAAACTACAAACGGGAAATTTGTTATATTGGGTAGCCAGACATGTGAACTTCATTTCAATCCGTTTTCATGGTGAAAATAGGCTAATATTAAGTGCAAGTTGAAAAAAAATTGTAAGTGTTGACTTTCGGAATTTTAACAGTTTGTCAACTGTTATACGAATGCGCATGTGTAAATCGTTCACATTACACATTACTTATATGAAGAATAAGTAAGTTTAAAAACACTTTTTAAATATCATCTCAAGCTGGCCAAATGATAATCGATATTGACACATTGTCTTTAGGTTTTGGTTTCGATTTCAGCTCGAGTATTTGTCTTTTTAGTTACAAGAAATGAGCGGTTTTGAAAGATATTATACTCCCATGCACATGTCTCTGCCTTTATCTCCCGTTTTTTTTTTAATTTTTCATTATTAGTGAACGTGTCTGTGTGTATGTCTATATGCTTGTCTGTGTACATTTCCTTACGAAATAACTCTACAGTAAGTCTACAATAAGTCTACAGACTCGAAATTTGGTATACAGGGTAGTGAGTTTTGGGAAAATCGATGAGATGTGGGTTCGGCCAGAAATATGGCTGTTAATAATGGTCAAAGTTTAACGATATGACCTTTAACAACTCTACCAATCTCCGACAATTTTTAGTCCAATAACTTAAAATATTAGATATATGTTCCTCGGACATGGATCTAACTTAATATCTTTATTTGAGCCCAAAAGAATAAATTTTAAAGGGTCATACCGGGGTTAAATTTTACAAAATTGACATTTTTTTTTTTGCTCAGCATACACCTCCAACACCCCGGGCCATGTCGGGCAACCATGTTAGTGTATTTATAAAGGTGAACGTGTCTGTGTATCTGTCTGTGTGTCTTTTTGTGTGTCTGTCTGGGTACATTTCCCTAAATAATAACTCTGTCAATTTCTAGTCTACAGGCTCGAAATTTGATATACAGGTTACTGAAATTTGCGAAAATTTATGTGATCGGTTTCGGCCAGAAATTTGGCTGTAAGGGGTCAAAGTTCAAAGATCTGTATCTTTGAAAACTTTACCAAACTTCTCCGACAATTTTTTTATCTAAACACTTGAAATTTTAGATATATGTTCCTTGGACATAGATCCAACTGAACAACTTTATTTGAGCCCAAAACAATAAATTTTAAGTGGTCATAATAGGGGTCCAAATTTAAAAAAAATGACCTCTGCGTTTTCTACCTTATTACACAGACATTTCTGGTCTTAACATTAGAAATTTTGCATAATGTGTATTAAGAGATAGGGCAGGCTTTATCATCGGTTTGGATCGAACATTTAAAGTTACCAATATATAAATGTTTATGTGTATGTATGTTTGCATGTCTGCATGAACCTTTCGAGAGAAGCACGCATTTTACCAAGATCAATATCGTTTTGAAATTCGACCTTTCCTAAAAAAAATATCGAAAAATTGGCTAAAAACATTAACATCTTCACCTCCAGCTAAGCACATTTCTACAGTGTGGGGTCGCTTTTTTCGCCAAAATTTTTGAAAGATATCCTCTCCTTTAGATTGTCTTGTCTTAATGTAAACACAAATCGATTCAGGTTTGGCAATGGTCGTAACCGCAAAGACGTCAGGTTTTTTTCCCCGCTCCTTTCCTACTTCGCGGTACGGGTTCGAGCCTACCACAGCTTTTTTTTTTTTTTTTTTGCTCAACATACACATCCAAAACACCCGGAACACCCGGGCAAATCCGGGTTGAAATGCTAGTATATCTATAAAAGTGAACGTACCTGTGTATGTGTGTGGCTGAGTGTCTGTCTGTGTACATTTTCCTACGCAATAACTCTGACAATATTTACCTACAGACTCGAAATTTGATATACAGGATACGAAGATGTGGGAAAATCTATGTAATTGATTTTTGGCTCGAAATTATGCTTTTAATAGGTCAAAGTTTAACGAGTTGACCTTTGACAACTCTACAAAAGTCCTTCGTCAATTTTGGGTCTAAACACTTGAAATTTTAGATATAGGTTCCTTGGGCATGGATCTAATTTAATAAATTTATTAGAGTCCAAAATAATAATGGTTACGGAGTCATAATAGAGGTCAAATTAATAAAAAAATGAGCTCTTCGGTCTCTACCAAATTACTCAGCCAATTTTTGGTCTAAACATTTGAAATTTTACATAAAGGTTATTCAGTGATACGTCACGCTTTTTAATCGGTTTCGGTCGAAAATATGTAGTTACCAATATATAAATGTATGTATGTATGTTTGCATGTCGCCTAAAACTTTAGACAGAGTTGAGGGATTTATAAAGATCAACACCGTTTTGACGTTTGACCTTTAAGACGACAAATATCGAAAAATTCGCTAAAAACATTAATATCTTCACCTCTCAGCTGGGCAATTTTCTACAGGGGCGTCGCTTTCTCCGCCGATATTGTTGAAAGTCATCCTCCCCTTTCGATAGTTTAACCTTAATTAAAACCTACGTCACTTCCTGGTGTGCGGTGGTCTTAACAGCAAAGACGTCACGTTTTCCCCGTTCTTTTCCTCTTTCGCGGTATGGGTTCACGCCTACCTGCCTACTACAACATTTTTTTTTTGCTCAACATACACATCAAAACACCCGGGCCATGCCGGGCTAAAATGTTAATATATCTATATTAGTTAACGTGTTTGTGTGTGTGTGTGTTTGTCTGTCTGTCTGTGTGTCTGTGTACATTTTCCTTCGCAATAACTTAATAAAAAAATAATTTTAGATATAGACTCCTTGGACATGGATCTAACTTAATAACTTTATTTAAACCCAGAACAATAAATTTTAACGGTCATAATAGGGGTCAAATTAAAAAAAAAATAATTTTTTTTTTTTTTTTTTTTTTTTTTTTTTTTTTTTTTTTTTTTTTTGCTCAGCATACACTTTCCCACACCCGGGCAACGGCGAGCACCTATGCTATTATATTTATAAACATGAACGTGTATGTGTGTATGTGTGTGCACATTTCCATACACAATAACTCTGCCAATTTTTAGTCTGCAGACGCGAAATATGATATACAGGGTATTGAGGTTTGGGAAAATGTTTGTGATCGGTGTTCGGCCAGACATTTCGCTTTAAAGGAGTCAAAGTTCACCGATTTCACCTTTGAGAACTCTACCAAATTCATCCGACAATTTTGGGTCCAAACACTTGAACTTTTAGATATAGGTTCTCTTGGACATGGATCTACCTTAATAAATTAGTTCGAGTTCAAAACAATAAATGCTAAGGGGTCTTAATAGGGATCAAAGTTTTAAAAAAATTAATCGTTTTTTTTTTGTCGAAGTGAACGTGTCTGTGTATTTGGGTGTCTGTGTGTGTGTGTAATGTTAAGGGGTTATAATAGGCGTCAAAGTTTTAGAAAATTGACCTCGGCAGCCTCTACCAAATTACTAAGAGAATTTCTGGTATAAACATTTGAAAGTTTACATACAGGACATTCATAGATATAGCAAGATTTTAATCGGTTTGGGTCGAAAATTTTTATTTACCAATATGACAATGTATGTATGCATGTATGTTTGCATATCTGCGTAAAACTTTGATAGAGTCGACGGATTTTACCAATATCAGTAGCGTTTTAAAGCTGGACCTTTCAACGACAAATATCGAAGAATTAGCTAAAAACATTACTATCTTCACCTTCAACTGGGGACATTTCTGCAGAGGGGGGGTCGCTCTTTTCGCGCTTATTTTTGAAAGCAATCCTCTCCTTTTGATTGTCTAGCCTTAATTTTTTTTTAAATATCACTTCCGGTTTGCCGGTGGTCGTAGCAGCATAAACCTCATGCTTTTCCTTCTTCGGGGTACGGGTTCGAGCCTGCCTTCCTACTACATCTTTTTTTCTTTTCTTTTTTTTTTGATCACCAGACACATCCAAACACCCGAGCAAGGCCAGCCTGGAATTCTAGTATATCTATAAAAGTGAGGGTGTATATGCGTCTGTGTGTTTGCGTGTGTGTGGGTACATTTTCTTACGCAATAACTCAGTCAATTTTAAGTCTACTCGAAATTTGATGTGCCGGGTACTGAGATTTGGAAAAGTCTTTGTGGTCTGTTTTCGGCCAGAAATTGGGCCGTTTAGGGGTCAAACTTACACGATATGACATTTGAGATCAATATCAGACTCCTCCGACAATTTAGGGCCTAAACACTTGAAATTAAAGATATAGGTTCCTTCGGCATTGATCTAATTTAATAACTTGTGTTGAGCCCAACACAATAAATGTTAAGGGGTCATAATAGTGGTAAAATATTTTAAAAAATTGACCTTTTTTTTTTTTGCTCAGCATACACATCCGAACGTCCGGCAACGCCGGGCACCCATACAAACATATCAATAAAAGTGAACGTGTCTGTTTGTCTGTGTGTGTCTGTCTGTGTGTCTGTGTGTGTGTTTGTACATTTCACTACGAAATAACTCATTCAATTTTTAGTCTGCAGACGCAAAATGTGATATACAGGGTACTGGGATTTGGGAAAATCTATGTGGTCTCGTTTTCCGACAGAAATTTGGGTGTAAAGGGGTCAAAGTTCAACGATTTGACCTTTGAGAACTATACCAAACTCCTTCGACAATTTTGTGTCTAAACACTTGAAACTTTAGATATAGGTTCCTCGGACATGGATCTAATTTAATAACTTTCAGCCCAAAACAATAAATGTTAAGGGGTCATAATAGGGGTCAAAGTTAAAAAAAAATGCCCTTTTAAATTTTTTTTCTCAGCATACACCCCCAAATGCCCGGGCGACGTCGATCACCCGTGATAGTATATCTCTTAAAGTCAACGTGTCTGTGTGGGTGTCTGTGTGTATACATTTCCCTACGCTAGAAGTCTGTCAATTTAAAGTCTACGGACTCGATAAATGATATACAGGGTACTGAGATTTGGGAAAATGTTTATGGTCCGTTTTCGGACAGAAGTTTGACTGTTAAGGGGTTACCTTTGAGATCTCTACCAAACTCCTTCGACAATATTGTGCCTAAACATTTGAAATTTTAGATAGAGGTTTCTTTGGCATGGATCTGACTTAATAACTTGATTTAAGCCCAAAACAATAAATGTAAAAGGGAAATAATAGCGGTCAAATTTAAAATAAAAGTGACTGATTTTTTTTTTGTTTTGCTCAACATGCACCTCCAAACACCCGGGCAACGCCGGGCTGAAATGCTAGTATATATATATATATATATATATATATATATATATATATATATATATATATATATATATATATATATGAAATGCATTTATACAAACATTGATGGCTACATATGTGCATACATGTTTCTGTAATCACCCGCGTTGGGGGGGGGGATTACGTCTTCAGGCCAAGAATTATCGACGATAATTCTTGGCCTTAAGACGTAATCCCCCAACGCGGGTGATTACAGAGACATGTATGCACATATGTAGCCATCAATATTTGTAAAAATAAATTGCATATACCTGCTCTGTTCACTCATTGAGCACTCTTTGGTAGACACATGTTGTTCCATTGGATGTACTTCTAGGAAACTAAACTCTACTGGCTATATATATATATATATGTATATATATATATATATATATATATATATATATATATATATATATATATATATATATATATATATAAAGGTGATAAATATTATGTATCAATAGAAAGTTTGTTTTATTGTCTACCAGCAGTTTTATAGAGCTAGTCCATGAAATACTTAAAGTAGAGATGAAAACATACGGTTTCCAGGGAGATGGAATTTCATGACTAGGCTACAAATTAATTGAACACAGAACGCTTAGTTTAAAAATTAACTCGAGTCCAAGATGCTTTTTTTAATTGTGATAAGACCTATGCATATCTTTAATGTAAATTGACGATCACACATAAAATATCGATAATCTAATTTGAATCATCCACAAACAGTTCTATCTACTACACGGTTGTTTTCATTATTGCTGTTTGATTAAGTGGCAATTTTTGCCCACATTCACAGCAAGAATTTGTGAGTAAACAACCACAAAAGAATACTTCAATTTCTTCTTCTTTACAAAATACAAAGCGCATCTTGCAAGAAAAAAATATTACTTTTAAGCAGTGTCTGCGATGCAGAGGAGTAAAGCAGATAAAATGTCGAATGGAAGCAAAAACTTACTAAGTCGTTTTTTTAAAAATAATCAGATAAACTTAAGTGTATCATTTTCCCATTCCATTGTTATTTCGTATGCTCATCTTGATTAACTAAGTGTCCAACTATCCAAGTTCGTTAATCCTCATTCTTGAGTGGCCCCCGCGCCTTGATTATGTCGTATATTAAAAACGATGTATAAATTTATGTTAGAAACTGTAATCAATAGTAAGCTTCTCCGTAAATGGCATTTAGCCTTTTATACTATTACTGGTTTGTTTCCATGCAATCGTCCCTAAACGACCATAATATCTTAGAAGCTGTATCATTGACTTACTCCTGATCTCACTTTGTGTATATTTTTCCGGCGTGGTAATCAGGTAATACATGCCGACACTTGTCTAGGATTTAAGTATCGTATTTCTTTATTTCCCTACTTCCGGATGAATTAATAAGGAAAGTAAGTTTTTTTCATTTAATTTTTCTTTCTAATTATATCTCGGGAGCTAGATTTCAACCCTGAAAAAAAAAACAAGTATTTTTCAATTTGTCAATAACAGTTCTTATGAAATGGAAACGTAGACAAAATAAATGGAGTCCAGAGTCACGAGGTTAATGTAAGCTCATTTTGTTTACGTTCCATAAAATATTAAAATATTATGAGGGAGAAATGTGAATGAGAGATTTATTCAAGACAATTTATCACCACTGGATATTTTATCGAATATGTAGTTTTAAATAATGTAAGCGTTCTACGAAATAAGTTTTTAAAATATAAAAGTTCCATTCAAACGTAACCAAAAAGGTGATTTCTGTAAGGATGCACAATTAATAACTTAAGAAATTACTAATAAGCATTTATGAAAAACAAGGCGAAAAAACAACTTTCATGATACTCAGTTAGACTCACAAAACCTCCCATCTCACAATGCATTCATTAATAATTTTGCAATTCCTTCATATATAAATGCATTGTGTCTAAACTATTACGCACCATTTTATGAAACTTTTGTACGCCGTCACATACACATTTATTTGTCATAATAAAATCCTATCTTACTTCTTACAAGCGACATAATCACGTTCGCAAAGATCTTAAGCCGAGGAAGTTGGTATTCCTCCCTCAACTCCAAAGTACTCTTACCGCTCCCAGTAAACACCAGGTACATAAACAAACATCATAACTATATGTCTTGACAATTTATTCACTGCATGAAATAATTATAGACATACAGCTACCTTTACACTTCGCCATTCGAAAATAAGTAAGATCTCCACACTAACATCCGGTTATTCTCCTTGGCCGAGAACATATAATTCTATTCTTTGGGATTAAGCATATTCTTAAAAAAACGAACGCGCCAAAGGTTAAACTATATGGTCAGTCATGCTGATTCGTGTAGATTACACGAATCAGCATTTTATAAAATAAAAAAAAAACTAAAACTCGATTATATTCACGAATTGCGTAGTTATGCATTCATCATATCGCCACGTATTGTTTTAAATCAATTATAATTTCCTCGCGTAATTTTCCACGATATTACAGAGTAATGTTTACAAAAACTTACTATCATATTCAGTTTTAAGTTACACATATAAATAGTCGTCAATTTGGTACAAATTAGTTCCTTCAACTTTTTCTGATGATGTGTACGTCTATTACAAATACCGTTGCTTCGTTGGTTTCAGCGTTGTAATTTTTCCACTTTGCATTTTTTACATTAATAATCTACATAAAATAAAATACGTATCAAGTGCGCTTGAAACCCAAATACAACGTGATATTAGGAAAATAAACAAATATTTTACTTCTATCAAATTTATCACAAATATATTTCAGAGGTATACTCCATTTTCAGTGTGTTGTTTTGTTTCTTTTTTATCTTTTCTTCTTCCTTGCCATGCTGTAAATTTGGAGAATTTTGTTTCTAGCAGTTGTATTTTTCAATGTTTGAACCGTGCGAGAATAACGTCAAGGATGAGATGAGAGTTCATATAGAAACGTTGTTTTAATTTGAATAAAATAAAATACGCATCAGACAAGACGAGACATGTGGTTTTCGAGGTATAATGACATACATTATGAACTGTTATTCACTGTTCTGCACGTGCGCGATAAACAAATCTACTTCTCCTTCCACAGCACTGCCACTCCACCAACATTTTGTCTGATTGATAGTTTTTTCGAGTAAGCGTGCAGACAATAAATATCGTAAAGTTTGTGGCCAAATACTTTGACAATCTCCCTTATAACATGGGGTGTCTATTATCAAAGCCGTTCCTACCCTATCGACGTTAGGTGTCTCTATTTTATACAAAGTTCTTAATATGAGGAGGTTGATGTATCTATTATGGACACCGTTATAAACAGTAAGACCTCGATGATTGGCCCCCAACCTTAACTGTAGATTATTTATTTTACGATGGGGGTATGATTCCACCGTGCAACGCCGATTAAGGGGTCATGCTAGTTGCTATATAATTATGATTTATGAGCTAGAATTTGTTTAATGCTATGAAATACTAATAAACGCCCAGGGTTAGCCCATGCTCTCAATAAAGTAGCACGTGCGTACGAGCTAGGGAAACTCTTGATATATGAATATATGCATACAGATTAAGGGCTTGTTGCTGTCCGAGTTTGCTGATTTCCCCAAAAGTAGACTTTTGTCCACGACGAATTCTTCGTTTTTAGAAATTGGTTGTTTTATTGCGACTTCATTTTTAGTGGAGAAAGAAACTAGAGATTTAAAAAATACTAATAATCCAATGCGAGTGTGTGCTTTGTTCTCAGCTTTCATTACTTTCCAAGAAAGAAGAAAATTTAATTTACTAATATTATAATTCAACTGCAGAAAAAAAGGCAAAAACAATAGATAATCAGAAAATCTCATAATATATACCAAATATAATGATTATAACTAAAAAGTCCGCAAAATATATAGAGTGAAGAGGCAGAAAAAAGACTTTAAATTTGATTAAGGTCGTCGTGGGTTTTTTCTCCAAATTTAACCTTTCGTTTCGTAAAGATCTCTCCGTTAGCCTGTCAGTTTTATCTCCCTCTAAATTTAATCACCCCCCCACACACATATATATATGTATATATATATATATATATATATATATATATATATATATATATATATATATATATATATAGGGTTACCAAAAAAATACGGGCCCCGTTACACTTTATGTGATATACCCATTATTTATTCACCGATTGCCATTATTTTACAGGATATAGCAGAATCAACGACCGTTAGTTCACCAAGACTCCAGTGGGAGCTGGTACAAAGAATACATTGTGTTAAATTAAACTACAAGACAGGCTCGTTTAAGAAAGCCTAGGGCAATTTCATGCGTCAGTTCGAATGTTAAAAGGCTCCATCCAAAAGCAGAGTTCAGAACTGGGTGGACCACTTCGAGAAGTATGGGAGCGTGGAGAACCTCAACGCTGCCAGACAGAACCGTCCAAGCTACTCGGGACGTCCCAAGAAGCAAACAGCCGAGCTGGTCGAACCAGTAACAGAGTCTCTCCAGCAGAGTCCGAAACGCTCTGTGCGCAAGCGAAGTCAGCCCCCCGGTATGTCCCGTGAGACTTACAGGAGCGTGCTGGTGAACGATGTCATGTCTTACCAATAGAGAGTACGGACGCTGCAGACCCTTACAGTCTCTGATAAGAAGTAGAGAAGGGCTATAGCAGTCAGGATGCTCGAGAAGATCATCAAGTTTCCTAAACCTCGTTTGACCTCAGATGAAGCCCACTTCCATCTTGATGGAAAAGCGAACTCCAAGACAAATGTCTTCTGGAGGTAGTCCAGACCCTATTAAGTATGCACCAAGCCCCTGCACTCTCATAGGTGCACAGTGTGGGCTGCAATTTCGGCCAGAGTCATCATCGGACCAATCTTCATCGAAGAATCTGGCGCAACAGTGACAGTCACTAAAGAGCGGTATGTGGAGATCCTCAAAACCTTCAAGAGTGAGTTCCAGACAATTTAACCGTCGCTCATGAGTAAGTTCTGGTTCCAGCAGGGCGGAGCAAATTCTCACACCTCAAACCTGTCCCGAAATTGGCTGAAAGCGAACTTCGGAGGATGAGTGATCGTCTCAAGCCTGATTTTGAGTGGGCACCCCATAGCCCGGACCCAAGCCCCTCCTCAATTTTTTTTCTTTTGGGCTATCTTACGGACAAAGTCTTGGCAGGGAAACCCAGACCCATCACAAAACTCAAGGAAGCAATCAGGGAGGAGATGAGAGCCATTACGAATTCGGTCCGTAAGAACGTCATGTACAACTTCGTTCTGCGCCTCAAGAAATGCACGGAGCTAAATGTAAGCTATCTAGAACATATGCTGTAGAAGGGAGGAAAAAAGGGCAAATACCTTAGTGTTTTATGTGCTGTTTTGAATATAATAAACTTGTTATGACCACAGTTTCATTTCATTAGGACAAAACATTAAGAAACGGGACCTAATTAGAGTTAAAGCCTGTTTTTTTAGTGGATACCGCTGTAGCTTTCTCTCTCCCTATCTCTCTCTCTATCTCTCTCTCTCTCTCTCTCTCTATATATATATATATATATACATATATATATATATATATATATATATATATATATATATATATATATGTATGTATTCCGAAAAATTCTGGCCTTGATGGGATGATGGGAGATTAAAAAAAATTGCTATGTTTTAAAATGATCTAAAATAACAGCAAGGGGAGAATTGATTATAAATATTTCTTATATGTTATATCTCTCCTCTTTTAGAAATATGGTGCGATAATGAATATATCCAGTATGAAATAATTCTTATACACTCGATATGCAAATCTAGGAAAACATATGAGTATGGCTTAAATATTTTATGTCTTTAAAAAAAAGTGCTAAAAATAGGCTCTGGGTTATTTATGACAACCATAATATGGGATCTTAAAGGCAAATGTTATATAGCCTACTTCAAACGAGAATTTATATGTTAAGTTTTGATCACTGGTTGCTGATATGGAACTTATGAAATTGCAAAAGTATGTGCTATATCAATCTATCTATCTCTTTACATACAAATATGCCCTCTCTCTCTCTCTCTCTCTCTCTCTCTCTATATATATATATATATATATATATATATATATATATATACTCATCCACATACAGTACTGTTTCGCTGTTTTGCAGCTCATCAGTGAGGCTAGGCAGGTAACTACCTCAAGCCAGGATTGAAACCCGACCGTCTGCACGACATACAAGGTTCCTAACCACTACGCTATCGGCGGCTGCTGCGTGAAACTGAGTCAATCGCTTTATTGCAGATTAGTAAAATATAAAAAAATTCACTAAATATATCTTACAAAAAATATAAATTGTATAATCAAATGACTGCTTCATGTTATTCACCAAATTTGTATTCAAATTCATGCGATATTCACAAAGTTATGACATCTTAGTCTTTATCAAGAAATTTACATCGTTTATTGCAGGTCTCTTAAAATGTTGCATTAGGGTAAAAATACAATGTCTAATAATGAACACTTTATTTTGTATTATATTTGTCTGTGGAAGAATAATAAACAAAAGCACATACTAGGTGATAAACCTTAAATGATTTAATTATTCATTGATATATTCACCGTTTTAAAAATAAATTTAAACAACATTTCGTCCACCGAGGAATACAATTATTTGATCTGAAAAGGAGTTATGGTTCTGTCGATACCAACTATTTTCTTCCACAGGGAATCCTTTAAATTTAATTGCTCTGCCCCCTCATAAACACCTCTTTTAAACATTGATCAGAGATTTCAATCGGGTAAAGATCCGGAGAACACAGTGGCAAGCTGATGAGGGGTTTTTCTAAAGAGATGGATTCAAGGAAGGCTCCAGAATGTGAGAGTGCATTATCACGCATAAACACCATCTGAAAGCGACGTGACAATAGTAGGTCATCTAACCCTGGTGACAAATGTGTATCCTAAAAGGCCGTGTACGTATAGCTGGTAAGTTTAAAACCTTCTGGAACTCGGAATGATCCAACGAACTTATCCCCAATGATGCCCGCCCAAAACATAATCTCCTTGTTGGCGATGAACTCTGTAAGGAGGTGGAGTTCTTCTTTTTTACATGAGGGGCACCACTTATCAAGACAAAGGTGCTACTCGAGAATAACGGTAAATGGGGTATATATATGTCATTGTGATTGTAGCGTAGTAAATATAAGTGGAAATTTTATAACTTGGATTACTTAGGAGGGGGCGGTCCAATAAGAAGTTGTTCACGTTGGACTTGAAATAAATCTGATGGTAATCAGCTAAAAAGCAGGCAAACAGAATAGAATTCCACAGCCGAGCAGTTTTAAGAAAATAGTACTGTTCATAGAATCTACGTTTAAGTGTAGGCATAGATACAGAGTGTGGGAAAATTTTGATAGCGGTTCTGGCTAGACGAGTGTTTTCCGTAAATGTGTGGCGAAGAGTGGCTATAGATTAAAGTTCTACCATGAAAATATCGATAAAGCAGGGAGAGACCCGCTACATCTCTCCTGTGGGAAAGAGGTTGCAGGCAAGAGAAAAGGGCATCCTCCACTAAGCAACGAAGTCTATTTTGAACTCTGTCAAGACAGGAAAAGCTGTTTCTAGCAGCTCCTGCCCAGATGCGGCAACATCACTCCATCGTTAACCGGACCTGGTTTTTATATAGGTAGAGAATTGCATAAACAATGAGATATCTACTGGAGCGGTAGAAGGCTCGTACTGTTTTTTCCAGCGCCTTTGCCAATAGATTTGATGTACGTGCTCAATTTCGGATCGGGAGTAAAGGTCAAGCCAGAAGCTTGTCAAAACATAAAGCCTATATATATGTATATATATATATATATATATATATATATATATATATATATATATATGCATGTATATATATATATATAATGTTCCCCATCTTGAGTTGAGCATATTCAGAAGTGATACACAGATTACTATAAGCGTATAAAGCGGTGCTCTTTGTGTAAAAAATCGAGCTTAGGTATATCCACTATGTCAAAACATCGTTTATTCACGACTTGCACGGCATCCGCCCATTAGCGTAATGATAAGGAGACTTGACTGTCGGGTTTCAGTCCTGGTTTGAGGCTGTGTACTGTCTAGCTGCATTGATGAGCTGTGAAACAGCGAAACAGTACTGTATGCGGAGGACTATATATATATATATATATATATATATATATATATATATATATATGTGTGTGTGTGTGTGTGTGTGTGTGTGTATGTGTGCGCGTGTGTGTGTATTTATATAGTAATATACATACAGTACTGTTTCGCTTCTGGACAGGCAACTACCTCAAGCCAGGATTCAAACACGGCCACCTGTGCGACAGTTAAGGACTCTAACTATTACGCTAATCGTTGACTGCTGTGCGAGTCGTGAATTAACAATATTTTGACATCGTCCGAGATACCTAAGCTCGATTTGGTTACACAAAGAGCATCGTATAATCCGCCAATAGAAATTCATATACCAATTCTCAATATACTTAACTCAAGATAAGGAGATATGTAAAGCTAGATAGACACACCGGTCGATACTATTATATAATGAAGCATTGTGTTTGTATGTCTGAGAGTTCATTCTCTATGCACTCTAAAAACAGATAACCGATGTTTTTATGAAAGTTCACAGGAAGATACTTTATGTACCCGAAGTATTTATAGATAGGGATTGTTTCGGAATGTCTTCAATTAATATCAATAATCAAAATAATCTGATGAACGAATAGGGTTAAGATTTTCAACAGAGTAAAGAATTCCACTCCATCAAGGCCAGATGTTTAGAGAGAATATAAGATATTTTCTAATTCATTTCCCAAACTAGGGAACAAAAATCACTTAAGGAAATACCGTATAAAATTATCACGATTCTTGAATATGATACGTCGTGTTTTAAGTAAATGTTTTTTTTTTATTTGAGCAGAATTGAACCATGATAGTTGCCTTTTTCATTTAAAAATTAATTAAAAGCATTATCTATGAAAATAATTTACTAAAATAAACATTGGATATACTGCAATGTAAACTACAATATACTGCCGACAAAATCACTTCTAGATGCATGTGAACCGTTGTGATCCTCAACTAAAGACAATTCGACTTTAATGAAAAACAGATTATTTAACCGATTCCCGGACATTAAAATTATGGGACGATGGAGTATTTGTCGATATTCATTACTACCCAAGGAAACGTCTTGTCTCCCTGCTATATAAAAAAATGTGCATATATATATTGGAAGTGGAGCTTTTCTTTTTTAATAATAATAATAATAATAATAATAATAATAATAATAATAATAATAATAATATAGCCAGACTTTGTGGAAGTCTGGCTACATAATGTAGCCGAACTTTGTGGGCACCATATATATATATATATATATATATATATATATATATATATATATATATATATATATATATATATATATATATAAGGTGCCCACAATGTCTGGCTACATAATCTACAGGATGCTTCCACAAAGTCTGACTACATAATGTAGCCAGACTTTGTGGACACCCAGTGCTGGATAGATATGAATATACGTATAGGTACACGTGCATATTTATTTCAAATACCTAATAATTGCACATAACAGCCTCATCAGAGTGGTGTTATTTAATTGTGTGCAATTTGGAGAACGTTACAAAATACGACATAGTGTGAAACGAATTTTACTGCATTATGACGTAGAGTAAAATCGTTATGTGACTTAGTAGAGTAGTACAATGCAGAGTTAGAGATGGCAGATGTTGATTGGTAATCGTTATGTAGAGAAAACAGATAAAAGAAAGATTGATGAACGGAATATGCACGGAATTGGTGTTAATTGTTAAGAAATAAATATATTTGAATATTAAAAATAATATATCACTTTTTATAACCATTATTATTATTATTATTATTATTATTATTATTATTATTATTATTATTATTATTATTATTATTATTTTATTATTATGCAATTTTGAATTAAATTATATGTGTAGTAAATAAACTACTGTCAGCAGATATTTTATGAGGAAATATTCTAGTGTTAGTGGAGATGTTTTCATAGTGTCTACTGCTTTTCCTGAAACTATTCTTAAACACATCAATTCTATTTTCAGGTTGGCCACTGTATTATTATTCGGTCGTTAAAATACGATTTCCGCAGGAATTACCTAATGTTTTACAACGTAGACAGGAGTGACTCTAGAAGGTTACTGGAGCGATCATGATACCAACCTCCTAACTATTAACTTCCCCATGTCCTGATGCATTGTGTAATCTATTCTGCTGATATGATATGATTTTCTAAGGTATTTTTCGCAATTTAATTCGATTTCAATGTATATTATAAATATGTCATGCTGCTATAAAAATTATATTGAAAGTAATCCACGACAGCTTGTTGCGAATTACTAATAGTGCCGTTAGTTCATGAATCATCTATAATGTCTACCCACGCTGAAAAGATATAAACTGAATATACACTAATCCTTGGATTACACGCTCAAAGACTAACGCCCATGCACACACACGCACACACACACATACACACACATATACATATATGTATATATATATACACACGCACATGTATATATATGCACACACCCACACATATATATATATATATATATATATACATATATATATATATTTGTTTATGTTTATCTGCGTGATTTTTCCTACAAGATGTATCTTTACATGTTTTATTGTATATGGGCCGATACTATTTTCGATTCTAAAACCAGATACACGCTTATAAGTTAGTTGAATAGCGCTACCTTCCAAATGTCAATTAACGCACAGACACACAGACACACAGACACACACTCGCACACTCACACGCATACCCCCATATATATATATATATATATATATATATATATATATATATATATATATATATATATATATAAATATATATATATATAACTGATGCTATATGTTTTATTATTTTTAATGTGCTTAAATATAACCCAGACAAATACATCAAAACACATTTAATTAATTTATATGCTTGACATAAAACACAGGAAAAGTGACATCCGTTGTTTTAAGAATTAAAGACTGAATGTTGATACATATGTGAGCATTTTTTCGTTCAAAATTATTCTCTAATAATTCTTAATCCTACACAGAACGCATAATATATTACCTAGTTCGGCACACTTACTGCTAAAAAGACCTCTAGTTCCAGAGAAATCCTTTTATATTTAATGTGCTTTTAAAGTTAATACCATGTGTTTACGAGCTAGTAACACAAACTGCGTATGGAGGATATCGTAATATTTATTTCGCTGCAACTTATCATAAAACAACCTACGAAATTTCAGTTAGATACGATAACTAAAGAAATTATCTTACACTCAGCCTAACGAAAATATATACATACAGGCGTATGGGTACATAAGTACATACATACATACATATATATATATATATATATATATATATATACATAAATATATATATGTATACATATATATATACATAAATATATATATGTATATATGTATATATATACATATATACATATATATATATATATATATACATACACATACACACAAAGGCACACACCCACACACATATATATATAAATATATATATATATATATATATATATATATATATATGAATATTTGTGCGTGTGTTTCTGTACGTATACGCCTGTATGTGTGTTTTTGGTTCGAGTAGCAGTTAGCTAACACATATTTTTTAAACATATTTTTATTAGTAAGTATACAATTTCATTTTAACCAGTTAATGAGAGTGGCCTCTCCAAATCTTTACACTGAATAATCATATAAAACTTATTTATGACGTTCAATTAATTAATTCGACTCGCAGAATTGTTTGTAATTGATTGACGATTCAGATTCATAAATAATTCTCTCTCTCTCTCTCTCTCTCTCTCTCTCTCTCTCTCTCTCTCCATCTGTATATCTGTGCTATTTTGAAATGTGAACATCTTATTTGACATGTGTTGTAATGTACTTTTACTTTTTTAAATTATTTATTCCGAGTGGCAACTGAGCCAAATCTCACACACTGTAATTCGAGACGTAAAAATTAAATTGATTATCGGAAAATATCCCAGGAGTCTCGTATTAGTAGCTACTCTGTTTATTATAACGTACTATCAAGCATTTGGAAATGTTTCAAATTATACTAGAATAATTGACGTTAATTCATAGTAATTTTCCCAGAAATCCGTCCGGGATGTATGTATTTTCTACTTATGATAATTAATTATATTATAACTATTTGCTTTCATGTATACTAGTGTTACGATGAATGAATTAGAGAAAATAGCAATTGTTTGGGGCTCCGGAGTTTGTATTGAAATCGGAAAATGTCTTGCCTCTTTTCCAATTTTTGTAATTTTCTTTTTTTGCAACTGTTTTTATAGCCACATATTACACTGCTGGTCATAATAATAACAAAATGATAAGTATGTATAGTTTCTTAACTACTACAAAAAATAAACCACTACATCATACCATGCAAGCGTATTTTTACGCTTGAGAAAATATCAGCACGTTTAAAAGGTGTTTTACGGTCAGCTGAAATATATAAGAACTCTGTATTCAAATATTTAGAGATTTATAAATAATCTAAATAGGTAATACTATCGGAATCGGTAATTTTATCGGTGTCAGTTATCGAGAAAAATATTTGAATCGTCCCATCACTAATGTTTTTCTCACTCACATTTTCTCTCTCTTTCTCTTTCTCTCTTTCTTTCTTTCTTTATATATAGAGAGACGGAAAAATATTTTTTTTTTTACTTTCGCATATATGACACTGAGATTTCCAATTGCATCATCACACGTTTGATCTCTTTGCTGTTACATTCTGAGCGCTCCTCGTCTTGTTGAATTCTTAAAACGCCATCTCGCTATTGATTGTATTAGCAAAACGTATATTCAGTCTATTACTCGAGTTGATTTGAAAACCGTTTGATCATTCTATCTCTTTAGAATGCACCGTGCAATGATGCAATCCTCAGATAGGTCCCTAAATATGTGGATGTAATAGAATTAATTCTACTTTCCGTGGAAGATTCTTGCTTAACAGTTAGTGAAAATTCAGAACATGGATTTACCAAAGCAGTTAACGTTTGAAATAACAACATGCGAGAAAGATACATCATACGATATTATTAGAAAAAAAATATATTGTCCAATCAAATATATCAAAGCTAGGATAAGGTTGTAAAATGTTTTATGAACAACATCACATTAATAAGTTTAGACTGTATTTATATTTGTAAACAAAATAACTGATGCAATCGAGTGAAGTATGTATATCTGCTGATATATTTACGATAGTTTTATGACAAACAAGTAGATAGAATATTCACATATCAAAGTGACTGACTGAATCTACTGAACATGAGGACTTATCAATAGTATGAATGGGATAAAATAAGTGGCTGTATTTAAAACTGATAGGAAAATGCTCTATTACAAAGAATTAAAACTTTTAAAACAATTAAGTGTCATGGTTGATCTGACAATGACTGTAAGTGCAACATTTTATTACCTTGGGTTTACATTCACAAGCAAATGATAAAAATACATTGTAGATACGGCCTCCTTGTACCGGGCTATTAACGTCTCACACATATAGATCATCCAGCATCTCTATTAGTAATCAGTCCCCTATGCGTCGAAATGTATAGCTACATCTTGTGTAATGTACCAAGCCGTCGGCTCTCTTATTCGGACAGGGTACAAAACTTATTATGATATCTATACGCTCGCAACATAAACAAGTCCAACCACTGCTGATTCAGAGACTTTACACCGACAAACACGACTAAAAGCAAATGAAAGTCCTTCACTAAAGAATCTTTGATGCCGGAAACCCTCCTTTCCTCGAAATGCTTTAGTTTAGAATATTATCTATTGCTGAATGTAGTATAATGCAGACGTTTAAATTTTATGTAAAGAAGCATCTTACTGTGAAACACCCCACTTAGTTTAGTCTTTATAAATATGAATCGTTATTAGTGATCACATAATTTTTAACTAGATATACATGTTTTTAAGGTTGAGGAAAATTGAAAACTTATCTCGGATGCTCTCTTTGTAAACTATTAGCTACTCCTCTTCCCAGAAGGACTGCAAAGCATTTTATTTTTTTTTCTTCGTCCTCAAAATCTATTGTGATTTGGAGTATCAGATATTTTCTACATGATCATTTCAAATGTGTAGAACTTCGCCAAATATTTCCTCCCTTCGGCTAACAAGAGAATTCTCTTCTAATCTAATATCACTCAAACCTGACCTTGCCAATTTGTATTTCCCCACGGAAAGTATTTATGAGAAACACCCTTCCAGCTATTAGCACCGTCAACAGGTGTTTTTACTTGCCATATCTATTTGAAGATAAATACAAATTTAATGACCAACGTTTATTTCCTGTACTAGAATGGTGTAGACATTACATCGGACAGCAAAGTGACAGATCACTCTAACGTGGTTGATTTCAAGTCCGCCGTACAAAAGTTCTTGTTATATAATCCTTTTACACGATCATGCCTTCTTTGTTACACCATAAAAGTAAAAAAAAAACAATTAATTCTCTTCAGTAATAAAACATTTATTTATTTCCTTCTATTTTGTATCCGCATCTTTGCAACTGTCAATATATCTGTCTCGTTAATCTTTATATTTGAATGGCATTCGACGAAAAATGTATTTTTAGTTTGTATTTTATTTTTATTTTTACACTAAATAAGGTATTTTACTACTTATATTTTAGCGTCTACTTGTGCAGATCGTATCCAAATGCTGATTGTAAGGAATTAAACCGTGGTATATCTGTTAATATTGCATTTAAATTTCTGCTGGTTATGTTTGTCATGAAAGCAGGAAACATGGAGTCATATTTTATGAGGGGGAAAATGACCTGTCATCTTTTAAAAAATTACCTGTCATCTTAAAAAAACTGACCTGTCATCTTAGAAAAAATGGCCTGTCATCTTTTAAGTACATTAATATTGAAGATTGTGTATTTGTTTTATATTTGGTTCGTAGTTACTCATTTTTGAATTCATAAAAATCCGAAATACCGCCACTTTTATTCATAATTTTAAGTCCCTCACACGCTATTTTATAATTATTTGCACCATATTAGGCATTGCCGTCGATGTAATTCGGCTCAGTCGTGGTTCTGTTGAAACAATGTACACTTTTAACAATTATCGTCCTTCCAGGAAAGAAGTAGTCCATTAGTAATCGTCTTAAAGGTTTCAATGAGTAAATATTGACGGTTGATGCTGAAGTATGATTGGAAAGCAAAACTTTACTCTTATCAGATTGCTTTTTCAAAGCGCTCCATTTGCCTGCTATTAAATTTCAACAGAGGAGATAAATAAACAATAACTTTTACTCAGTCTTATTGAAAGCGTTCATACTATAGGCTTTATGAATCTACTATAATTTTCAACTATATTCCTAATTCTGATAGACATAATTTTTTCACAGAAATTATTTTCATGAATAAGAATAAGAAACTTTGCATGAAAGCCAATTTAATGAACTTATAAAGAACTCTCTATGTGTTTATGCAACATAGCTTTAGATTATTTTCTTCTAAATCAGTTTTCATATGTGTTTTCGCTAAATCTATTGGATGGAGTACTTTAGCTCAGATGTGGCAACAGTACTCGATTCTTGGACGTACCTGGCTCTTATATAGATAGTGAATTGAATTAGCAGTGAAATATCTACTAGATCCGTAGAAGGACACAACTAATTTCCCAGCGACCATGGCAACAGATTTGATGTACGTGTTCCCTTTCAGATCAGGAGATATGGTCAAGCCCGGGAGCTTGTCTAAACAGGAAGCCTCCACAAGACTAGAGACACCCATTACAATTAATGCCAGATGGGGATCAGAACATGGATGATGTAAAAAACAAGAAGCTTTATTTTAGATGCATTTAGTTTCACCTCTTTCCCCATTGGTCCATATGTTCAAGACCAAAGGAGAGGTAATCAGAGAAAACTTGGCCGTTTACAGTCGTTGGTGTACTGCCATAGATGGTAATGCCGTCAGCATAAATGTCTGCGAATGATCTAAGGATATGAGTTGGAAGAATATTAGCGTAGATTAGGAAAATTGTTGTGTCCAGGGTGGACTCCTGAGGGAGTCCAGCATTAATACCGTGAGCGTTCGATTTCTGTCAATCAACCTCAACTTCTATTAACCTATCAAGTAGAGAAATGATTTAATAATTAAGAAGACATTTACAGATATACTGTAACTGGAGATCTTGTGCCGTAGACCTTTATGTAATATTCTAATAAAGGCCTTTGATATGTCAAGAACAAATGCCCTAGAAAAGAAGCGCCCGTACAGAGATTCGCTTATCCCATGAGACATAACCTTATGCCCATCTGATGTAGATCTGTTGTAGATCTAGTAGAACGGAACTATAATTTATAAAGATTCAAGTAACTTACTCATGACGCACAGGAGACTTATTGGTCTCCATTGAGAGGGGGGTGAACGATAACCTGATTTCTTAAATACAGGGAATACTGACGAGGTTTTCTAGGATGTTGGCAATCAATAATACATAAGACAACACTTAAACAGTTTTTGTAAGTATAGGAGCATGTTCTACTTGAATCTTTTTGAACACTATAATAGTAATGTTATCAGGGCCAGTTGCCTTACAGTAATCAAGTTTTTTCATTAGCTTGGCAATATCACACACATATATTTCTACATCAGGAGGCAATACTGGGGGTTGGTGGATTTTGTCGCATTGGGCAAAATTAGCTACAAACCTCTTGGCAAAGAGTTTGGCATTGTCTAATGCTGAGGAGATTACCTGAGGTGGATTGATGATTGTTGGGATAGACCACATCTTCTGTTCAGGGACCTGTTCGCTATTTTCCAAAACTGGTGGGAATAAAGCCCCTGCTTAGCGTCTTTGGATTCACGGACTGAGCATACTGTTTTTCTGCGTTCTTTATTACTCTCTGAAAGTGGTTGCTGACAGTCCTGAAAACGGCTTTATTCTCAGTACATCTATTACGTTGGAAGCAATGGAGTAAGTTATTCCTGTGTGCAATGGCAACAGCACATTCTGGAGAGAAACACAGTTGGCTGTTAGGTTTTTGCTGGAATTTGTTCGAGGGAACAAAGCAGTATATACCTACAATTCATCATTCCATCAGGTCTGATACTACAAAGGAAGCATCCTTCTAAAACAGTGAACGCAGAGGTAGATCTAATGTAAATGTACTGAAGCTATCCCAGTCAGCCATAGTTTATCGATATACCGTACAATAACGAGGTACATCTGAGAACTTACCACATTTCGTTTTTAACTTAACTGATACAACCGAGTTGTCGCAAGATTCCAGTGGAGTGAGAAGAGAAGATAAATATAGCTCAATGCAAGTTGTGAGTAAAAAGTCTAGGAGACTTGCATACTGGCTGTTAGTGCCGAGTACATCGGTGGGTTCCTGAACCATCTGAGTTAAATCATACGGAATGGAGAAATCGTGACAAAACCTCCCTGCATCATCTGTTTTGTTTGGGTGGGTTAGCCAGTCCAAATTGTGAATGTTAAAGTCTCCACAGATGTGAATATTAGCCGAAGTATGAGTAAAGCGTACGCGGCCAATTTTTTCAGATAAGTTTTAAAGATAGTAACCCCATTGTTGTGGGGGCGATAGAGAGCAAATATCAACGCAGTAGTGTGAGCGAGTGCAATATATATACAGTGCCGACAAGAAAAAAGTTCGCACTTGTAATTTTTTCAAAAACTGCAAATTTAAGCTAAACTTAATGTAACTGTTTATGTTATATTCTTCTTCTTATTATTATTATTATTAGACGAAGGTACCACTTGTGCGTATGTTACGTGAGTTCTTATTATTAAAGATACGAATCTTAAGTGAGATGAGATGTTGTAAGGGAGAGACTTAGAGAGGGAGATGTTCTTGTATGAAACGACATTTTATAACACAGACATATAATACAATTTAATTGACCTTTTTGTAGGAATCACAAACACAAGACGACGTTCTACGAGAATACAGATGAGTTTATTCTTCTAACGACCGGCCGTGATTTCCATCATCAAGAATTCAAAGCTTCACATTTTGTTTCAAAGGGATCGTCTCGCTTCTAGACGTTCAGACTCTCTCTCTCTCTCTCTCTGAGTTTCTCACTGACTGACTTCTTTTTCTCTAACGTTTTTTTCTATCTAGAACTTTCTATTTTCCGTGACGTCATACACATGTTAAAACATGTGCCTTCTTTCACGTGTTCTGGACATGCGTGTCCAAAACTTTTCCTATTTCTACAAAAGGAATTTTAACCTATACTCAGTAACCTATTTTTCCAATATGTTAAAAACATTATCTTATAAGCTGCATTCTTTCAATTTAAAATTTCATAACAAACTTGATAGTTCACATTCTTTTCTTGAAATATTTTATCTCTATTCTAAACAAACGTTTGTTTTACATTTTTTTAATTCTCACACGTAATCTATTTCTAAACCTAAATTACGAGGTTCGAATTTCGTCTATTGCTATTTCGTTTTCATTTTAACTAATCTCTCTATTTTTATACTTACATGAAAAGGGGGCATCCCTTATCATGTAACATTTAAACAAACTATACCTTATTTGATTCGTCTTTTATTCTTCTATAATTTTACCTGTGCATATTTTTCTTTTAATTGAAATATTCTCGTATGCACGTTACTTTAAAAAATAAATTCAAATTGAGGAGGAAAAAGTGTCCGCAACAACAAATTCGCTTAAAACCAGTTTAAATGATCGCCCCTAAATCAGTTTAAAATATCCATGAACAGGCAACAAAGAATCTCTTATCGTAATTGTTGTTGTCCTGGGTTATACAGCGTAACCTATGCCATGACTTACTTTTAGTGCTCGTGAGGAGCTCTTCAATCTCAATTTTTCTGGTTTATCCAATCGAGATTAAAATGTGATGAGAAAACGGTACGAAAGAATGTGCAAAAGCACCAAAACACCGGCAGTGTTTGTGATGCCGCTAAATTTGGTCGTACTAGAGTTATTCTAACTGGGAAGACAATACTATCAAGATCCGCCGCCTAAGAAGCAGATTGTAAACGGCTCTCTAAATCCAACAACAATGCAATCTTGTTAAATACGATATTTTTCTAGTGTCAAGAATAGAGTTAAGAATTTATTTTGCGAGGATATGTTTTAAGACGCAATCCCATGATGGCTGTAAAGAATAGAAAGCGCCGTGTTCGAGTTCATCAGATGCACGGAAGAGCATGACTCTTCATATCGGTCAAAAGTATGTTTTAGCAACGAAACAAGCTCAATGGGTTAGACAATGATGATAGGCAGTACGTTCGTCGGCCCAGTTTGAACGCTGCAAGCTGATGGATGTTCGGTATTGGTGTGTGGCATTATTAGTACCAATGTTCTAGGGCGTTTAGTTCGCTTGCAATGCCGAATTAATTCGACCAAGCATTTTCTACCCTACTTGGAGGGAATTTGAATGATAATACGATCATCATGCAGGATAATGCTCGTTTTCACACAACCCACACTGTCAAGAGGTTCATGGAAGAGCATGATATTCTGTGTTTGGATTGGCCTGCACAATCTACAGACTTCAGTACTATCGAAAACCTATGACATTACATCAAGCAACATATACGCAATGGTAAAATTTCAAATTTAGAAGAACTTTCGAGAAAAATTGAGGAAAATTGGGATGGCTTTTCCACGGAGTATTGTTTCAGTCTTATTCAAGGAATTCACAAAATATTGCAAGCTGTCAAATTGCATAAGGGCTATGGTACTAAATATTTACTAGTTCATTGTCTTATATGTTGCATTTTTGTTGAATTAATGTCCTAATATTACATTTCAATAACAATTATCTTTTGTGCGGTCTTTCTTTCTGCCTTCTAAATTTGAAGATATTTTTTAAAGTGACGTGAACACTAGAATATTTCAATTAAAAATAAAATATGAACAAGTGAAATTATAGAAGAATAAACGGCGGATCAAATGAGGTATAGTTTGTTCAAATAGATATATAAGATTTAGCTTAACTTTGCAGTTTATTAAAAAAATCAAGTGTGGACATTCATTTGCCGCCCGCATTTTTCTCTCTATAATACTTTAGGTAACAACCTAAAATAATTTGCAACCAACCTTAAAATGTGTTTTATACTGGGATGTGTTAGGATCGATATAACAAAATATCTTACAGCAAGGTGTCCAGCCTTTACTTGGGTATGTTTGCAGCATATGATGAAAGAATGGAATTATTATGAACAAATAAGTACATCACTCTCTATTACATGGCGATATACGATTATTATGACCACACACACACGTAATGACAATTCAAGCATAATACAGGAAAGATTACAAGTCCAAGTACGATAACTGGAACGAACCGGAATGATGCTCATTTCTCCATTTTGAAAGTCACCTTTTTCCCCCTCCATTCTGTACTTCCTGTCGTTGGTCTCGCCAGAACTCGCGAGAATTTAAAGTCTAAGACTCGGACAAGGGGAGGCAACTTTGCCAATCGTTAAAGAATTACTCCCCTTGCATTATTCTTTTGTATCTACCTAGCAAAATGATATTAGAATTTTCAGCTTGCTGAAGACAATGGATTTTTAATTGACCAGACACATGCGCAAACACTCATGTTGGTTGGTTTGTCTATGCAATACGAGAATGATGTGTAAAATGATCTATATGATCACACGAAAAACTGCCGTGCTACGGTCATCTGTTAAACGATAAAGTCCCCATGGTTTAATTATATAATATGTGACTCCCCACTGTTTTATATACATACTCATCAGTCATTTCCCCTATTTTCCTCTATTAAATTTATCGGTAAATTTTCTATATTCAACACAATGTTTACATCAGCGCCGTACGTGTTTTCTTTTATACATTAAACAATAATTATAGAGCAGTAAATGCTTTGAATAGATACACGTTATCGGGAAACTTCCAGACAAGGAGATTGGCTATTCGCATATGGTAATAAAATTAAAGTAATATAAAAGAATTTTTAAGTCTTAATAACACCGCACAAATCCTAACCCAATAGGTTGTATGCAAAAAGAACACTCTGCTATTTAGAACATAATAATATCAACTTTCTAAATACGGAGAATAAAATTAAAAAATTACATTAAAAGTTAAAAAAAAAACGCATTTAAATATTTTATTTGATTTCATCGTTGATGGTAATGACATCTCCCGAATACCAGTTGACGTATAAAAAGGCGTATAGAAAAATATGATTGTGATTCCTGTGAGTTTTGCAACATTATTTATCGGTATTATTCATTTAGAATATTTTCATATATATTAAGGGAATCCAATGTTTGTCGAAGTGTCTATGCTTCTCATATTGTTTTGTCTGAGTTAAGTAAGACTTCCTTGTATTCAGCGATATTTCATTGGTGATTAGTGCAGAGTTTAGTAACAATATATGGTTCAGTGCGAAATATATATTTGGAAAACGAGTCCGGCTTCCCTTCCTGTTTCCGGTTGGTAGCTACTGGCATTCTACCAAGTTATGGACATCGCTCATCTTTTTGCTTGGGTACAAGAGTTGTATAATAATTGTGCATACGAAGTCACAATTTAAGGAGTGTTTTCAACATTACAGTTCTTCAGATGACTTTAGTAAAAGGATAATAGGATATGTTGAATAGAAGAACCGATGAAAATAATATGGGAACATAAGCGTTATGAAAAATTCAAAATCGTAATGATCATTCTATTGAATGATCGTTAGGATTTCGGAGTTTCGAATTCTGGGCAACGTCGGGTCTTCTAAAACCAGCACATGCGTGCGTATATAAGTTCTTACTAAACGTTATTTCATAAGCTGAACACTGTTTTATCCTCTCGTATTCCGATGGGATCAATTTTATTATGACGATGTAAAATATGTTCCGTCCTTTGTTGCTTAATTTCAAAAACTTTAGAGTTTCCCCGATACACACACACACACACCCACCCACACACACACACACCCACCCACACACACACACACACACACACACACATATATATATATATATATATATATATATATATATATATATATATATATATATATATATATATATATATCGAGGACGTCTCGAAACAAAGACGAAATGTTGATGAACACATAACTCGGTTTGATCCATTTTATTTCTCTATGCATATATATATATATATATATATATATATATATATATATATATATATATACATACATAAAATTTGTATATATAACGTATACATATATATAAATTTATCGATACATATACATATGTATCAGTACATATATATATATATATATTTATATATATATACATACACATATATATGCATAAATAATAAACGATAATATTCAACAAAACAGGGTTATTGTATATTTCGTTAATAAATTACGGCTTTATCCTGACAAAACTGTGGCTCAATTGTGGCTCTGTTATTAATGTGTATGTCAAAATCCATTCCATTCTTCAACTATTTTTTTTCAATTTGTTGCATTGTACGAATCTGAATATTATTTACATATATATATATATATATATATATATATATATATATATATATATATATGACTATTCATTTAATCACAAATTAATATACGAATGTATAATTTTATGCGTAAACATTTTTTTCATCTATTTCTTTCATATGATCACTTCCCAATCGCTCGGTTATTCCTAAGATGTACACCACACACTGCCTTTATGATATATACAATTCATAGTTACAATTAAATTCATAGTTACAATTAAAAATAACGAGGGCAGTCTTCTAAGGATTTCTCATATTTGCCCGTTTTCTATTCGACTCTAATATATTTCGGAGGAAATCCAATTGATTGGTCGGATGAAAAATAAATCGTCTATTATCCGTTTCTTACGATCTCTAGAGGGAAATCTAGTAATTTCCACGTTATTTATAAATTGCCCTCCGGATAAAAAGTAAATTCAATTATAACTATAAAACTAGGCATAAAAAATGTCACGTACAGAAAAATCATTTTTTGTGGATACAATACTGAACATGTGTCGAGAGAATTTAACATTGTTGTACTGTTTAGGTGAGTTCATAGATATTAGTTATTTTCACCTGCTTTATTCTTCTGTTAGAATTGGTTTCAATAATTCAATTCCATGGCACAATAATGAGAAAATAAAAAGCGTTACAATTTTACTATATTCTTTAGCAATATTTTTGATTTGCAAGTTAGGAAGCATTTTGAAAGGCATTGGCATTGTTACACAAAATATTTCACAAATTTAAAAATGAAGGTATATTTCATTTGAAACTTATCAACTTTCAACGCGTACTTTTATAACTAAAAATTAACATAAAAATATTTGAAATTGAATGTAAAATTCAGCTCGGATTTAATTCATATTATTATATAGTACAAATTAATGCTTTTAAAACATGCTCTACTGAATGAAAGTGTTTTTTATTCATAAAATCTGAAGAAATGCTGTTTTTTTTAAATTTTCAAACGATATAATGTTAGAAATTGTAGACTGGGTATGGAAACAATTGTAACGTAAAACGAAATACATTTTTTGTTGCCATCAACACCATTTTTTGCTCAATTATGAAATATGATAATTTTGTAGCTTACTCCTTAAGTTAACTCTCTTGACTTAAAACTCATTGATATATGAAAATTTACTGAATTACACGAACTCAGTATATTACATACAAGTCTCTCTTTCTTTCTCTCTCTCGCTCTCTCTCTCTTTCTCTCTCTCTCTCTCTATATATATATATATATATATATATATATATATATGGTATAAAACGATCGACACCGTAATGATCACCGATGTATAAGTGGAGTTCTAGGTAGCTCTGACTAGAACACGTACGGTAACTCAATAGAGTGGTCTCGGTCGATTTTACAGTGACGGTGTTGGTGTGAGATTCCTGCATTTATTGTGCAAACACTTGTTCGCAGACTAAAAAAAAAACTTCAATTGTTTGCTGTCAGCAGATAGAAATTACTTCAATTTTGTATAATTCACCTGAGGAGAAGACACGAATTACGTCGCAACAAATAATTCACTCCAGACGTAATTATCGTTTTTTTTTTTTTTTTTTTTTGTCAGGGTTAATTATCAAATAAATTCTGAATACAAAGGAAATATTATTTTTATGAAGAGAAGAAAAGGGTAAAGTATATGCGATTTCTTTTTCCTTAACTAGCAGTGTGATCAAACTGTGAGTCAAACGAGTCGTGTTTTCTCTTTTTATTATTAATCGCACAGTGAATTGGAAAATAACCGATGGGGTTTTATGAGTGTTGGGTCTCTAATCCAACCAATCTCTCTTTATTTGATAATCCTCTGCACCGCCCTGATTGGCTAATTGGTCAAATATCTTGTGCATATTAATTACATGATTTGCCGACACAATTTCCTTCACATACCTAAATCTGAAAAATAGACAACAAAACATTACTAATCAACCCACGCAAGGATTTCCGTCGTAATAAAATATTATTATTAATTTTCGAGTAGTTATTTTTCCTTCATGCCTTTTTCATATCAAACCGGCAATTTGGGCCCAACAAGGTCGCCTGTTTTTATCTGAGATTGCTCGCATAATACAAACTCTAATTTAGCTCCCTAATCGCGGATTATTGATTCAATTGTTCAGCATCCTACCTGGTTGGGTCGCATATGATACAGATTTAACGGAAAATATATGAAACCTCCCTATTAATCGTCTCGGACTAATCAATTAATAATTACATGCGGAATAAAAAAAATATTAAAAAAACAATTAAAATAATAATAATAATAAATATAATTAATATGGAAAAACTAATCCGTAAGGCGGAAGTGTATGTCCGATGAACTAACCAAGGTTGTTCGCCAGCTGGACGATGGTTCTATCATTTGTATATTCTTGTACATATATTTTTCCTCTATTCCCGTGATATGTTTTTTTGTTCATTTTTTGTGACCCATTATACAGGGTCATAAGTTTTATAACATCATTGTTGCAGAATAACAGTGAAAAAATATTTGAAAAACTCACGCAGTAAACACAAGTGTAAACACCGAAATGTCGCAAAGCCGACGTTGGATTTAGAGAACTTCCGAGGAACAACAGTCTGAACAACTTACTGGTCTTATAATACGGTCGAGAAAAGGATTCAGGTAGTTTAGAAAGAAGTACGCATTTTAACCTTCGTATATTTAGATTATACTGAAAAAAATCTTCTTTTACATCAATAGAACTACATAATTTCCTATCCGGGAAATTCGCGTTTGCACGGACTTAAATCACAGACATAGTGTTTACTCATTGTGAGTCTTCAGGTAATAATAAATTCATTAATGAAATAAAGTTTCCAAAGCTTCATATGCACGTGAGAAAGAATAATATTATTTATTTCTGTTTTCTCTGTCAGTACACGACAAGATGTAACAGTTTACTGGTGGTATAGGAAAAAGGACACTTTTTTTTCTTTGCTCTTCAATATTTCATAAACATTTCTGTTACGTTTATTTTCTTTTTCTATATAAAAAAGCATGTATTTTTATTGCTACTAACTACAATCGTAGACATCACAGTGATCAGTTTAGACTAAATTGCATATTGCTTTAAATAGTAATTTTAATAAATTCCCTATTCGTTTTTTCTGTTTTTTTTCATGGGTGATCATTTTTAATATAGTATTGAGTGAAATTATAATCATACATGTATTCTACATGATTTATACTTGCCTAATATTTGCATAAAATAGTTATAGTAAACACGAACACATGTTTTTTTATATATTTATCTATGCGTATACGGATTTGTTTTGAAAAATGCCCACAAACTTCTGTTTGGTCTAAAGACATGAACATTTATATAAATGTATGTGAACCAATGCTTAACTTTATATTTAGATTTTATCCGGGGTAAATTGGTGAAAAAGCGTGAACATAAAAAGGAAATTGAATTTGCCAAACGAAGGTAGAACGACAGCATTACAAATATGCATGCGTAAAGTAATAGCTATTGGTTAATGATTTAACTTTTAGCTTTGCAACAAACATTTTCTCATAGCTCAGGTATCAACGTTAAACAAGTGAGTTAATGATAAAGTAAAGGTTTTCGTTTCGATCCTCGCTGCTAGGGCACCGCCATGTTTAACTTTTAAATAAGTATTACTATGTATTGTGCCCAATAAGATATTCATAAATAATATATTGATAGCATTCTGTAGAAATTCAGTGTGAAATGAGATTCTATGATATTGTTGTAGCCCTTTTGTTAAAACTGCCAACAATATTTATCAAATCTTGCGGGGGCGTGCGGTGTAGCTCTTTCGCAATGTACGCTTAAATATTGTAATATAATTCTTGCAGATAAAGCGTATATTATTATCGAGTTAATGTTTTAGCGATTTTTATATACTAAAAGTTGTGATTTGAAAATTAAAAATATATCCCTATGACTTGGATGGATTAGCTTTAATCGATACTGAAACCAACACATCGAGAAAGTTCATGTTAAAATATTTAATTACAAGAAATTAAAGTTCATAATAATTAGACGTCAGTCATTCGGATGTAAGCGTGACACAAAAAATAAATAATACACATGCCATGATATATATATATATATATATATATATATATATATATATATATATATATATGTTTAAAGAAAAATAGAAAAAACCGAATGAAATTATTAAAAAATCAACGTTTCGTCCCTGTTTCAGAGGACATCTTCAGGATAATTGAAATAAAAATGTGATAAAAGAAAAAGTCATAGATCGTGCGAAAGAAAACAGTTTTTTAAAATCCAACCCATGTCGGGAAAGGACGAATATGTGTGCGTATGGGAAGGTTGTTTGATGTCTATATATACAACTTTTAAAATGCATTAAAATAAATATGTACATTTTTTTTTCTTTCCTCTGCGAAACTACTCATTTTCCTGAAACATTCAAAGAAAAAAAAAAATAGGCTAGCCAGGATCCACCCTTATACCTTGCTCTTTGATTTTTATTTTCCCTATGCTAGGGGTTAAATGGTAGAAGCCTTTTCTTTGCGTAATAGTATTAGTATTCAAAATTAGTGCTGATTCTAAAAGTCTTCTTTTAGCTCTATCTATCACGTATTTAATAATTTTCGCTTGATCTAAATTAAATGAGTGATCGTGTTCTGCACAATGGCAAAAGAGTGCATTTAGGGCGTTACCATTCCTTATATCTCTTCTTAAGTCTTAATTTCAATTTTCGTTGTGTTTCACCTATGTACGCTTGTTGACAGTTGTTACATGGGATGGAATATATACCGGCATCGGATGTAAGGGTTTTGGGAGAGTGCTTGGTAGTTTTTAATGTCTGTTTTATGGTTGAGGAAGTTGTTTGTATCAGGTGAAAACCAAGTCTATTAAGAGTGTCGTAGATTTTTGTATTTTTGGTGTGGGTGGGAATGAAAAGATGTCTGTTTAATAGTGAGGTATCTGTTTTATTTTTCTGTGTGTTTATGTTATAGTGTATTTTCGTAGCTTTTTTCTTTGCGTAAGAAATGAAATAGGATGGATACTGTAGTTTTCTTAAAATTTTGATTAAGTGCTTGTGGAGTAGATTAAGGCATTTTTTGATTGGAATATTGGTGTACAGGGAAATTATGTCTAAACTATGCATGGTTTTATTTTGCATGTCCATATTTTTTATTCTATTTAGGAGGTCACCAGAGTTTTTGATATGTGAAGTGCTGATGGTGCCCATTAGTGGAGTTAAAATTTGGGCAATAGCTCGTGCTAATTTATGGGTGACGCTTCCAATGTTTGATATTATAGGTCTCATAGGGACGTTCTCTTTATGTATTTTTGGGAGGCCGTATAATATAGGAATAGTGGGGTGGTATTCTATGTTATTTATCCATTTTTTATCATTTCCGATAAGTTTCTTTACGGATTTATTAAAAGTATCGAAATCTTTTTCTATTGATTTTAAATCTATCGGAGTGTATATATCTCCGTCTTCCAATAGTGTATGCATTTTCTTTAGATATAGGTCTTTATCTATTATAACCATACCACCTCCTTTATCGGCTTGTGAAATAATAATGTCTTTATTTTTTGTTAAAAGTTCTAAGGCATCAATGTATCTTTTTGGTAGTGCTAATTCTTGAGGTTGGGTAGTTGTTAAAGCTATTATCCCTTGTATGAAGCCTTTAGTAAAATCAGAGTCCTCTTGTCTATAATTTTTTAGGGTTGTGTTAGTGGTTATTTTCGAATGCTTGCCGGTAGCGAATTTAAGACCGAAACTGAGAGCTTCAGTTTCAATGTCCGAGAGTGGTTTAGAAGTAAGGTTTAGAATAAGGTCTGGACGTCCCAAAGTTTTCCATTTGCTGTTTTTTATCAATTTCGCAAGTTTGTTATTCAATTTAAAATTATGGCGTGTGTTAAATTTTTTGATAGATCTGTAAATGTTCTTAATTGATCTGGGTGTTTTCTTGTAATTTTGTTGATAATCAGCAATTAATATCCTGGCTTTCCGAAAAAGATGAGAGCTTTGGTGCTTTAAATATATTATAGATGACAAAAGATATTTCTCAATGTAATCCGGGAAAATATGGTCTGATGTTTTAAAAGATTTAGGTATGCATGCAGGTATGACTTTTTCTTCAATACATTTTTCCAGAAAAATTCTCCTGTTGTTGTGAGAATTTGCTGCGATTAAGATGCTCTTATATGTTCGCAGAGAAGATCGGTTTTCCATTTCGACAGAATGTATAAGGAATGAAAAAATATACCAGCAAAGAAAAGGCTTCTACCATTTAACCCCTAGCATAGGGAAAATAATAATCAAAGAGCAAGGTATAAGGGTGGATCCTGGCTAGCCTATTTTTTTTTTTTTTTTTTTAATGTTTCAGGAAAATGAGTAGTTTCGCAGAGGAAAGAAAAAAAAATGTACATATTTATTTTAATGCATTTTAAAAGTTGTATATATAGACATCAAACAACCTTCCCATACGCACACATATTCGTCCTTTCCCGACATGGGTTGGATTTTAAAAAACTGTTTTCTTTCGCACGATCTATGACTTTTTCTTTTATCACATTTTTATTTCAATTATCCTGAAGATGTCCTCTGAAACAGGGACGAAACGTTGATTTTTTAATAATTTCATTCGGTTTTTTCTATTTTTCTTTAAACATAACGTCAACCACCGCTGGTATATTTTTTCATTCCTTATACATTCTGTCGAAATGGAAAACCGATCTTCTCTGCGAACATATAAGAGCATCTTAATCGCAGCAAATTCTCACAACAACAGGAGAATTTTTCTGGAAAAATGTATTGAAGAAAAAGTCATACCTGCATGCATACCTAAATCTTTTAAAACATCAGACCATATTTTCCCGGATTACATTGAGAAATATCTTTTGTCATCTATAATATATTTAAAGCACCAAAGCTCTCATCTTTTTCGGAAAGCCAGGATATTAATTGCTGATTATCAACAAAATTACAAGAAAACACCCAGATCAATTAAGAACATTTACAGATCTATCAAAAAATTTAACACACGCCATAATTTTAAATTGAATAACAAACTTGCGAAATTGATAAAAAACAGCAAATGGAAAACTTTGGGACGTCCAGACCTTATTCTAAACCTTACTTCTAAACCACTCTCGGACATTGAAACTGAAGCTCTCAGTTTCGGTCTTAAATTCGCTACCGGCAAGCATTCGAAAATAACCACTAACACAACCCTAAAAAATTATAGACAAGAGGACTCTGATTTTACTAAAGGCTTCATACAAGGGATAATAGCTTTAACAACTACCCAACCTCAAGAATTAGCACTACCAAAAAGATACATTGATGCCTTAGAACTTTTAACAAAAAATAAAGACATTATTATTTCACAAGCCGATAAAGGAGGTGGTATAGTTATAATAGATAAAGACCTATATCTAAAGAAAATGCATACACTATTGGCAGACGGAGATATATACACTCCGATAGATTTAAAATCAATAGAAAAAGATTTCGATACTTTTAATAAATCCGTAAAGAAACTTATCGGAAATGATAAAAAATGGATAAATAACATAGAATACCACCCCACTATTCCTATATTATACGGCCTCCCAAAAATACATAAAGAGAACGTCCCTATGAGACCTATAATATCAAACATTGGAAGCGTCACTCATAAATTAGCACGAGCTATTGCCCAAATTTTAACTCCACTAATGGGTACCATCAGCACTTCACATATCAAAAACTCTGGTGACCTCCTAAATAGAATAAAAAATATGGACATGCAAAATAAAACCATGCATAGTTTAGACATAATTTCCCTGTACACCAATATTCCAATCAAAAAATGCCTTAATCTACTCCACAAGCACTTAATCAAAATTAAAGCCGACCTACCTTTTTCCTCAGATACACTAATACAAATTATAAAACTCATCACTGATAGAACCTACTTTCAATTTAATAATTCTTACTATAGACAGAAATTTGGACTCCCTATGGGTAACCCCCTTAGTGGTGTACTAGCCTGCTTATTCTTAGAATTCTTAGAAACCAACTCTTTTAAACACAGACTTCCTAAAAACTCCACATATTTTAGATATATAGATGACATTCTTATTTTTCTCCCTAAAAACACACAAATAGAACAAATTAGAAATAAATTAAATTCAGTGGAACCATCTATAAATTTTACACATGAATCCGAACAAGACCACTCCCTAGCTTTTCTAGACATATTCCTCATCAGATCAGAAACCGACCTGAGTTTCAAAGTACATAGAAAGACCACACACAAAAACGACTATATTCATTACTACTCACACCACAATGATAAAATAAAGACGGGCATGGTTATAGGTTTTTTCTTACGTGCCTTTAGAATATGCAGTCCCCAATATCTTAATGATGAATTTCAATATATTACGAATGTTTTAAGAAAACTACAGTATCCATACTATTTCATTTCTTACGCAAAGAAAAAAGCTACGAAAATACACTATAACATAAACACACAGAAAAATAAAACAGATACCTCACTATTAAACAGACATCTTTTCATTCCCACCCACACCAAAAATACAAAAATCTACGACACTCTTAATAGACTTGGTTTTCACCTGATACAAACAACTTCCTCAACCATAAAACAGACATTAAAAACTACCAAGCACTCTCCCAAAACCCTCACATCCGATGCCGGTATATATTCCATCCCATGTAACAACTGTCAACAAGCGTACATAGGTGAAACACAACGAAAATTGAAATTAAGACTTAACGAGCACAGAAGAGATATAAGGAATGGTAACGCCCTAAATGCACTCTTTTGCCATTGTGCAGAACACGATCACTCATTTAATTTAGATCAAGCGACAATTATTAAATACGTGATAGATAGAGCTAAAAGAAGACTTTTAGAATCAGCACTAATTTTGAATACTAATACTATTACGCAAAGAAAAGGCTTCTACCATTTAACCCCTAGCATAGGGAAAATAATAATCAAAGAGCAAGATATAAGGGTGGATCCTGGCTAGCCTATTTTTTCTTTCTTTGAATGTTTCAGGAAAATGAGTAGTTTCGCAGAGGAAAGAAAAAAAAATGTACATATTTATTTTAATGCATTTTAAAAGTTGTATATATAGACATCAAACAACCTTCCCATACGCACACATATTCGTCCTTTCCCGACATGGGTTGGATTTTAAAAAACTGTTTTCTTTCGCACGATCTATGACTTTTTCTTTTATCACATTTTTATTTCAATTATCCTGAAGATGTCCTCTGAAACAGGGACGAAACGTTGATTTTTTAATAATTTCATTCGGTTTTTTCTATTTTTCTTTAAACATAAGTCAACCACCGCTGGTATATTTTTTCATTCCTTATACATATATATATATATATATATATATATATATATATATATATATACTGCTCAAAGGCAGCATGCATACCGCAGATTTAACCGACATAAGTCCAGTTCAAAGAAACAGAAGTACATAGAAGCTAGAAATAACGTTAAGAAAGAAATAGCGACAGCCAAGAGAGAATTAACTGAAACCACTAAAAAACGCATCGAAGCACAAAAATTAGGAAATCGTGACTTCTGGAAAATCTACAACAGTGTAGTAAATAATGGGCAATCAACAATTCCCCCACTAACCAACAATCACGGGGGTGCTTGCTCAGCAACCGACAAAGCTTATATGCTTGCCAGCCGGTTTGCCTCGAAATCCATACTGGACCCTCCCAACCGCCCCCGGCGTGACTTCCCTTTGCGGACACTTTTTTTTTCTTGGCTCTTCAATATTTCATAAACATTTCTGTGACGTTTATTTTCTTTTTCTATATAAAAAAGCATGCTAGACGATCTAAAAATCACCCCTGCTCAGGTACATGCTATCATAAAAAATCTTGACACTTCAAAAGCTTGTGGACCTGATCTCAACCCAGCTGTGCTATTAAAAAAGTGCTCAGCCGAAGTAACTCCAGTTCTCTCCAAACTCTACAACAAATGCCTTAATGAATCATGCTTTCCGGGCCGTTGGAAAACCGCTTCTGTGGTAACAATATTCAAGAAATCTGGCGAAAGAACTGACCTGTAGATGTATGATGAAGCACCCAGATTGCTAACACGATTCGTAAATCGAAACACGTGTACCTAAGCAGATTAAAAACGGTAATAAGAACAAATTTCGCTCTTCAGCATTATTGAGCACTTTTCCATATTCCACTTATTTATCATACACACACACACACACACACATATATATATATATATATATATATATATATGTATCTATATATATATATATGTGTGTGTGTGTGTGTTTTATGTATAGGGCAATTAATCTACATTAAATATTTCGCATTTAATCCATGGGGTTTTCTATATTTCCGTGTACTGTGTTTGGTAATCTTTCAATATGATGATTGATTAACCCAACACTCATTTATTGTAATATATATATATATATATATATATATATATATATATATATATATATATATATATATATATATATATATATAAATGTGTGTGTGTGTGTGTGTGTGCGTGCATGAATATATATATATATATATATATATATATATATATATATATATATGTGTGTGTGTGTGTGTCTGTATGTGGGTATATATGTAATGAAATTTGACTGTTAATTGTCAACATTCAACGATTTGAACTTTTGAGCCCTCTACATAACTCCTCCGCCAATTTGTGGTCTAAACACTTGCAATTTTAGATATAGGTTCCTTGGACATGGATCTAACTTTCTAGCTTGATTTGAGCATAACACATTATATATTAAAGGGTGATAACAGGGGTCACATAAAAAAATGACCTCTACGTTCTCTACCAAATTACTCAGACTATTTCTAGTCTAAACATTTGAAATTTTACATAAAGGGTATTCAGGGCAAGCTTTTTAATCGGATAGAAAATTTGAGCTACTAATATATAAATGTATGTATGTATGTATGTTTGCATCAGACGACACATATCTAAAAATTGGCTAAAAACATTAATTTTTTCACTTTAAACTGGGCTATTTTCTACAGAGAGAGTTTGCTTTTTTCGCCGATATTGTCGAAAGTAATCCCCTCTGTTCGATTTTCTTGCATTAATGATAACCTACGCCACTTCCGGTTTGGCGTTGGTCGAAACAGCAAGGGCGTCACGTTATTTTTCCAATTCTTTTCCTTCTTCGCAGTACGAGTCCGAGCCTGCCTTTCTACTACAACTTCTTTTTTTTTGCTCAACATACATCTCCAAACACCCGGCCAACGCCGGGTTTAAGTGCTACTATATCTATAAAACTGAAAATGTATTTCTGTATGTCTGTGTGTATGTCTGTGTACATTTCCCTACCAAACAACTCTGTCAATATTTGGTTTTCACACTCGCAATTTGGCATAACGTGTAGGGGAATTTGGGAAAGTCTTTTTAACCGGTTTTCAGTCAGAGAGTTTACTGTTAAAGTAAAGTTCAATGAGTTGGCTTTTGAGAACTCTACCAAACTCCTTCGCGATTTTTGAATCAAACACTTGAAATTTTAGATATAGATTACTTAGAAGACACGGATCTGACTTTATAAGTATATTTTATCCCAAAACAATAAACGCTAAAGGGGGCAAAATTGAGGTCAAGTTTTAAAAAATTGCCTGTGCGGTCTCTACCAGCTTCCTGTATGGTAGTTAAGGACGCTTATTATAGAGAAATTCATTACCGTACATATTTACACTTTTTAATATATACATAGACACGTAAATGTATGACTAGTACATAGGGGTCTAGCAAACTCAATCTGAACTGCTAGTAACAAATATAAATAACAATAACACTAATATCCAATCAAGCAACGAGGCCTACAAACTGAGGCGGCGTGTAAAGCTACAATTAATGTTATAAAACCCCCAAACGAAAAAAAATCTACATTATCTGGCAAGTGCCTTCTTTAAAAATAGATTTACAGTGCATAAATACTCATATATTAGCCCTAACCACCCGAAAAAAATAATTTACTACCTACTATCAAGAGCGAATTCGAAATAACCTCAGTCCGACTATTAACTTGGAAATCTTAAAAAGCTAGTACATCAAATCATTAAATTCTCCATGTTTCTTTTATCTAAATAAAAAAAAAAACTTTTATCACCAACTTTAAAGACAGGGATAAATTGCTAAATAAAACAAATGTAACTACTCTAAATTGTCGGAACTATAAACCCCAGCATCTTAGCAAATTTACACCATTCTAAAGATTTTCCCATACAACATCTAATTAATCTGCAAACTTCTACACTAAGCACAACCATCTGTCTTATATAACAAATTACGATTTAAAAAAAAAAACATTATCCGAATCATCTAACCCAATCAATCCCTCTACATTATCATCTGCCACCAAACCAAATGACTTATATATTCAATACTATCAATCTTAACATTTAAATCCATTTGTCTATCATATAATTCCAATGTGTCAAATATCTGTTGTTTCGCTTGGTAAACCCCTAGACCCAACTTTCATATACTCCATATCCCTCTCCTCTCTCTCCATTTCTCGATACATTTTTTATACATTTGCCAAAGCTGGCATATATGTGTGCATATACATATGTGCATGTCTACACCTCTCTGTTGTGTTTATGTATAGAACTTACATATACATACACTTTTTTTTATTATTTTTTACTCTTTTATGCTTGTCTTGGTATGCCCATTTATATATGAGTATTTATGGGCGTACTCATGCCCTTTATATGTATATACTTATATATATATATATATATAAATATATAAATAAATATATATATAAATATATGTGTGTTTATATGTGTGTAGGGGTGTATGTGTGTGAACATATATTTGTGACTGCGTGCATATATTCATAATATATTACGATACATATAACCCAAGTATCTCTGATAAATTTTACCCTAAACTCGATGGCTTCAAACTAAAATAATAAGCCAGATACTCACCTCCTAGAACAGAATCTTATGCGCCCCACTCCATTCCTACGTATAAACTAACCTGAACTACTAGGATTTCTTTACCATTATGACTTAACCCTTACTCATATAACTTTAAAACTTCCAGACCCTTCCGATATCTGTTCAACCTCACATAGACTCCCAAATATTCAATTAACCATATAATTAGGAGTATTACTTAAGCTCTATCTGGCTACTTTTACCTAATTAATGATCTTTATTCATATACTTGATTTTTTTACATTTCTATCTTTTATGTATGTAATTACTCATGACAGTTTATCTTATATATTTTTAATTATGTTTTTTTTTATTATTTACATTTATATCCTTATATGTATGTGTTCATGGTTTTATATTCTATATTCACAAACATTACTTTACTTCATAGTTTGCGTTTTTATGAATTTATTAATCTCGCTATTTATAGACTTATTTAATATATGATTTAATTATTAATCGATATATCTAATTATTTATTTACCGACCTATATACGAATTTATTAGATTTAAATATTTTTTTGTAAAAATGTTAACGGTTTATTAATCTTTTTTATTTATTGTCTTATTTTTCTTAGTTTTTTTGTTAATTCATCTATTAACTTTTTCAAGTGGGACGTATGTTAAGTTCATATGAGAGTACGTAATTGCAAAATACCGCCCTTCCCTAACCGGATACTAACTAACGTGTCATTCTCCCCATTACACGTTTTCAACGATCATGGACTCTCACTTTCCCTGCATCTCTCCATAACTGCCTAATCATGATTAACCGACGCTCTACTAATTAAGTGTTTGCCGGTTTATATCCTTGTTTATTTTTATTTATTTCTTTTTTCTTTCTTTAATTCTTCTTCTATTTCAATCTCAATTATTTACCCATTTACTTTCTCTTTCATTTTTCTTTCTCTTCCCCCTCTCTCTATTTCTATCTGTAGTGGGTTTGATATTTTAATTGCAACTTGTCACTTCCCATTGACTTTACAATTGATTGCTGCGTTTTTTAAATCGGGTTTGTACACTTCCTAATTTATCTTTTTTTCACTAAAATAAATCTTTTTATCTGTGCAGTCGATGAAATTAGCGGATCATTAACACGATACGGTAATCGAAAGTTGTTTAACCAAGCAAATTAAAAACGGTAATATATATATATATATATATATATATATATAATTATATATATATATATATATATATATA
>NC_136486.1:61792406-61819906 GCF_053919585.1 Euprymna scolopes | reverse complement strand
AGGCTTAATTAGATTTGGGACCCGTTTTTCTTGGGTAATCCTCTCTCTCTCTCTCTTTCTCTCTCTCTCTCTCTCTCTCTCTATATATATATATATATATATATATATATATATATATACTAGCAAAAATACCCGTCGTTGACTGGGTTCAAAAACAGCCTGCAGAAAATGGTATCTGATTTATGAAAGTATGATAGGTTATTAAAAGGAAGGGTTGCAAAGAGATAGCTTCGAATGTGGGGGAATAAAAACCAAAGCCAAATATGATGAAAGTAAAAATAAAATAGATAAACCCCATATTCTATTATACTATACCTGTTCACACTGAAACACTTATCACAATATTCTTTGGATCCATATTAAGAAAACTTGTTAAACTCTGTTACATATCTCCATTCTATGGAGCTTAGGCGCGAAAGAATACCCCATAATACTATTACACCATATTTATTCAGACTGAAACATAATTATCAAAGTATAGTTACGCAGATAGATATGAAAAGTCTTTATAAAAGTTTGTATTTATTTCCATCTATGGAGACCAGGCGCGATCGCAGACCCTCACCATTTATTGTACCCTCCCTATTTAAGTTAATACATACTGATCAAAGTATTATTGTGCACATCTTTATCAAAACCACTTGTAAACGTTTATTTTTTATTCTTATTTTTTATTGCCATACTTTGTGGACTAGGCGCGTACGCAGACCCCACAAGTGTTGTTCTAACGTAAAGCCTCGTATTGTTTTCTCCAACTCTAAAATATCGAAGAGCTTAAATTATTGGGAAGATCCCATGCAGATGAGTGAAAATTTGTTCTCAAATGTTGTCCCCTGCGTAGTCACTAACATTCTTAATGCACTTTCTTCAGGCTCGTTTTAAGATTTAGTCCTAAGCTTACCACTTATATTTTGGGTGCCACTATTAAATCTACATATCCATCTCCTCAGTGTGCTGACATCAACTGAATCGGTTCCTAAATTTCAAAAGTCGTCGATGAATGTTGGTTAATTAAGTCTATTACTGCACAAAGGGTTTCAATGACTCCCTTCTGCTCTGACGCAGGTTCATGGTGGGGATTGCGGTTTTAGCGGACACACTGTCAATACCTGCAAAAGAAGCATGATACTTTCAGATCTTTGATTAATGAGTCCAGCTATCAGATTTACAATGTAGAAATAAATGAGTTCAGCTATCTATTTACAACGTAGAAAAAAAGGGGATGGGGTTTCTTTTAGAACCTCTTACGTATATTTCCCATCTGTTAACCTCGGGAACGCAGCGAGCGTTTATTTTATGAGTAAAGCAAATATACCATTTTCATTTTCATTTAAGATATAGCACTTCTCAATTCTCAAAATATTGTGTATGAACAAATATTGAGAACATGCACTTAAGACACATATATTTTGTCTTTTAATCTTTCATTTAAACAAACTGAGTTACAGCAACGCGTTGCTGGGTACAGCTAGTATATATATATATATATATATATATATATATATATATATATACATATATATATATGTATATATATATATACATATATATATATATATATTAAATTTATTTATACAAACATTAATGGCTACATATGTACATACATGTTTCTGTAATCACCCGCGTTGGGGGATTACGTCTTCAGGCCAAGAATTACCGTCGAGAACTGATATTTCAAACAAAAACATTCTCTTATTTCGTTAACAAAGTTAGAATGTAACCTGAGTGGGAGTTATGAGCGGGGGGGGGCAAGTTAGGTCTTTGAAGATAATAAACATCTTTATTATTCCCCTTTCTTTTTATCTATCCCATCTTTGGTTTTTAGGCATAAGGTACTTGAGAATTTAGTATGTTTGTCTTGCAGTCAGTAAATTAAAAACACTTCGTATGGTCACTGAGTATTGACCGGTGTCTTTTAATCTACACCCATCCAACCACATACATGTATACAAACACACGCACACACACACACTCACCCCCACCCCCACACACAGGGACATATACACACACATACGATATTCAAATCAACCCATATATATACACATATACATATATACATATTTATATACATATACATGCACATACATACATATATATAGATATAGACATATACATACACATACATTTACACATACACATACACACAACATATACATATATATATATATATATACATACATACATATACACCCACTTACACACATCTATATATATTATATCACACATACATATATACACGCATATAAACATATACACACACATACATATACACACGCGCATACGTGCACCAACTCACACACAATACGTAAACACATTTAGACCATCCGCAGGCGCAGACAACATCCTCATCCCTTCGTGTCTCTAAATCTCCACAGACGTATACGAGACACACATATAGATACACACAGAGACCAACGCATACACCCACATACACACACACGCGCAGGGACACATAGAACCTCGCTCACTCACAACGCAGGAAAAACACAGCAATAGAGGCACAAATGCTAAAAAACTTTTTCAATAATAATAATGTGCCTTTTTCATTCAGTAGCGTGGTAAGCCCTTTATATATGAACCAGTTTGCCACTATATCATACATACATATACACTCAGACACCCATACAATCTTGTAATATACTTTGCTCCAACTATCATATACGAGACAGCCTATTTTAATAGTTCAGAAATATATATGCATATATATATATATATATATATATATATATATACATATATACATACATATATACATCTACATCCATATACATACACATACATACGCATACACATATATATATACACACAAACATACACGCATACATAAATACACTTATACACATATTTACGCAAAATGCAGACATATATATGTATATATATATATATATATATATATATATATATATTTACACTGCCACTTAATGATACATCTGAAATAGAAATAGACATGAGCTCATTAACTACATAATTCTCTTTTTCTATCAAACTACACACGCATAGTTATATTACCGCCCCAGCCTGCTTGTTACCTTTTCCGAAGTTGTACGTTTTTTTTACTACGTAAAAATTTATAGTGAATTCAGATTGAAGTTCATAGGCCTATCCTCATATTAAGCAAGCAATGTTTCGATGGTTACGCAGATATACATATACAGTTCTCGACAGTAATTCTTGGTCTGAAGACGTAATCCCCCAACGCGGGTGATTACAGAAACGTGTATGCACATATGTAACCATTAATGTTTGTATAAATAAATTTATTATCCCTGCTCTGTTCACTCATGGAGCACTCTTTGGTAGACACATGTTGTTTCATTGGATGTACTTATAGGAAACTAAACTCTACTGGCTATATATATATATATATATATATATATATATATATATATATATATATATATATATACAACGAAACAGTACTCTATGTCGATGACTGTTTATATATATATGTATATGTATATACATAAACAACTAGTATATATACATATATATACGTATGCATATACATATATATATACATATAAATGTGTATATATATATATATATATATATATATATATATTTATATATTATATTTGTAGTCATCGAAATACAGTCCTGTTTCGTTGCATCACAACCCATCAGTGCCGCTGGACTAGCATCTCTCGCAAGCCAAGGATTGAATCTAGAACCGTTGTGGTGACAGTCAGCAGTTCTCCCACTCGACCACAGAAGCGACGCCCGTAAAGTACTCGTCGGAATGTCTATACATCCGCCACCACTTTTACAGTGCTCACACCGCCTGTTTGTAAACAAATAAACAACGAGCTTAGCATTTTTTAGCCAATTAAGTAGCGGGTGAGATTATTAACAACAGTGCTCTACCCAAGGAGGGGGGCTTAAAATATATTTTTAGTCATCGACATACAGTCGTGATTCGTTGTATCACAACTCATCAGTGCCACTAGACTAGCATCTCTCCCAAGCACCGGATTGAACCTAGAACCGTCGTGCTGACAGTCAGCAGTTCTCCCACTCGACACATATATATATATATATATATATATATATATATATATATATATATATATATATATATATATATATAATATGAGCAAACAGTTTATAAAATATGTTAAAAACACTTTGAAATGAGTTAAAAACATATTTAAACTTTCTTGAAGCTTTACATCTGGGTTTTACCGTCACTGGATTTTTATCTTCCACCAGACTATCCATTCGTGTGTAATCACCTTTCTCTTTACCATGTTCCCTCTGCTTAATGTTTTTTTTTGTTTTCAAGTAAGATCTTTGCTTTACTTGTTGTTTCATCAAATACTTCTGCATGCAAAATCCGATCCCGCATTTTGAAAATTCCTACCCTCTGGTGAGAAGGTAAGTATTTCTTCGAAACTCCGCGGATTAAAGACTCTCCATTTATCTAGTGTTTCCTTTTCAGATTAAATATGTTTTTAACTCATTTCAAAGTGTTTTTTTAACATAATTTATTAACTGTTTGCTCATATTATAAGCTCTATTTCCTATTTGGTTCTATATAGCTTTTATATCTGGCTGAGATAATTTTTTGTAAATATTAATTCTTTAATATTTATAATTTATTTTAATTTTACCATCTTGGATCATTTTGGTTAATTCAATTGCAATTTTCATTATATATATATATATATATATATATATATGTATATATATACATATAAATATATACGTTTTATTTTTTATTACCGTGTGTTTCTGTTTAGTTAAATTATTGTTTTAGCTACACGATCGTGTAGCTGAAACAATAATTTAACTAAACAAAAAATGTACCCAATGTAACTAAACAGAAAAATACTGTTGTAGATCAAATATTCGTTTAATTTTTTATTACCGTATTTTTCTGTTTAGTTACATTACTGTTTCAGCTACACGATCGTGTAGCTGAAACAATAATGTAACTAAACAGAAAAATACGGTAATAAAGAATAAAACGAATATTTGCTCTACAACAGTATTGAGAACTTTCTTCAGGATTTTATTAATTACCATTTCTACTATATATATATATATATATATATATATATATATATATATCCCACTTGATATATATATATATATATATATATATATATATATATATATATATATATATATATATATATATATATATACATGTCGATGTTGGATAAAAGCAGTATACACGAATAGTATTTTTAGCGAATTATATATATATCCTTTAAGATAATTAATAGATTAGTAGGAATGCTATTTTTCTTATAATTGGCCGAACAACACACACGCACACACACACACACACATATATATATATATATATATATATATATATATATATTTATATATATATATATACATATATATATATTATTTTCTTTTTGACCTCCGCGAGTATAGGTTTGATTTTCCATCTTTCCTGTATTATTCAGAGGATACTTCTTTTTTTCCGAATTTCTCTCAGGTTTTTAACCTCATTTTGTACCACTGTAACTTTAATTTACTTTGTACGTTTCAGTTGATGAAAAATATACAAGATGTTCGTTAAATACTATGCTTTCTTTTTATTCCGGTCGACGAGATCGAAGAGCATTGTAAATTGCATTGTTAAGATGACTGGATTTACGCATTCATTTCTTTGTTGCGGATACTAACGGTGTGAGACGTTAAAAAAGCAAGCCCCAAAAGAGGCGTGCGTCATAAGCAAAATAACATCATGTAAGTCCCTGCAATATGTCTGTTGCTACCCAGCAATTATAAGAATTTCTTTCACTCTTTTCAAATTCACTTTAAAAAGAAAATTTCCACGTTTCCTGATATTTTCTGGCCTTAGTATCTCGCTCAAACTGCCCTTGACGTTTCATTTTTTTCCAACTCAGTCATCTTGTCTTCTTCGAATTTTTCATTGTAATTTTGTTCATCTTCTAATATGTCTACCTCTTTTTCTTTCAATTTCGCCACTGCCGAATGCAACATGCCATGGCACAGCAGTAGTGCACGCTTTAAACCTATTCGTCAACAAATTCTACTAATTCGAATCTGCTCTATATTTTTCTATGTTGTGGTGTAAGCCTAATAAAATTAGAATTTGGTTGATGTGCTCCAGACTTGACTAGTGACTTCCTGACTTCTTTCTCTAGTTGTTTTGTTTCCTTCTGTGTCCATCTTACAAAAGCTACACTTTACCGAATTTCAGCAACTGCTAATGAATTGATTACTATGAACATGTTCCTTGAATTCAGTCGGGATTAAAGGATCTGTTTGTGTCCCTTGATATACACTTAATCTGTCGTCTATTTTATTCCATTACAGAGTATCGTGCAAATTACCTCCATGTTCTTGTAAACTTTTTTCAGAAGAATTTTATATTGTACCTGTTGACAAAATAGTTCCTTTCATGAATACAGTTCTCCTTCGTTCAAAAATAAAACCTGCTCATTTAAAATTCCAAAATCCATATTTATGTATATACTCCACTGCTGTAGAGGGCAGAATGATTAAATTGCCGCCATAGCAAAGATTTCCGTCTTTTTTAAGGAGTCCTCTTATTGTTGTTTTTGTTGCATATCATCTACTAGCAGGCAGTTGTGCATGAATACCAAGAGCTATAGGAGCCTTCTGTCATTTCGAATAGTGAACTATGAATGGATTGAGAGCGTATATACATTGTTGTACAACTCACGCTTTCTACCGATTCAAGTTCTGACAATGGAACCCTTAAAATGCCAATCAGGACGGGTCAACTCACCGCTTTAGGGCACGACTTACTGAAGTTTCCGGTCACAGTTATTTCATGGTTTGGTGTACAGTGAGGCCAACATTATGCCAGCTCATATCTTCGAAGTTGTCTTGAAATCAACAACAAAATTGACCTAGATGTGTTTAGTTATACTCTGGGTGTGGCAGCAGGAATGGCGCCTGTCCACAAGTCCAAAGACACCAAGGTTTGGCTTCAGTAAAATTGCTAGGATGCTGTACTCTTGTCTCATCCCCCTTCTCCCCTCGAGCTTTGTCTGGTCATACGTATGTAACATCACCAACATAACCCACAGCACCAACGCAAACCTGATAGCGGCTAACCGTCGAATATTTCCCGGGCTCCTGCGGCGTTTGTGGACAAGGCATGGTCAGAGTTCTGGGCCTGTAACGACTCGGTGATTAAGGCTGAATGCGACTACACTGAACCGTACTACAAAATCAAGTTACATGAATTTATTTTTTAATAAAAGTTTTAAAAACAAAGACTGTTGTTTTACTTTTGATGACGAATTTTCCCTTCCGTCCTGTTCTGTTTGAATAAAAGAGTCAGTTTATTTATTTGATTTGCCAAAACCGTCAAGATCTGTCATCTGCACATTTGTCCTCGGTTGGTATCCTATCTTTGTCTCTCTTAGAACATAGACAATGGTATAAATATTATCACGAATAGAAGTGGCAAAAATGAAATCTCCTTAGAAGATTTGGCGGTTGGTGTTGACTGTTCCTAATAAGTTTCCATCTTCAAAATATTTGTTTACCAACTGCTGTTATTTTTGTCTATGAACTTAATTGCATTTTGCCACCCCTCCCATGTTCAAAACTTAAGTGCACACAAATGCGGCTCTATATTATAGTCTCTATAATTTATTCAAGCTTCATTCATGTTTGTTTCGTTTTTTTTTAATACATTAATCAATCGAGTTGTTCTTTGGACCCTAAACATTTTTCTGTCTGGTTGTCTCTACTTTTAGTGGATTATTATCACAAGATGGCCATATTATTATATACTGAAAATCTCAATCAATGTGTACCATAGCATGTTTAAGCAAACAAGAAGTTTGTAATTTCCAACATATGTTTTTTTGTTAAAATTTTCTAAACTAAAATATGTCTTCTACTACAAAACATTCTTGTATCCGGTACTTTCTAAAACAATCCTACAGTAAGACACAAATCATATCCTTGATTTCTGTGGGATTATCATAATTGCACCCATGAATTCCATCAGGCCCGGACCCATTCTGCTTGCACATTAACCATATTTGTTTCCTGAAATCCTCAATAGAAATACATATATCATACTGTTTATGACCTTTCAAGTATCCACTTATGCGACAGACCCATTCGTCATCATCTTTGAGGAAATGAATTTTTTGGACCATGTACTTGACCACTGGTTTGGCTTCACCTTTTTCCAGATTTTGAAAGAGCATTGTCTTGAATAACTTTTTAGCCTTAACCCGCTCAATATTGTTAGTAAACATTTTAACATTGAAAGTTTTACATGAGAGGCTGTGTTTTATCATCCCTGGTATTATTAAACCCTTTCGGCCTCTAGTATGTATCTTATATGTATACCTCTTTTTCAACTGACATGCGTTTTCCACCGCCATTTTAATAATACCTTAATGAGATCTAAATCTCAATATTATCTCTTCAGATACCTTTCAGTTCTCATGTTTTAATGTGTTTTTATCCTGTTTAATGTTTGGTTCTTTAGTCTAAAACGTCTCATAAATCTATACGGTTCACGCCTAGAAGATGTCTCTGATATTTAATAAGTTATCAAGACTCATTATATTCATTAATTTGTTCACTTTAACAACATTTCATCTGATCAACATTCTTGTATTTAAAAATATGCCGTTTTTCTCAACTTCTCATTAACCTTTTCAGTCTACTTAAATTAAATTCATCATCTGACATTTCCGCACTGGAAGTCTCACAGTTGTTAAGTTACCCCCACTTTTTTTTTTAACTGCGATATTTTCTATCATCCCGGCTGTGTGATTCGTACTTTCTTCTCAAGTCTTCTCACACATTTAAGACACTTGTGGAGTATTTAAATTAGATCCAGGAAAGAGATCAGCCCTGCCAATGCCACTAGCTGATGCACTTAGTGATTGTTTGTTTACAATACCCATTTTGACATCTTCTCTTTCTACTGATTAATAAGATAAGAATAATAATTGATACACCCTTTATCAATTATTATTCCTATCTTATTTATCAGTTTATTTTCCGTAATGTCTAACATACCTCTTTTTTCCAGTTATTTAATGTAACAATTATAATTCATCGTGTATGCCCATCCAATTCCGCTCTCAGTTTACAGTCTATAGTTCTCCTCTTTGATCCAATTACTTTTCACGCCAACTGATTTTTCACCAATTTCCTATTTGTGTAATAATGGGCTTTCTTTGGATTGAGCAAACTGGGTACTTCAAAGTCAGAACTGCTGCCTAATTTTATTTCTTATACTCAAGGCTCTGAATCCTGTGATAAAGACACAATAATTCATATCAAGACACTATCTCCAGGTGACTGCAAACGGAGGTTAAAGAGCACTTGAACTGCACGTAGAATCTGGTTGCCTCCTCCCTCCAAATTGTAAACCTGTATATCCTTACCACCAACCAGTATGTAGATACCAGCTCCAGAAAGATTGCCTGCCAGACTTAAATTAATTTTTACATACAATGCAAGCTATACATGTTTCATTATTTCTTAATATTATCAACACTATCATCACAATCATCACCATCATCATAACCATAATTAGCGCTATTAGTATTATTCCCACTACCATTATTATTATTATTGTAATACAGGTAGCGTAGCTACCTCTGTTTCTTTTTAATGTGGGAAGTTCAAGTAGAAATTAAGTATAACTGCCAGGTCTTCTCGATAATCATGATGATGATAATGATTAGCGAAATTAAATATATCAATAAACTAAAAAGCAGACCAAAATTATAACACATTAAGAGAGCCTGTTTCCATTACGGTATGTGGTTCAAATGGACAAATCCGTGGAATCTCCAAGTCGTTTTGATGATCATTACCAACTGATTTATATGCATTTATACATGAATAAAATGTCTGATAAACACAACACGTTTAGCATAGTCGTTTGTTACGGTCTTCGTTTGTGAGTTCAAAAATTCGTTCAAATGCCAGGTCTCCTCGAAGATAATAACGATGATGATGATAACGAGCATAATTAGATACAAGGCCACAGGGAACAGGATTAGCTGTTAGGAACACAGGCGTATCATGGTGGTGAACTTATTGTGTCCTCAAGGTAGGGTGACGTGTCTTTGGTTGATCCGAGTCATACTGAAGAATTCTTTTAAAACAGATTACTTGGCGTCACTGGGCACGAATACGGGTAGCTGGACGTCAGTGTGGACTGAAGCAGGCATGAGTGAGCCGTATAGCATATAGCTATCATTGGTCAATGGAAACTCGTATCTACACGTCAGTGAAATCTAATTGCAAGTAATCGGATGCCAAGAGCTGCAGGAGTGGTGAATAAATATGTATCTCACAGCTGAGGATGCTGTCTGGTCTCGCTGCAGTGGTGAGCTGGCGTCGTTGGAAACTTCAGGAATGAGCTGAAGTCGCTGGTAGAGAACTGGAGTCGATGCTGGTTCAAGAACTGGAGTCGTAATCTGTGTGGGAGGAGCCTAGTAGGCAGGCAGCAGCAAAGAGTTGAGTGTACATCGCAGTATGCCGCCTTTAGTCCCCACGAGGCCCGTGAACGCTGAATTGAGGAGGTAAGTTAGTAAAGAAGTCCTCCTAACTCCCGAGCTGATCACTTCTGTAAAAGCTGCTGATGGAGAGCCGATCCTGCTACAGGCTCATAAGCCACTATTGGTGTCGCTAAACAACGCATGAATATCATTAATTTAAGGTTAGATTTCCTAGCGCGAAAATATATGTAGCGTCTATTGCCAGTAAATATTTAAACTTTCGTCTTAAAATATAAAATCGAGTTTGTGTGTGTGTATTTTGTTGTTGCTGAGGTAAAGGTTATTTGCTATTTACAGCACGCTTGGGCGTGGTGTATTTCCGGGAGTGTCATGTTTCAGTCAACGACGTGTTTTTCTTTTTAAATATGGGAGTGGTTACTGGTAAACTACGACAACTTTATACATAAATAAATAAAAACAAATACAACAGAGATATGGAGGAAGCATTAGTTACAGTAGTTGTGAGTTCACAGGGAAAAAATCTATTTAAATGTGAGATCTCCGCGATGAATAACTAATACAACAAATGAGAGGCCGCTGTTGTGGTCTTTAGTTAAAAGTTCAAATATAAAAAAAAATCTGATCAAACGCTAGGTGGCATTTATTGCCATGGCGATGATGGTGGTAAGAATTAAATAGATTCATACATGAACTAGCTTGGGCGTCCGGCGTTGCCCGGGTGTTTGCATGTGTGTGTTGAGCAAAAAAAGAAAAGTGGTAATAGTCAGACAGTCTCGAACTCGTGCCGCGAAGAAGGAAAAGAACGTGAAAAAAGTTACGTCTTTGCTATTGCGCCCATTGCCAAACTGGAAGTGACGAAGGTCTAAATAAAGGCAAGACAATCGAAAAGAAGTGATTACTTTCAAAAATACCGGCGGAAAAAGCGATCCCCTCCCTGTTGAAAAGTGCCCACTTTAGGATTTTTCTATATTTGTCGTTCGAAAGATCGATCTTCAAGACGATACAGATATTGTGAAATCCGGTCGAATCTATCTAAATTTTAAGGCAGCCATACATACATACATGCATGCATGCATGCATATATACATACATGATGATGATGATGATTGTAACGTCTTGTCAGACGAGTGCCACTCCCTCAGAAATTAAAACTCCATGAACCCAAATATCTGAGGGAGTATCTATACAAATATGATGTTACAGAGTATTAGCTTTGTACGACAGCTAAATCTCTCTCTCGGTTCGAAATGTTGAGATCCAACAACAAGCAAGAGCAAGATAGCCAGCAACAAATTAAACTGTAGACCAGCTTAATGCGGGTACTGGTCTTCCGCTTTATGGTTTTTTAAATCAGAGATTTGCTTCTCCTAGAAAGGTTGCCTTCACCACGGCTTACGGGCGCCCTCTCTACCCCAATACACATATACACACACACACACACAAATATACACACATACATACATACATGCATACATACATACATGCATGCATTTAAACACACATGTGAGATTTATATTATAGATAAGTAAAAACGTATACAGAAAATGCGATACGTTTCATTATTATTATCATCATATATATATATTAATACGATAGCGTGTTTGTTCTTTTGTGTGTCACCTTTGCATCCGAGTATTTAATTGTCATATTCTTCTATTTCTTATCATAAATAAGTTTACCAAGAATCCTTCATAAGTTTTTGTTTCGGTTTCGACTATAGCTGATGACACTTAAATCATCTATTTTTTTATGAATAATTTTATCAAGAATTCTTCATAAGTTTTGGTTTCGTTTTTGATTATGGCTGACGGAACTGAAGTTATATATATATATATATATATATATAACTTATATATATATATATATAAAAATATATATATATATATAAATATATATAAATATATATATAAATATATATATATATATATATATATATATATATATATATATATATATATATATATATGTCTATTTCGGATTCGATTCAAGATAATGCACCCAACTCATATTGATATATTTTTTTTATTTTTGAAATTGCAACTTTATAACATATAACAATCGATGGAACATTGACTCTATAATAATATATACGAAATCAGCAGGAATTAAAATATCATATTTAAGCGTACTTTACGACCGCGCTTTACCGGGCGTACGTGCTAGCTTAGATAAATAATTTTGCAGTTTTAACAAAAGTGCTTCGATAATATCAGAGCGTCTCCATTTACACTGAACATCTACAAAATGTCAACATCAAAATATTACAGAAAAATGAGTCCCCTGTGGAATTTACACAGACCCCGCTAATTACTATTATTACTATTATTATTATTATTATTATTATTATTATTGAATTGAAACTATTTTTATTTGTAAAGGCCAAGAGAAAGCCAAAGTATAGATTTTCTGTTGGCTCGTCGATCTGTACAAGTGTCGAATTGTAAACGTATGCAGACTCAGAACAAATTCCCTCTCGTGTTGGGTACGAAAAAACCTGTCGGGAATGCTGAACGATATTTTTTTTTTATTATTCCTATGGAGCAATTCTGGATTCTGATTGGCTGCAAGCAGAATATGTCCCCATTTCATTAGGTAGTTTTATTAGGTAGTTCTACTGCTAGTGTCTATAAGTAGAACATTCTAATTTTAGATCATCATGCCATAATTATGGTCTTTGGAATTATGAGGAAGAGTTTCCTTGCTGCTTAGTGATTCGGTTTCTTGAAGACTGGGTAAAATCAGCCCGACCGGTGTGGGGTTAAGAAGTGGCCCAGTACATGTCACATCAAAGTACACCGTCTAGGTATAATCCAGGAGGTCAAGCATCCCAGGAGTTGCCACCCAACTTTCGGGTGGAGTAAGTTTATTGCTTGCTGCCCAATGCACACCCCGACTGCAAAATACCGACGGGGATGCCTAGGAAACTTTTTACTAGGAAAGATTACCCCTCCTTTATGGAAGCCGGCATAACATCCCCACTTACCCGACTTTGTGTTACATCATGCTGATTGGACAGCTTGTAAATCCATTGGTTAAAGTTTATTAAGTAAGAATTTCTTAAATTCAAATATAAACAAAATAATATAATTTTCAAAAATAGTTTCGGTAAATATATGATCATTATGAGGATGATAATACTGCTATTACTACTGCTTAGAATATTACTACTTCTAATAACAATACTATACAGTTACACGAGTGTTTAAAAATAGGTGTCGGCTGTTTAAGAATCAAAACGTGTAAATTTGCTGATTTAACTATTTTCGTTAAATGTTTCTTTCATGTTTAGTTCATCAATGTAAACGAAAATATAGAACTCGCATGTGGTAGAGTTAACAGTTTAGAAACGATGTTTGATTCTAATCAATTAACTGTATAACGATAAACATAATAATAAAATCATTATTTCTATAATTACTTTTTACTCACTAGCAATATTCACGAAGTACATCACATGTAATTACTCGCTGATAATAACTAGGGGTTCGCCCTAGACTCAGGTGCTGTAATAAGTACATCTGTATACGACTTGCACAACTTCCAAATAAGACAAAGCGCTAAAGTTCACATGGCATGGGTGTTTCAGTTGATGACTTTCACCTGGCAAATTCGATTTTTTTTTTGTTTTTTTTTAATTTTCACACTTTAGCACCGAGTTTCCCTGAGAAAAATCCAAACAATAAACATAATAATAACATCATTATTTCTATCATTATTTGTTACTCAATAGGAATATTCACGATTTCAAAATGTGTTGTTTTTGCAAAAGACGTTTACCATTGAATTTGGGCTTGCAATGAACATTGCTTTTTTATTATTTTTGTTATTATTATTATTAATTTAATAAATCTATTATTATTATTGCTATTATTATTATCATTATCATTATTATTATTATTTTGATTAGTAGTAGTAGTAGTAGTAGTATTTGTATTAAGCCTATAACATATATGTACTCACATATCAATGACATCAATATTTATAGTGATGGAGATCGTCATGTATTTTATAAAGATTTTCTTTTTATGTGATTAAGTTTTAAAACTATCGCCATAGCCGATATTGTCCCACAAAGATAAGTGTACGATAAGCGAAATAAAACTAAATATCATTCTCAAAACATTGGAAAACACCCTAAACATTTTAAGACGTTTCTGAATTGCCAAGGTTGCAATATAGCTACATATTTAGAAAATTTTACACACTTTTTATGTTTCTAATGCAACCACCTGTTTCCATCTATATTTTCATATATCAATTGTATTATTTTTTAGAAAATATGTTACGTTATTTTAAGTTTAAGCACAGTTATATTTGCTATAAATGATGTATTTGATTTTGCAAAAAGGAAACGTTTTGTAGATACAGATGGTTTTGCCATGAGCACACGCTTCACATTGAAATACACTTTCAGTAAAATAAAATAATTTTGCTGTTCAGTTTCTCATACTTTTTTTAATATAACTGTATATGAAAATAAAATGTGTTTTTGTCGATACATATTGCGTTATGAAAAACGTCTACTTTTCTTTTTAGAGAGGGGATTTTTTGCATTTTGCACGCGAGCTATTAATATATATATATATATATATATATATATATATATATATATATATATATATATATATATATACTAGCAAAAGTACCCGTCGTTGACTGGGTTCAAGATCAGCCTACAGAAAATGGACTCGGAAGGGTTGTAATGAGATAGCTTCGAATTTGGGAGTATCAAAACCAAAGCAAATTATGATGAAAGTAAAAATAAAATAGATAAACCCCATAATTTATTATACCATACCTGTTCACACCGAAACACTTATCATAATATTCTGTGGCTCTATATTAGAAAGCCTTGTTAAACTTTGTGACATATTCCCATTCTATGGAGGGCAGGCGCGAACGGGCACCCCATATTTTTATTATACCATATTTCTTAAAACTGAAACATAATTATCAAAGTATACTTACGGAGATAGATATGAAAAGTCTTTATTAAAGTTTGTGCCTATTTCAATTCTATTGTGGGCAGGCGCGAACGCAGACCCCACAATTTTATTATATTATCCTTATTCAAGTTGAAACGCACTTATCAAATTATTATTATGTGCATCTATATCATAACACTTGTAAACGTTTATTTTTAATTTTTAATTTTGTTTTTTTTATTTCCATACCTTGTGGACCAGGCACGAACGCAGAACGCACAATTTGAAGGAATCATCATTATGCCAGATCAGACATACCCATTCCTGCGTCTCGATACATCTTGTATCATTATATATGATCAGTTTTCTATAATAGTCAACCATATAGGAGCCTATTCGTTACCAGACACACACACCTGGAGGTTCAAGTTTATATTATAGATATAACACTGAGCTGTGAAAATGGATATTTCTTATAACAAATGCATTAATCACGACGTTCTTTTTGCAACAATATAAATATTAAATGATAATCACATTTCAGGACTATCAAATAGTTCGGAAGTATAATATGAAAATAATATTATTGCTCAATTATTTAAGCTAGAGATTAAACGCTTGAAACTATTCAGGATTAGAAATATATTGACCCTAACGAAATATTGAACGCTCAGGAGAAATAGAGCCAAGTTTCAAAAATACAATCTGTCAATATTATTAATGTTTGATAGCAGCAATTATTAGCATATTTTAGCATTGTTGTACCTGGCACTACTCATGGTAGAGTGTAATACACAAAACTCCAACCCAGCTAGTGTTTATAAAATTCATAATCCGTTTTGCAATCTACTCTTATAAATGTACCCTATTCTAAACTAAATTCGAAGTTTGATCTTCTTTCTTATAAAAAAGCGGGTTTAATATGAATACAAATACACACAAACATATAACATATAAGGAACAATTAATTTAGGTGATGTAATAAGTACATCTTTAGACGGCCTGAACAACGTTCAAATAATATAAAACGCATATGTTCACGTTGCATGGGTGTTCAGTTGATAACTTTCACATGGCAAATTCGAGCTTTTTTAAAATTTTAAATTAAAACTTTAGCACCGATTTTCCCCGAGTAAAATCCGAATATTAAGTTTGGAATCGCTTCTTGTACCTTATATATTAAGTATTCTGTTTGTAGACTAAAAACTGATAGAGGAGTTTGATAGATATTTTTTCAATAGATAAATATAAGTATACCTAAATATGGATAGAAAAATGAGTGTGTTTTCTATAAATTTTTACACAAATATTACGCAAGTATAAATCATGTGCAACACTTTCATGGCAATAATTACACGTAATAAAAAAGTAAGGATGCTTATCCCATGGAATAAACAGAAAAAAAATCTAATAACAAATTAATTAAAACGAATGTTAAAAAGAATATACAAATTAGCTAGACATTTTGCAGATGATCAAAGTTTGATCTTCTTTCTTATAAAAAAGCGGTTTTAATATGAATACAAATACACACAAAAATACAAATTATATATGTATATATATATATATATATATATATATATATATATATTGTAGACGACGAAACACGTGCCAGTGAATAATTATATTTTAAAAACAAAATATATATGTATCTATCTATCCAGCTATCTATCTAACTCTCTCTCTCTCTCTCTATATATATATATATATATATATATATATATATATATATATATATATATATATATATATATATATATAATCCTAACGCTATTCACCCCCTATAATTTAACATCTCACATTAATACCTTCACTACCAGACCGATTAAGATTTATTTCGGTTACGCACCGTTGTAATCTAAGAATTTTAGAAAATATACCAACATTGCATAAAAACCTCACATTTAATGAAAACAACCCTCCACACTTACAATGCATACGTTTTATTGTGCAACTTCTTTCAACCAACCTATCCCATATTCCACGTGAGAATTTGAACGCACACATTGCCCACATACATTAACCCGACTATGTAAAATATGCTATGTACATTCATGCATTACATAATTCAAATTTTGATCCTCATATATTACAGATACCATTATAGCTCATCCAAACACCCTCAATAATTTATTTCGCCCCTAATGAAATACCGCTAGACGTCGAATCGCCATTATTTTCGTAAGAACCTCCTACACTCTTCTGATGAGATGAATTAGGCTTCGAAATTCCATCGCAAAAAAAGTCTCCACTCGCCCATGAATCAATGAATGTGTAACGCTGGTTAAAAAATGCATAAATCTCTCTCTCTCTCTCTCTCTCTCTCTCTCTCTATCAATCTATCTATCTATCTCTCTTTATATATATATATATATATATATATATATATATATATATATAAGCATATATAGTTTTTTTATATATTTATTTTAACTTTCATCTCTCTTAAAACGGCTCCAATAAAAATGTTTGAGTCTTGTGTTATCCCGATCTTTCCTAAGCATTTCGTTTCATTTTTCTTCCTTTAACTTTTCAATATATATATATATATATATATATATATATATATATATATATATATATATATATATATACTTTAAAACGCGGTGTATTTGTATCACTGCTTCACCGACATTTTCACTGCACGATGTACCAGTATATACAAAAGTCATTGTATAATAGATATTGGAACTGAGCTATCGAAAAAAAAAAGTTAGCACAAGTCAACAGTTAGAAAATATTTTGTAATACTATCCCAGCCTCGGGCGAGTTGATTGCGTTATCCGATAAGTGGACATTATTACACTTTAGCAATTTCTCAGATGAAAAGGCGATTAATATATCACGGTGCTTATCTTATCAGTCACAAAATCGTTTTGGAACATGATCAAAAATCGTCACCTAATCTGATATCGAAAAAATAATTGTTGCTTTCTCAACCAAGTAAACAAAAAGATTAAACTGTTTCTATGAGAATAAAAACAAAAGACACTAGTAACAAGTTAACAGGAAATGGAATCATAAAACCAACTTGATCTGATGAAATTAACCAACAAGAAGAGCAATCGTAAAATGTTGATTGGATCGGAATTAGCGAGTTCAATTTTTGGAAAAGATATCTTTTTTATTATAATATATTAAGATTTAGCAGTTTATGTTTATTTACGTATCGACAGGCTATTGGGCAAGTGTCGATATCTGCATTTTCTTATAACGATTTTGCAATAGGTAAAATGTGTTTCTAAATAAACGCTCGTACGAAAAAAAAATCCAAACCGAAAGAGTTTCCGATTACTATGCATTACATGCAGATAAGTCACACAATCATTATTTTTACTCGTGTCTACAAGCTTCAGGAATTCAGCACACACATAAGGCGAAACTAAACAGAACAAGTAAGCAGAATGCCATTTCTGTACACTTTTAATGCAAAAGAATAGTACGTTCTATATGATTAACATGACAGGCACAATAGTTTACACACACTTTATTGCCTATTCATTTATATATATATATATATATATATATATATATATATATATATATATATATATATAGCACACAAGGCCACGGCAGAAATGCGTACGCACGTTTTTATTAGACACCAAACAACTCTCATTTTACATATGGAATTTTCGGACACACTGGACCCTCATTCTTTAGCAATCTTTTATTTTGTACTTGTCCTTATACAATTTCAATCAAATATATGTTCACTTATTTGCCTAAAAATTGGCATTTCTTTCCATGATAATGATCTTTTCTCGACAATGATTATCGAGAGTGCAAACTGTTTCGAAAACATTTTATTAGCCTACATTTCGAGTAATTAATACGAAACTGACAATAAGGTTTATGATCGAGATAAAATTATTTAATTGAATTATTTAACCGCGGTTCAGTCAAGAGCATTCATCCCTTCATTTCCAAGTCCAGAATTACAATTAAATTACGTTATATTTGAGCAAGTACCGCTTGGAAATAATTTTACACAAAATAAGAATTGTTTATTATAAACATGAGATAATATATGCAGTAATAAATAAATGCCAATATTTACAAGTAGAATTAAAAAAAAAATGTTTAAATCACCTAAAATTAGCAGTAGAACTGCCAACGATGACACGTGAGGTAGTGATTTGAGTACTTGGAAAATCAATTTTTAAATGTGATATTCCATTGAATTGTTGAAGGCTCAATCTACAGTGCGGATGATCGAAAAATACAATTGCAATATACTTAGGATATCTATCTAGTTATGGCTGGTAGAACAAAACATGCTTCTTCAGTGTTGTAAATAAAATGGTTCTGATCGAAATTTCGTCCAAATTCCTGAGTAAGACAGTAACATTGCCAAGTTCAACAAAATAAAACTGGAGAAAGTCGGAGGTGACATCGACCGAAAAGTTTTGTAAATGACATTCATGGTGAGGACGGTAGTTCGATAGATATAAATAAATAATAATAAATAATACGAATACTATATGATTATCTTAATTATGTGGCAAATTTCATGCACATGTTCTAATATTCAATTTATAATATATTGTTCTTATATTGAATTTATTTTTATAATAGATCTGCGTGAAGTTTTTTTTGTTGTCTGTGTAACTTCAGCCATAATTTCAGAAAAATGTAGTGAGTAGTTTTGGAGACCGTGGGACTGAACAGACAAACGAACGGACAGATGAGCGTGAATTCTGAAGTGGAAATCCAACTAAGTCGTTGGACCAAAAATCATGAAAATTTTCGCTTACCAAAATTTTAGTATGACTCTTTTCTGTAGTAAGTTTCTGTTTTTAAACTCTATGTGATCCGAATACTGACAATTTCTTTTCTTTTTATTTAATTTTGCTACATTTTGTAGACCGGGATTTGAAGATGGATGGGGATGTATGAAAACATTTTTTTTTGTATATCTGCTTTTCTGTATTTATCTAGGCTGCATTTAGGCTTTAATTAACATTAAAAAGGGTATGCACTTCGACGAATGTAGGAACCTCGTCTGAATCAATTTCTCAGATGTATGTATGATTTTATAAAAAAAAAAAAAAGAACATGGCGAATGTAGTATTGGACATTTTTCTGCGATTCTAATTTGGAACAGAATTGATATTTAAGTTTTTGGCTTGTTTCATTAAACTATTAATATTATACATATAAAGAATTGGTTAAGAGGTAGCAATTCTCATTTTTAGATAACGCGAACAAATTGCGTTTTAAAATAGGCTACATTTAAATTCCTAATTGCGGAAAAACACTACATGATATAAGTCTGTTATTAAGCATTGTTATTTCCTCGTATGCTTACGAAAAATACTGGCCGTTCAGGTTGTAGAATTATAAGGCAAGAGTGATCTCAAATCTTGACATCAGTTACGATTCTATGCATTACTTAAAGCATGGGATCGCGGATCGAAGACTATGCGATAAAAATTGTTTTAAATTGCATCTCATGTCACCATGTTGCTGATTGTGTGTTAAATTATATACTTTCTTGTTCTGAAACCTCAATACAAAATATACCTATTCTCCGAGAATATAGTTTAATGATATACATGAATATGTTTATCGCGCCAAACACTCGCAGAATGTAAATACGTTACACACGGCTACACTGTACTTAAATTAATATGCTTCAGCAAAAGCCTGTATTGAATAGAATGCGATCACAAACATGTCTTGAGATGACAATCCCCCCCCCAAAACGGTTTACCCATATTTTACTTTTGATTGAATCCAACAGTAAAATCCCCCTAGTCTCAATTTACATAATCGGGACAGTGGTTTCCTATTGGGATCCTGCGTGTAATGTTTCTTATTTTTTTCGATTCATATTTGATATAAAATTCATTATGGTTACCGTATTTGATGAAACATGCTCATGTATATCTAGCGACAGATAAATGCTTACATAAAGCTAATACAAGTATACCTTGCCATACTTCGGTATAGAACACTCTTAAATCTTAATTGAGAGCTTTACATCTTGAAAATATTAACATGGAACTAATTATATATATATATATATATATGTAGTTTTGTATATATATATATATATATATATATATATATATATATATATATATATATATATATATATATATAAATTATATAAATGCAACTTTGTTTGTATGGGTAAGTTCCTTCCTCCTAGATTCCGAAACGGCTGAACAGATTTTCCTTAAAATCTACAGAAATTTAAAGTGTACGTCCTAGAGTGATTTCGGTGTAGTTTTTCTCAGATTACGCCAGATAATTTTCGATAATCGAAACGTTTATTTCAATAATCTATCATCGGAAAGCCAATTTATCCATGGCGTCGCAAAAATGATAGAATAACGGGTCGTGAAAATTATACTGCGGATAAGTTTATATCGTGTTTCTTTCTTTCTTTTTTTTTTTTTTTTTGCATGCGGCGATCTGTGGGTTCAAAATCCGCACCTACATTTTTAATTTTGTTTTGATTAACTGCAAAGAATTTTATAAGATTTGAAAATTTACGTTTGTTTCATTCTTTTTTGCATGACGTGGTTTGCAGTTTGACACCCCGCACGTAAATTACTTAATGCTTTTTTTCGTTAACTGAAAAGAAGTTGAAATGAAATAATTTTATAAAAGAAACAGTAGGTTCTTTATAGTGAAATGTAAAATAAGATATATAATGAACTAACTTACTGCATGGAGGTATGAGAAGCCTTCTACCGGGTGATTTCACGGATGTCGATGACAATAAATGTGAAGGAGTTTGAAAGATTCAAGCATTCAGTCCCGTGCAACGTTAGATCCCCTGCTAGTATATATATATATATATATATATATATATATATATATATATATATATTGTGTGTGTGTTTGCATGCGCGTATGCAAATATAGGCTACATATATGAATCGCCCCCTTAAGTAAGCACTTCATCAAATCTCCACACTAACGTAATGTACTTGTAATAACCCTTATCCCTGAGTGGCTTCCGGGCCTTGATAAGTGGTGATCACTGTGTAAAAAAAAATTCTTATAAGAATATGGGAAGAAACCGTGTGGATAATTTAACATTAAGCATGTAAACTAAAGAAGTTATCTTATCTAATTAAATATGTACACAAAGAAAATAACAAGTGTAATGTTCTTCCTTTCTGTCGGTAGATACTTTATTTTATGCAAACATGTGCAGTCACATAGGAAGCTTGAGGTTTATTACGTTTGATAACACAAAAGTTACTATATACATGTTTCGTGTGTCTAAATATGCATATATATTTGCAATTGGTCATTTTACCTAGTGGTATCCACGAAATCTCTCGTAAACATACATAAAATGAACACATGATGAAAAATCGATCAGCAGATGAGTATGCTTTGACCAAATCACAAATTTCTGATATCATTATAAAATGATATTTTAAGTAAAATGTTTTATTTTTCTGATGGAAACTGACGAAGGCCGTTATATAATGTTGAAAAATATTTAGGATTAGATTCTGATATAAATATATATATATATATATATATATATATATATATGTATGTGTGTGTGCGTGTGTATATGGGTGTGTGTGTGTGTGTGTACGTACTATGCAGTATGGAAAAACATAGAAGGGTATTGTTTATTAAGATTTTCCCCCTCAAACACATACGTATATATATATATATGTATATATATATATATATATATATATATATATATATATATATATATATATATAAGGATCAAATATAGATAAATGGAACTTTATAAATATAATAAAAAGCTCAACATGTAGATGAAACGGATATAAGAGAAAATCTATTGACATGATGAAAATATAAAGTTGTATTACGATGTATTCATTAGTTCAAACAAAGGAATACATAAGAAGACGGAGGGATTTTTTGAGGTCTTTATGCTTAATAGTTTACGTGATAAGCATTAGACTTTGAAATACGTTTCATAGATAGTGATAATAAATGCTACGCCCTATAAATGCTTTACTATTTTTATTAATGAATACCTTGATGTACAACAGTGTGTACTTCTTTCTATTGTTAATATATTTTCATATATATATATATATATATATATATATATATATATAACTACGCACACACACAGATATATATTTATATATATATTTATATATATATATATATATATATATATATATATATGCTACTGCGCACGTGTTATACATCAATTCCCATCAGAAATACATCCATCTTCATTTTGTATAGATCACCGTGTGTTCATTCTTTTCGCTTGCTTTCACATTCCTCGCTGTTGGACATAATGACACAAAGTAATATGATAAGTTTTTTTATGTCATAGCATTTTAAGTCACCGACATTATACACGGGAATTGAGCTAAAACTCTAAGAAAAAATACCCAAATATTTTTTTTTATATATATATTTCTAATAAGGAATTAAATCACGTAATGGAATATTTAGAAATGTCGTTGATATAATTATTATTTCGATAAATCAGAGTATGAGACTCTTATTTTTTATTTAAATTGCATAGCTGATTAGGACCATTACTTTAGATTGCGTTTACTTACGGTTATTGGTAGCAATTCCGGTCTTCCCTTAATCTTTTATGGTATCACTTTAATTGTTATATAACTCCTAAAGATAGTTTGTCACATTTTCAGAATGTTTCTGATTACTTTTCCACCGCATAGTCCGTTTTAACGATACTTAGTTCATCGGATACAAGCCACATTTTAGTTTGGTAGAAATTGTGCAAAATGTTTCATTTGCTGATTTTGTATCAAAACAAGTTTGTATTTGATTAGCCATTAAACTTCAAATTTAAGTAGTTTTTCTTATAACTTTTATTTCTAGTTACCTCTCATTTGAATTTAGACCATTGCTTTGATCTTGCTCTTCGTTGATTCATTCAGTGTTTTCAATAATAGTCCTTTTCATATTTCGCTTTTAATTCCTTTATTTCGAATAGAAACGACTGGCTTTGTTGTTGCACATAACGTCAACTTTCGAATAGTTTTCAAGTGTCTTACACCTATACAGGCAAGGCAAATGAAAACTTGATTATGCTAAATCCTACTGTGATAAACATATTAATAGATAGAAGTAAATCATCGGTTCAATTAGTTGCCCAATCAAATAAAAATTCAGCCGTGTATTAAAACAAACTAAAAAAACAGGTATTCGCAAACATAGAAGAACAAGCAAAAAAATTATATGTTAATATTACGATATATATTGTTTAATATGTTCGTTTCTTTCAAGTAACACTGGCAATTCTTGCGTTTAGTTTTTTTCTATTATATGTTTAACGTCGTACAATTTAGTAAGTGCTACGATGGACGTCCCAAAAGTCTATACTATATTGTATTTCACTCAAATATATAAGAAAGTAATGCTAATCGTATTGTTCTGATGACGGGCCTCATGTTTCTGACATGACAATATTCCTAACTTATATTTAGAAAACGTCGCTCGTTTTAATGGTACAACTTCAGTTTTCGTAGCTCTTAAACTTGAGTTAAGAAAACAGAATGCTTCACATTTAGAACGATCCTCGTGTGACAGCTTTCTTGCCGTTTAAAGTTAATTGAGTATTGTAGTTACTAAAGTTAATTGAGTATTGTAGTTACTATAGAGAAAATTAAAGTATGGCAAAAAAGGTTGATTGTTTTAATGGTACAATTCCCATCTTCGTAGTTTTTCACGTTTAACTATAAATAAGAGAACGTTTCACTTTTTGCACTACTCACATTATGTAATCTTTTTTTTTTAATAATGGTTATTAACATGTTTTTAATGTACATCTTTTTCATATATTTAGATATGGGTTACTGTTAAACGTTTTTTAAATATATATTTTGATACAATTATTTTCATGAATTTTACTTTGTAAAATATGTAAAATAACAAACTTATACGCTTGCAATGCGTTTTCAGAGATCAGTTCTGTCTTAAGATGTATTATCTAATGTTTGTCATCACTCTTTAAAACTATGAGAGTTTCAGGCGTAATTTACCATGAGGCAAAGATGTCATGCATATATAATGCTACCAATAGTCCCAATAAAATGAATTCCAATTTTTCATGAGAAAATAATACGTGTGCGTTAAGGGGTGTGGCATATTCTTTACACATTGTGCGGCTGACGTGTAAAGTCCTAATTCTTCTGAAATTGTATACATGAATGCTCGTAATAATTTTTGACTGCGTTTGGTCTCGACTAAACAAATGTGTGTAGACCTATTTGACACTGCTGCTATTAACCATGCTCCCTTTATCAGTTTCCCGTCTTTATCTGTATTTCTCTTTTTCATCGTCTGTTCGTTTAAATCTTTCTCATTCCTCTCTCCAGACATACATCCATCCGTGCTCACACGTGCACGGATAAATAGCTATCTATCTAGCTATTTATCTATATATACACACATACAAACACATACACACATACACCCACACACGCACCCCCACACACACCCACACACAGACACACACACACACACATCACACACACACACACACCCACACATTCAGTGACTGAAATCCAACTATGGACTTTAAAGCAAATGGATTATATCAAAGTTTACAGTTACATTGTTACACACAAACAATGTAACAGTTACTAAGAATCACAATGGCGAATATTTGTTCAATTGGTTGAGGGGATAAGGTGGAGGAGGATAATCTAACTCAAAACAGTTGGGCGCGGACATGGTGGGCGCCGGAGTTGATGACCAACCCCACTTAGTTTGTACCATCCTGATGTGAAGAAGTTTATGAAAAACCAAACGAAATATGACCTTCACATTTGACCATGATCTTAGAAACTGTCGTGCACCAAATAAGATACCATAATTATGTAAGGTAAAATAATGCTCAGCCCTTAGATGTAGGCTGTGGGGGATATATATATATATATATATATATATATATATATATATATATGTATGTGTGTATGTGTGTATTATTACCTTGACATTTTACCATAACCTTGTAGAATGATGTAAACCATACCTAGATTCGTGAACCATACATCATCTCAGGTTTGGTTATGGGCAATCCAATTGTCTTGTTTGTAACAGAATTGTACACACATACACTCACACACACGCTTATACTATATATATATATATATATATATATATATATATATATATATATACAGAGAGAGAGAGAGAGAGAGAGAGAGAGAGAGAGAGAGAGAGAGAGAGAGAATTATTTACCTTAATAATTATTAAATGCCTACAGACACTAGTGTTTAACCCTTTCGGAAATCATCAGTGCAGTGTGTCACAATTAACACCAGTCGATAAATTTGAGCCGGGTAACATAAGCAATTTCGGTCTTCATTATCAAGGACCAAATTCATTCAGCTACCGTTAACCGCTAGAAATATTGTTGAACTTGAGAGATTTACTAAACAAGCCGTGGCCCGTAGGGTCAGTATGTTATATTAGCTATGGAATCCATGCCTTAGCGTTACACTTGTGCGTAAACAATTTTTTTTTTTTTTTTGACAGCGCTCGAAGTTTTCTTGCATAGCTAGACTTCCGCAATACGAATATGCGGTTATAATGTCAGGACCCTAGCGGCAATTAGTCATTATTTTTTATTTTCAAATACAGAGAAAAATTAGTTTTGCATTAACAAATGTTGTTCCTTAAATGATTTATATGTTTTGTAAGTAAACATAGTTCGAATTTATTGCATATAAAAACATTTGTTTTCCTTTTTTTAAAAGAGTAATCTCGACAATAAAAATGTGGTTGACATTTTTAATATAAGGAATAAAATCGTGTTTACACCGTTTTGCGAGTTGTTCATTTCTACCACATAGACGAAACGTACGACATTTTTGAGAACAAAAGCATGTTATTTAAAAACATTAAGAGATAGAGCGATTTTATCGAAAACGTTTTGTTCTAATCACGTGTTACTTCTCATAGGTAAGAAAATATTGCATCTTTTACTTAACTTAAAATGTTTTTATTTAGTTATTTTATTTTCGGCAATTCTGCAGTATACGGCCGGCGGCAATGGTGGTGGGAGGATAACTCCAATTTTTTCTTGGTCAAATACCGCAGAAATTATTTAAAAAATTTTTTTTCCCGAATACAAAAATATTTGAAAACCAAACATTTAATG